>NC_138052.1:53160134-53760134 GCF_964194185.1 Rhinolophus hipposideros
TTCACAACTCAAAGAGTCACTTGTCTTCCCCAAAAGAGGAAAAATATTTAAAATTGTGTTGCCAACTATCCTTGATTATGTTAGTTTGTCTTAAATTAAGAGTCCAAAATTTTATAGTAAAAATTTTACTCTAATTTTACTCTAATTTAAAGAGTCCAAAATTTTGGTAAAGTCTACCAAAATGACTTAAATGAAATGAGCAAGTCACTCAAGATGTAGGAACTTCTTTTCAAAAGAGTAAATAGGGAAATATCACACAAGGGTCAGAGCTGTCACAAAGTGTAGCTTCGACCAAGAAAAAAAATTCTGATGTTAAATCATGTCTGAAAGAAGAGCAACTTTACCACAGAGCCTCCTGTTGAGGTTCCCACAATTAAGTAACCCTACATAAAGATTAAGAGCATAAATACAAACTACACTCATTTTCCACTTCAAATAAATTCACTTTGTTTATATATATATATATATATATATATATATATATATATATATATATATATATATATATATTTATTAGGAAACAACGAAGAAATCCCTTAGCTAGAAAGCAGTTAAAAAAAGTTAATATCCTAAAAGTTCCATTAGAACCTTCTGAATATTTATGCTCTCCAAGTTGAGAACACTAAAACATTAATACTAGAAAAATAATCAGTTCCATTTTTTTCATTTATATTGAGTATAAGCTGCTACTTCAAAAAATCTTCATCAGGTTTGAATTGTCCTATAACTCCATTCCCCTTTTCCTATCCCCCCAAATGGTGTTAAAGCTAGTTTATCATTCTCAGGCATGCATTCTCATGATTGTGAAAAAAACTGGTGGGGATGAAATGAATACTTGGTGAAATCATTCCAGAGGTGGACAGAGGTGAGCACAAATCCCACTAATTCACATGGAAATTTCCCAAAAGAGTGAGAAGGTGAGTGCTCAGATTGCCAGAAATTTCTTTCAGAAAAGGGAAATACACAAACTCTTAGGTTATCTTTCAGAGGACTGGCTGCAAAATCTAATAGTGCTAGAAATCCTCGAAGTACAAAATGGAAAAACGTGACTATGCAATTCCACGTCAATTTGTGAATATGTCTTAGGGAAAAGCTTTGTAGATGGGAACTTCCTCATAGGATTTCACTTCCTTGATTTGGTGAAAGGCATTACTAGTAACTGTAAATTACCTCCATTCTATAAGCTCTTTTCTTGTTCTCTTTGAAATCCTGCATCCTACGGATTTTTATATGTTCTTAGGCTAGCAGAATGTCAAAGGCTGTTCATTTTAAAACTATACTATCAGTCAAATATGCCTAAAAGGGGGGAAAAACAAATTTCTTACAATTAAATTATTTTGTTATAGCACAATTACTCATTTCCATCATTTATTACAGCATATCAAGTATCCTCCATAAAGAAGCCTGAGATCCGTCTCTTTCAGATTTATCGTATTTGAAAAAGTCACTCATAATATAAAAATGAGAGAGCTTTTCTGAGATGCACTGGTAATTAGAACAGCAGATAAGAAAATGGAAGATTCAATAGTTCTTGGAATCAGGCTCAGATCTGAACAACTTTTTTGAACGCCGTCATCCATTTGACATGATGAAGGAAGATAGCACAGCAGGGCACATATATAATGACATTCCAGTAGAAAATGGACTTCAATGTCCAGAGGAAACAGAATCAATATCCCTTAGATAATGAGACCCACGATTCCCCAAGAAAGCCATCCTGGCATTTATCGAACAGACTGCTCTGTACAAATGGTTGTTAACCTGGCTACACTTTAAAATCACCCAAGAAGAGTTAAACTAAACCAAACCAAAACAAAACAAAACCCAGTAAGCCTGGTCCTCGCCCCAAGAGGTCATGAAGTTCTGATTCAATTGGTCTGATGTGGGATGATTCAAACATGCAGATAGGGTTGAGGAGAATTGTCTTAGAGAATCACAATAATCAAAGGGTAGAGTTAAGGCACAAAACTCTACAAAATAATCAAAGGGTAGAGTTAAGGCACAAAACTCAGATTACGAAGATGTTTGTCTTCTGTAATGATCCTAAAGCATGCAGGACCTATGAGAACTGAGCAGGCAAATTTCTTCTAACATAAATACATTAGGACCAGTGGAGCAGAGCTCAATTTGGGGGAATTAGAAAGCTGCTTCCAAAACTTCGTCATCTCTGTGATCAGCTCTCTGGTCAGTTGGATTGTTTTCATTAAAACAAAAAAAAAGGTTTGTTGGTACTTTCTCCTAGATTTTTCCCAGGTAAGGATAGTAATTCTGTAATTGCAAGAGTTATCCTATTCTGTCTTTCCATCTTTCAAGGTAGGAAATGGCATCTGTGCTTTTGCAGCCTGGAATGGGCTAACTGTTTATTTTTTCTTTTGGCTTCGTAGAATTTAATGAAAACTGCGTATGCATATGCACACATAATTTTATGTAGAATTTCAGTGAATTAAAAAAACATCACCTACCACTCCCTAAGAGCCCACAGAACCCAACTTAAGAATTCCTGCTTTCAGGACCTCTCCATGCCTTATTGGTCAGGGGCTGGAGAGAAGGAAAAGGAGGAAGGGCAGTAAATGAAACAGTCAGAACCTGAAAATTCCCAGAGTATAACTAGGACAATGCTTCTCAGTTCATGTGCATGAGAATCGCTTGGGGAATCTGTTAAACAGCAGATTCTGATTCAGTAGGTCTGGGGTGGTCCTGAGAGTCTGCATTTCTAACAAGCTGCTGCTCCATACATCAGATTTGGAGCAGCAATGATACATTTCCAAGTATATCATCAACCTTATTGGCTTTTCCTAGTATCTAAGGACACAAATGTACAAATATTTCCACCTTTCTTGAAGACTCAATATTATATATAATATAATTGTATATAATATGTGATATCTCTCCAGCAAAAAAGGATACAGAAGAAGGCAAACTTAATTCTTTATTTTCAATGGTCTCGAAACCTCAATTGTTAGAACTATTAAATTCAATAGTATTTCTTTTTATGGAACCACACATTATCAATCCATCAGAAGTATTTTTTTTTAATCCTAAAACCACCATAACAAAACAAAACAAAAAACTTCCCCTGGGTGATATTGCTCAGGAAGAAATGAAATTCCGTTATGTAGTACAATGGGAATTTTAAACCAGTTTTGTCTGGAAAAGAATTATACTTGAAACAGGTTATGAACCTGAAACCATCTTTTCTGAACCAGAAAATAACACAGAGCCTGTTGAACTACGTGATCCTTTAGGTTATTAGAGACAAGCCTTGGAAGCTCAGTGACAGTCACGTAAAAAGGTGCCATAGGCCTGGCTGCTCACAGCCCACCTTGGGGTTTTAGTTCCAATCATTCTCTCTGGAAATGGAGGACAGCCGGAAGTAGAAAAGAGTAAAGAGGGTCAAATAGATGGTGATGGAAGAAGATTTGACTTTGCGTGGAGAACACACAATTCTCTATACAGATGATGTTTTATAGAATTTTACACTTGAGCCGTATATAATTTTATTAACCAATATCACTTTAATAAATTTAAGAATAATAATAATAACAATGGAGGAATTGACAGCCTCACCATTCCTCTTCACTATGCACCTGGAAGAATTCTTATTTTGTGTGTTTCTTCTGAAAACTACCACATTTATTGCCATATTGGAAATGGTGAAAAGTTGTACTATTGCTCTGTTTCTTTAAAAATTATTTTTCCAAATAAAACTTTAATCAGAAAAAAATAGAGTATTCTTTTTTCTGATTATAAGAGTAATAAAAATAATAAACAAAAGTAATAGATGTTATTATTTTAAAACCTAGAAAGTATTTGAAAGATACAAATAAAACAAAAAAAAATCCATCCCCAAACTATTGAGGACTTGTATATTGCTGTTATCCCTCCCTTTGTTTTTTCAATGCATTTTTAAATATTATTAGAACCCTATAGTACCTAACATATTGCAGCTTGCTTTTTCCCCATAACACATGCAAGGACATAACAGGGTTTAGTTAAATGGCTTTCATACAGTATAAGGTCAACACAAGCCCTTTGTAAAACTACTATCTTTCTATCTCTACTTTAAATTATTATGCAACTTTTATGCAACGAGCGGTTGAATAAATATATTTTATTTTGGATATGGAGAGAAAATTCAGACTGACAAATCTATCTACAAAGGGAAATAAGGTAAGGTTAAGAGGGCTAAATTATTCCCTTGTAATTTTAAAGAATCAGTCATGGAATACCATTCTTACACACACTGGGAATAGTTAATCTCCCTCTTTTGGATTCTGCCTCATGAAGAAGTGGAAAGAACAGCTATCAAAGGAGAATTGCTAAAATCTCTGGAGAAATTCAACAGAATCAAGCCATGAGGAAAGAATGTAATTCTCTAAACTTTCAGAGTTGGGTTTGGGAGAAGAAAATGCTATATTTTTCTGTCTCACCATATTGCATTCTAGAGTTACGTAGAGATTGATATAATAGTGAGGGCAAACAGAATCTGAGAGAAACAGCTAAAAGTTTCTGTCTTTAAATTCATTGAAGAAAAGCGGGGGAAATACTGAATTCCTAAGCTGGTTATCGGAACAAAATGTACTGAGCCCCTTTACATTCTGGGCACTGTGCTAGTTATTATACTAAGAATGAGTGGTTCCCAAGAAGATAAGGTTGCTGTTCTCATGTCGCTTACATTCCAGAGTAGGGGAGGTAGAGGTAGACAAAAAATAAACTAACAAGGAAATGAATGGAATAGTGTTCATGCTATAAAAAAAAAAAAAAAGAGTGAGTTGAGGGTAGAAAAACTAGTTTAGGAAAGGTCTCCTCTATGGAAGGGGCATTTAAGTGACAAGAAGCTGATCTTCAGACTCAGAGTTCCAAGAAGTGGAATGATGAGGTGTGACAGCCTTAAAACTGGAATGAGCTGGAACAGAAAAATCCCTGTGGCTGGAGAGGGCTTGCTGGATTGATTAAATGTGAACAGTGACAAAAAGGTTTGGCAGTTGAATAACTGGATGGATGGTGGGGTCATTTATTGAAATAGGGAAGACTTGGGGGGAAATAGGTTGCAGTGAAGAGCCAAAATTTTGGTTTGGGCCATAATAAATTTCATATATTAATCAGATATCCAAAAATCAAATCAAGTAGATAGTTGGCCTTAGGTAGATACAAGTTTATCAACTATTAGTGAGAAAGTTAGATATATGTATTTTTTTATTTCTCTAAATTTTACTCCAGTTGTAATGCCTTTAAATTTTTAGGTATTAAGATTATTGGTTGATGTTTATGATTAGATAAATCATTATAGCATACTTTTAATAGAGTAATTGAGTAAAAATACGCTCTTCTTTTTCTAAGTAGCCAAGTCTTGACAAACAGTGATGTACTTACTTATCTACACATCACAAAAGGTTTAATAATTATCCCAGCACCTCCTGGCAGGGGTGATGAGCAATCACTACTTTATTGCTTTGATCTTTGGGTCACTTGGGGAACGCCGTGGCTTAGAGTTTTCATTATCTTTTCATTTTTAATTTAGAATTTCAAAGTGTCATGAGAAGACAGATATAAATTAAAGCAGATTTGCTGTAGTTAATATAAAGGTTGGGACCCAAAGTTTTCCTTCTCACTCACCACAGAAGACAGAAAACAATTTGAATTCGTATCCTAAGCTGCCTTCTGACCAGTTGGTCTTCCAAGCTAATTGCTATAGAACCATAGTCAGTGGTAAAGGATATATTAATCCCAGATAGCAAATCCTGAGACTCTCATGGTGGGAGACATATATGTGACCCAGAAGGCTTCTCAGAAGTTTTCCAATCATCCTTCCTGGATGCTGGACCCAAAGGGAAATGCTTTCCTCGTATAAACATCAGAAAAAGCCAGATTTCTCAGCATAACATTCAATGTCCTGTGTGCCATTTTCCTTGTTCCAGCCCACATTTTTAGCCTCTCCTCCTAGCCTCTCTAAACTCTTTCCCTGCCCCTAAATGTAACGTGAATTCTGGCCTCCAGGTTCTTCTATCACTGTGAAACCTCAGCCTTGATGTCCTCCCTCCTCTCTATCCAGGCTTAAGTCCTTCCTTCTCCACGGAGACTGCCCCGCACTTCAGCTCGCCAGGACCTTTCCTTCCTTGAGCACTTAGGCGGCATTGCTGGTTACATGCCTTCGTACGACATCTCTGCAGGCATTTCTTTTGTTAGTTTTCCAAATCTTAGTCCTCACGTATCCTTTACTATTTCTTCCATATCTACATACTCCCTGTTATGTTTTTATTTTAGATCATGACCATAAAGAAAAGCCAGTGACACTTTACATAATTGAAGGTAGCTGTAAAAGTATATACAATAAAAACATAAAACCATATTAAAAATGTTTGTCTATGTCTACTACCTAAAATTATCTTGCACACCACAATTTGGGCGATGCTATTTTATGTTGTCTCACATTGTAATTTGCCACATATCATGTAACTTTTTATGTGTTTATATCTATTTCCCCTAAGAAACTGTAAATTCCCAAAGGAGATTATATATTATATACTTTACATTCCCCAGTGTTTTAGCCCAGCACCTAGTAGATGGTAGGCATTAAATAATTATTTGTTCACTCAATAAATGACCACAATCAGATCTGTATCCCCTGGCCATAGTTTGTAGATACATAATCAGTAAAATGAAGATACTCAATCCTTCAGTTAAACTTAACAAGGCTATTTAATTATATCCTGAATATATATGTGTATATATATACATATATATATAAAACTATCTTGGATATAAAATACATCTTAAATAAAGAAAAACTCTAAATTGCTGCTACTAGTAACTTAATGCTAACTGCAGGAGAGTCTGGGTTTTAAAACTTTAAAGTGATAGCTCTAGATTTTATGAGAATAATAAACAGGAATAAATCCAATAGTTAATTGATGTGCCTTGATTAGACAAATCTAATAGAGAAAAAATCCAAGCATACATCAAAGGTAAATAGGGACAAATAAGTTACATTGCAAAATAAATTTACAATAGAAAGCATTTAAACAGCAAATCCTTACACATTTTAAATAGAGTTTGATTCCTATTTTTAGGAACATATTTATTAGACACATTAAGATGTGCTTTATCATAAAAATGAACACAAATAGATGCAGGGGGAAAGGAAAAGCTAAAAAAGCCAAAATCCCAGAAATTTTCAGATTTGAAATGGAGATTTAATTAATAGCATATCCAATTTTTTAAAAAAAGTTTTGAACCATTATTTCCCAAAGGTAAAAGTTTAAATTTAAAGAAAAATTGCCTACAAGAATTTTAAGATAAACTAAACAGGGAAACTTTTTGGGGTGGCAGGAATTATCCCAGCTCCATGTGTCTTATGTTAGAAAATTAAATAAAATTTAACAGTGTATCTATTCCCTTTTCCTCAAACACAGAAGAATAAGAAAGTAAATTCTGCTACTTTTAAATTATCAAATATCTTCTGATACATTTATAAGGGTTCTTGCTCAATATCAGAAGTTATTAACTGGCTATACCAGTATCTCTGCATCTTCAGGATGATGAACTTTACGTGGATTTTCGGGAAACCATCAACAAGACACGTGCATGAGCATGGGCTGATGTAACTCTGCATTCCACATACCCACAAATATGTATTACTATACATTAACCTAACCTTCAACATGGAAAAATCATGAAATGCCAGAGCAGGAACAGATCTTGAAAATCCTCTAGTACAACTCCTTCAAATATGAAAAATGATCCCAAAGAAAGAAATTATTTTATTAACTTTGAAAGATGAGCTCAAGTCAAGTGAAACTATCAGGCGCTCTCAGGCCACAGTCCAGCTACCCAAGTGTCCTGTCCTTCTCCCCTGCTCCACCTATAAGGTAAGGAGAGGATCCAGAGAAATATCCAACTCGTTCTTGCCCTGTTCTCTACTCCTCTCTCAAAATCTGTTTTCAGAAATACGGTATCTAAAATACGATATCTAAAAAGTTGCCCAAGTATAGGGCAACTTTCAAGAGAATATCTAGCCAGCCACAAATATAATTCAGGGATAGGTTGGGAACTTGAGCCATTCTGTAACTCAAGCTTGAGATGTCTGCAATGGCCCCCATCATCCAGCCCCAGCCCTTCAGACTGGGTCAGGTGCTAGGGAAGTACTCTGTGCTTTTCCATGGTATTTGGTCCACTTATCTATCATTGTTAGTGAGTGCCTGCTAGTGGGGCAGCCCTGCATCTTGCTCATCCCTTTATCTCCAGTGCCCAGGATGGTATCTGGTATATAGAAGATCCTCAATAAAGGCTTTTGGAATGAATGAGTAAATGAATGAGCTCATTCCCAGTACTCAATGGCATGAATGAGTAAATGAATGAGCTCATAGGGTTGTTGTAAGTTTAAAGTACCTAGTACATGGTCTGACAAATAGTCAGTGCTTAAAAAACCTCATCCTCTACAACCTGACCCCAACCCACCCTGATGCTAATCTACCCTCTCCCCAGGTCACACCGCCCCCAGCACCTCTTCTATATGCCTGTTTACCTAGACTAGTCACTCTCCCTAGCTTACTAGATGTACTAGATGTTGGGCTTTGTGCTAAACAGTTTACCTGCATTATCAGCTGATTCTCGTAAAAACCAAAGAAGGGAGGTACTGTATTGAATGAATGAATGAATGAATGATACCACCAGATTAAAAAGACAGTGAGACCATATTTATTCTAACCCTTAACTGTAAGAGATTGTTTTGACTTCTAAAACAAATCAAGGCTTATCAATGTATACATTTACTTTTATGTCAAAGTCAATGAATTTTCCCTGTGGTTCTCAAACTAATAAAATATTTCGCTCAGGCAAACCTAGTTAGAAGACAAATATTTCTATGATTTGGTAGATTTTCTTTGATTGACTCCAGTGTAAACTGTATTATAGAATTATTCTCAGGAAGAAATTGTTTTTTCTATAGCAAACTAAAAAAGATTTAAAATTCTGGTGCTCTCCTAATCAATATTGACTGGTTGGGAAGGTAAAAAGAATTACTTATACAAAGCTAAATAAACTGAAGCTTAGGAATATAGTGTTTCAAAAACTAACGTTTCAGGTGAAAATACATTATTCATACATAGCCAAGTAAATTCCTAAGGATGAACCAACTTTTCAGCTATTAAAGACTTACTAATGCTTGAATCATAGCTATAATTTTATTGTTAATTATGACATAGATTTAAACACCCAGTGTTTCGTGTGCATCATATTGGGAAGCTTTGCTGCCAGAAAGCAGGGAACACGTTATGTTACTTGTAATACATGATACTGAAACTTAAGAGTCCTATACACACAAAAACTCATGTAGAGAAAAGTTGTGAGCAAGCTCATTACTATAGGCATTCATTATTATCAACGACCAGATCTTAGTGACTACAAGAGTGGTTTGCAATTATTTATGTCAGCACTCACCCTGTAAATAGCTATTCTCCCCCGGTGAATTACAATTCATGCTGGTGGTAGTCAAGAATATTGATTTTATTTCTTTAACTGGTTATTTTATGACTTTGTGTCTCCTATGGAAAATATGGATATTAAAAATACATATAACCACGCAGACTAGTAATTCTTTAGCTTTTGTTTGCAAGTAAATATTTCTTGAGTACCTACTATACATCTGGCACTCTGCTAATAGCTAGAAATAGAAAGACAAAACAGATTTGATCTCTGCTTTCATATTTATGTTCAGGAGAGAAGCTAATCAATATATTTCCATCCAACAAACACTTACTGCGCTGTATTATAGGAAATGTTTAATAAATATTAGTGACTTTAACTGAATTCTGGGCTGAAGGAATTGAATAAGCAAATATCTGGTCTTGGGAAGATGCATTTTGGGTCCTGTAAAGGCCAAGAATTCCAAAGTGACTTCCTTATGAACACTGTATGGGCAACGTGACTAGCGGTGAGATCAAGAAGTCACTGAGACCTAATTCTGAAATGGTTCAAATGCCATCCTAAAGAGCGTGGATTTTATGCTGGAATTAACAGACAGCTTCCAAAGACTTGAAGCAAGCAACATGGTCACACTAAAACTGTAAACATAAACTAGCAACTGTATTCCAGAGAGAGAGCAAGCATCAAGAGTGTTGAGATATAAACTGTCACTTTAAAAGTTATAGATCCAAGAGTCTTGTGTAAGTAAAATCAATAGACTTTGGCAACCAATTAGATACTGGACATGAGATTAAAGGGAGGAATAGAATCAAAGATGATGGCACGTCTCTAACTCGGTAACTAAAAGAATGGTGATACTATTGAGTAATACAGAAAACTCATGAGGAAGACTACAGTCAGGGCACCAGTGCAGGAAGGTCATGACTTTGCTTTGGGATATGTAGCATTTGAGAAGCCAGCAGGAGATCCAAGTAGAAATGAACCATGGAAACTGGAGCTTCAGAAATGAAATTAGCCCTACATTCAGCATGAAACTGAGAGCTGACATCTTATGCACCTAATGAGACTCCCAAGGGACAGAGCAGAGAGCAGAAGATAGCACTTTGGAGACACCAGCACAACAAGCCCAGATAAAGGAAATGAGGCAGAGGAGGTACAACAGGAGAAGCTGAGGTCAGATGGTGAACCATAGAAGTGCAGCATGGAGTCGTGGCAGCCAGAGGAGGAGGTTTAAGGAGGAGGGGTGGTAGGAACTATCAGCTGCTTCAGGGAGATTAAAAAGATGACTAAGAATACTTGAAACTTACAGGATCACTATTTATTGAAGCAAATGTTTTTACTATTGTTTGATCAAATGGTCACCTAGGGAATATCTAGTCATGGACAAGTAATAAACCTGTCAGAGGGATAAAAGTCTCTGGATTCTATCAGATTGAGAAGAGGAATAGCAAGAAAAAAATACCCTGCTACTTAGTTGGCCCTTGTTCCAACAAACATTGCTGTATAAACACATCCATTAGTGAGACCTCAGGCAGCTCACAGAACAGCAGCTATGCATGCTCAGTACTGAGCCAGCTATCTCATAACAATACAGAGATAGTCAGGAGCTCTCCATAGTGTATTTCCTTTTACTTTTTCTTTTCAAGCTGTTTTTATGAACAGTAGGGAGGAGAAGTCAATAGTACTTATTTGGAGATTAGAACTCAGAAAGGCTAAGTGACTTGCTCAGGGCCACACAGCAGGTTAATGGTTGTACTGGTGAAACTAGGAAAGCTCCAAAGTCACTAGCAGTTATCCTGCCCCCTACTGATCCTTTCTGTTCTAGGAGGCTTTTCACAAAGGCATGGACTTCAATCCTGCTACCTTGCTTGCCTAAACTAGACTAAATTACTAAAACACAGATGTGTCCTAAACTGAAAAATGTCGAATAAGGATAGCCTTTATTGACTGGTCATTAACTGTGTAGAAAGAGAAGAGAGGGGAAAGAGGAGGGAGGAAGAGAAAGGGAACAATATTTTACAATTAAGTCTCATGATTTAAGGTCACCAGGGTATTTCTTTTCCTCCTTATTAATAAAATGGCAGAAAAAGGACAACACCAGACACTCAACTTATCTCAGAGCTGGTGGGTAAGACTCAGACAATTCAAAGAGAAAATCTAGAAAACAGGAACCACTAAGAAAGTAAAAAACAAACAAACAAACAAAAAACAGTTATAAAAAAGGCAATGTGACTATCAAGTAATGACTTCATTGTGGACTGCTGGAACTAGAACCATCTAGATGTGAATGAGATTCTCATAGGAAGTAACATATATCACTTTTTTGGCATGTCTTCCTAACTTAAATGAAAGCAACATTAGCAGTAGGATGTAAAGCTAAAGTCACGAAAACCAGGTTTCTATAAGAGCTGATCAGAACTGAAAAGAGTTTTAGGTAAAAGTAGTAGGCAATGCCATGGAAATGAAAAAGATCATTTTAAAAAAATGTTAGTAGACCAAGACTACAAGAGGATTATGTAAAGAATCCTAATGTTGAAGGGTGTGCAGAAAAAGAAAAGCCAAAGAAGGGATGTTCTAAGAGACAGGAAGAGAAAAGGAGGCCAGAGAGATTCAAAAGTATCAATTACTGCTCCGAGATCAAGAAAGAATGATGATTCAAAATATACCTTGGATGGTGGCTGGTTAGCTCAGTTGGTTAGAGCGTGGTACTGATAACACCAAGGTTGGTGGTTCGATGCCCACATGTGCCACGGTGAGCTGCGACCTCATTAAAAGAAAATTAATAAATAGATAAATAAATCTAAACAACAAAACACAAAAAGCAAAACAAAATATGCCTTGGAATTTGGCAGGGAAGTGATACTCAACCTCAGTGAAAGCTTTCAGTGAAGTGGTGGGGAGAAGGCCAAATTATACTAGGGGGAAGAATAAATAGAAATGGATGGAGTGGCCAACTCAGGGTAAACCTATCTTTTAAGATGTTTGCCCCTGCCAGGAAAGAACAGAGAGAAGTGAAAACAAAAGTTGAATTGAAAGAAGGATATTTTATAATCAGGGAGAAGTGAGCCAAGGGGAATGAGTCCAAGAAAAAGGAAGAGCTGAGAAAACAAAGCCTCAGTAAAGGCGGGTGGACAAAGGACCCAGTGCAGATGAGGAGGGCTTGCCTTTAGACAGAAGGAGGGCATCTCTGGGATAGAAGCTAGAAGTTAGGACCAGCACCTAACAGGTCATTTTAGAGCTCTTGCCAAATACTTTCTCTGTGACAGAGGAGCCAGTTACCAACTAAACAGGACTAAGGTGGAGGTTGGTGGGACCTTAAGGAGAGAAAACAAGCTTCAGATCCACTACTGTGTGTTGCCTTACAGCTGCCAACCCATTTGTTCCCCCGCGCACTTCCCAGGATATCACAAGGGAGTGCCTCAGCAAACTGAGGCCCGATGGAGAGATATCCGAAAGCTCCTTTGAGGGGAAGTCTCAGCAAACTGAGACCCGATGGAATTGTATTGGTCCCTCCCCTTCAATGGATTCCTTGGAGTTGTGTGTGTGTGTGTGTGTGTGTGTGTGTGTGTGTGTGTGTGAAGGTAAAGTTCAGGCTGGAACACAATGGGAACTATCGGAAAGAAAGCCAGCAGGCTGCTAACACACAGATCTTGAGATTAACAATCATTACCTCTTTAGAAGTTTACCAATAAAAACTACACGTTGGCCCGATTCAGTCCCTGAGACTGTTCCCCTTGGCCCGTGCTTGCAATCTATTGATGGCTACTGTCTTTTCTTAACCCTGCACTGTCCTTCTCCTTCCCCACAACCCACGTAGTGCTGGCCATGACAACTGTGAGAAGAGAGCCTATTATACAAGTGATAGTTTGGATGACAGACAGGAAAAGCTTCAACTGAGGTAGTGACTGGCTAGGGCTAGAGAGAAGAAGGCAGCTTAGGAGAACAACTGTGAGGCAGAGTAGGCAGGTTCTGCCCATCGGTCGGATGTGGGTGCTGTGATTCAGAAAACTCAACGATGGCTCTAAAGCAGTGTTTCTCAAACTGTGGGTCATGAACCACTAGCTGGGATATGAAATCAATCGAGTCTTGAACAGTGCATGTTTGTAAGTGAAATAAAATAGAGTTAAAACTATCAGAGTGAATTTGCCATGGGAAGGGTAAGTATTGTTTTGTGACTCTTTCTGTTACATAGGACAATGTGCACTGGGTTGCTGATAACCAGTCAAGGAAGGATCTCCCTACCTGACAGTCTTCAACTTAGGACAGATCTATGTTTTGGTCATTTAGTCTAGTTTAGGCAAGCAAGGTAGCAGGATTGAAGTCCATGCCTTTGTGAAAAGCCTCCTAGAACAGAAAGGATTGGTAGGGGACAGGATAACCTAGTGACTTTGGAGCTTTCCTAGTTTCACCAGTACAGCCATTAACCTGCTGTGTGGCCCTGAGCAAGTCACTTAGCCTTTCTGAGTTCTAATCTCCAAATAAGTACTATTGACTTCTCCTCCCTACTGTTCATAAAAACAACTTGAAAAGAAAAAGTAAAAGGAAATACACTATGGAGAGCTCCTGACTATCTCTGTATTGTTATGAGATAGCTGGCTCAGTACTGAGCATGCATAGCTGCTGTTCTGTGAGCTGCCTGAGGTCTCACTAATGGATGTGTTTATACAGCAATGTTTGTTGGAACAAGGGCCAACTAAGTAGCAGGGTATTTTCTTCTTGCTATTCTGCTTCTCAATCTGATAGAATCCAGAGACTTTTATCCCTCTGACAGGTTTATTACTTGTCCATGACTAGATATCCCCTAGGTGACCATTTGATCAAACAACAGTAAAAACATTTGCTTCAATTAATAGTGATCCTGTAAGTTTCAACTATTCTTCATCATCTTTTTAATCTCCCTGAAGCAGCTGATAGTATCTACCACCCCTCCTCCTTGAACCTCTTCCCCTGGCTGCCACGACTCTGGGTTATAGCCAGAAACGTTTGAAACTTACAGCTTTAACGTGGAAAACTGAGTGGAAGGTGACGTCCTAAATCAAGATCAAGAATACCCTCAAGGTTACCTCAGATTCCTAATTCTTTCTTTGTATCGCTAATGAGCTAACAGAAATCTAATTTGATGGCTTTAGTGTTTATATCCTGTGACTGATGTACAATCAACTGTTTGTTAACACAGGAATAATTGTTAATAAAAGGAAGGCACTCATTGTCATATTTAGGTAAACAATTCATCTCTCAGAATGATGGGGTAAGTTTCACTGAAGAAATTTTGGGCTTTAAGTGTTAGCCAAGGTTTCAGTATCTCTGATACCTACACAGTTCAATGTAGGTTTATTTAGTCTTTTGATAAATACATTGGTTGGATTTTTGTTTTTTAAAGAGATTCTTGTGAAGCAGAAAATTGGTCCAGTGTAGATTTTTCACTCCATTACACATATTAAACTACACTGATTTGGGTGATGGAAAGAGGCAGAAAGAAATGCAGAGGTGTGGCGAAAGAGGCCAACAAGTTTATAAATTTCAAATTACAAAGACAAGAAAATGTTACCAACCTTTTATCATCAGAAAAATGGAGTCTTACTCATGCCCTTGAACATGGAAGGTGGGGTTGCCAGTGAATGCCAAGAGTAATTCTCCTCCAAATGGAGGTGAGTGGTTCTACGTGAGTGAGATATGAGGGTATTGTGAAAGTGGCTGGAGCCCTAAACAATCCAATGAGGAGAACCAGATTCCTACACACACACACACACACACACACATGCCCGCACGCACAAACACACACACTCCAGAATCTAGAGTTAAACAGACATGGATTCAAATCCCAGCTCACTCACTCACTGTGATCTCGGGCAAATAATTTAACCTCAGTAAGTTAGATAACTATCATTATCTGCTAGTATCTTGGGAAGAGAAGAATAGACATCTCAAGGTTGTTATTACGTAGGTGCAAATAAGACAAGTCCTGTAAAGGGCTCATAGGGCAATGCAATAAGTACTAGTTCAATATTATGATTGCATTAGTTTCCTAGGGCTGCCTTAACAAAGATCCACAAATTGGGTGGCTTAGGACAACAGAAATATGTTATCTCACAGTTCTAGGGGTTATCAGTCTTAAATCAAGGGGTTTCAAGGGCCATAATCCCACTGAAACCTGTAGGGAAAGGATACTTTCTCTTCCAGCTTCTGGTAACTCCAGACATTCCTTGGTTTTTGGCAGCATAACTCTTTTCAAACGGTGTTTTCTTTCTGTGTCTCTTCACATAGTCTTTCCTCTGGGAATATCTGTCTCTGTGTCCATATTTCCTCTTTTTATAAGGACACCAGTCATATTGGATTAGGGATCACCCTAATGACCTCATTTTAAATTACCTCTGCAAAGACTCTGTTTCCAAATAAGGTCACATCCCAAGGGGATTAAGGAGAATAAAGATTTAAATTTATCTTTTTGAGGGGAACACAATTTAATCCATAACAGTTATTTACTAAACTATCTTGCTAGAGATATTTTGCAAGAGATAGGTTAGTAACTAAAGTACTTTAAAATGGTAGAATATCCCTCTCTAATGATTCATTTTCTGTTTTTAAAATAGTTTTCATTAAATTTATTGGGGTGACATTGATTAATAAAATTATATAGGTTTCAAGAGTACCACCGTATAATATATCATCGGTATATTACGTTGTGCATTACTTGGTCTTTTTTTATGTAATGACTTTGGTATAGAATTAGTGAGTTTCTAGTTCTTAGTTGAATCTATGTTGACTTCTCTGTCATCCTATGGTTTCCTGGTCTGGAGGAAAGGAAAACTACCACAGACCTATGCAACCAGGCCTGCAAAATGTGTATGTCTCACAGAAAAAGAGCACGTACCTCTACTCTGAACAGTTTATCTCAACCTCATATCACAACCTCAGTTGTGTTCATCACAACTGGAAGAGAATGGCTTTTCAATGGAATTTAAAGGAGTATATATTGCATACTTACTAATCAAAATGAATTTTTGCAACCAATTTCTTTTTTTTCCTCCTTAAACACTTTTAATGAGTGACATGGACTTTTTCTTTTTGTTGTCCAGTTTTCTCTGCCATGATCCTGATTCTAAGCCCACGTTCATCGTGCAAAATAATACACAAACACAACACATTCATTTCTACTTCTTCATATACTTTATAAAATGGCATAGGTACACCTATAAAAAGGCTTTAACCTAGTTTAACATAAAAAATAAAAATAGGAATATTTGAGGACTGTATGGAAGACAGTAGGAAATACAGCATCTTTATTTTCAGGGTGGTACTGATCCACATTCACTCATATCTATCAATGACCTCTTCTAAGAGAACCATGTGACAGAGAAGAAAAGTTTCATATGCCAATGTGAAAGGAGAAGAAGAATGCCAATAGAGAAGAGGAATTAATCATTTTACAATTTAACAAGATAAAATTTCCGACAAAGTTTTTCTCCTAAAAAGGGCTAACCAAATATAATTTCTTGACAGTCAAAAAAAAAAAAAAAGACTCCAAGTGTAGACTTATCTCTCCTTATACCATAAAAGTGGTGATAAAAATGTAATTATAAATTAACCCTTCACAGAGCAAATCATGTTTTTCTTTTGACTCCATTAAATAATTCATAGATTATTTGTTTCAATTTATAATTTGTCTTCAATGGTAGTCATTTCTCATTTTAACTACAGTTTGTCTTTTCCTCAGTTTTCTCAAGTAGGTTAGTGACCTGAAAATAAACAATTACACACACTAAGGATTTCTTAAATAAACTGCTCGTTTCAGACTTGGCCCCAGTTGAGGGCTGGCCTCGTTGCTAATGGATGGCAGTAATGGATTAAGGTCACAAGGTGGCAGTGTAAGCAATGAGCTATTGGCGCGTATTTTACTCAGCATCTACTCTACAATTTGATCCAGTCTAAGTAGCTCTAAAGAAAACTGGAAAACTCTGAGACTGTAACACAAAATGGAGCTGAGGAAAGAATGCATAAATAGAAAGAAAACAGCTATAATCATTATATAGAAAACATACTGCAAGTCGTCTACCACTTGTAAGAGGTCACTTTAGACTCCTATTATTTATTAGTTTACCTGAATAAATTCATGAGGGTTTTGTTATTTGATGGATTAACGGAAACTTTTTCAAATGTTCTGCATTCCTTAATGTTTTTTTATTTTGAAATATATGGCGCCAGTGAATGTATAGGTCAACTGCAGGACAGACAGAAACTAATAATTATTAGTTCACTAGTTATAGCCATGACATAAACAATTTTGTCATCAATGCTGTGTAATCTGATTGTTTCAGTCAACTAAGCAAGGAAACCGACATTGACAGCTTAGATAAGTGACCTTCCAGATAAAGAATTTTGAAGCTGATGAAGGACTATAATCAGAAGTGCATGACAAAGCCAACTCCCCAAGTAGCACCAATTAATAAAACAAATTAGCAACAGTATCTTTTTTTTAAAGTACTGGTACATGTATTTCCTTCTATGAAATTCTGACTTTTACTTAACAGCTATCAAACAATACCAAAACGACTGTCTCTTGCTGTGCAGTTGTTGGAGGGCTTGGGAAGAGAAGTAGTTTATATAAAATTTGAAATGTGCCAACTACTGAAAAGGATTTCCTATAATTTGAGAGTGTCTTAATACTATGCCGATTTTAGATTGGTGCTCAATGGAAGAGCTAAAAATGATGCATAGCAAAAATGTATGAAATTGTTTGCTCATCTAAACAGATTATAACACCAGAGTAAATGAAAAGGTGGCTCTATATAAAAAACTAGAATTAATAATTTTTTCATGAAATCAACACCATATTGCTGAAAGGTACATAGGAATGGCATACATATACTTTTTTAGAAATTTAGATATAATTTACATATAAACTTATATTAGTTTCAGGTGTACAACATAATGATTCGTATTTGCGTATCTTGCTCGTATACTTTTAATTGAGCCAAAAAAAACTCAGAAAGAAAACAAATATAGGATAAACCAGTGACTCCTTCAGGCATTTTCAAATAAGGGCTTTTATTCCTGATTCGACATTAATTTGCACGTACCCACCTATTTCAGTCCCCAATTAAATCAAAGCTCCTTGGACTCAGTAATGTATCTCCTAATTGTTAAGCCTCCCACAGTCATAATAATAATAATAATAATAATAATAATAATAATAATAATATAACAAAGGTTACCATTTGTTAAGTTCTTATTAGATGCTAGGTATTGTGATAAATAGATATAATTTCTCATAAACCTCACCAAAAAACCCCATGAAATTAGGACTAATGCTCTCTCGGTTAATAAAAAGGAAACAAAGGTGTAAGTTAATTTGCCAAGTTTACACATCTCCTGAGTAGCAAAGCCAAGTTTTGAACCCAAGAATACTTTATGCCAAAGCCCCTGGTTTGTCGTATAGAGCAGGGGTAGAAGCGCGGAAGTAGAAGCACGGGGGTTAACGGCACATTGTCTGAGGTCTATCTGGCTCCCGAGCTGACTGGCTTTATGGTCTTGGCACATTACTTAGGCATTCTGTGCTCTAGTTTAGTTATTTTACCACCCAGCAGTTCCTAAAGTATAAATTCCAAAACTTTTACTAAGAACCTTCCAACTTCTCTCGGGTGCCTCCAAACTGCACAAAGAAACCCTTTTGTGACACATACTCCAGCTGCTTCAATGGGCTAATAAATGAACTGGTATTTGATATAACTAAAATAAGGTACATATTTGATTTTCAGTAGTGGTCCTCAGTGACCTCTGAGAGCTGACGCTGTGCTGTGACTGTTAGTATTTCAGGCTATTGTAATTAAAATAGTGCTCGCTTTCTTCAACCAATCTACCAAAATGTCCACAGGTCAAGCAGGGTTGGCAACTGAAATGAAGAATATAGATGAATGATAAACCTTTTTGAAAAAATGATAATTTAGAGTACTGAATTTTAACATTACTAAACCTTATTGAAGATTGCCATGATTTACCCTCAGCTTTATTTCGTTTCATCTGTGTGTTGCTTTCATTTACCAAATACCAGTCTTCTGAGAGTATTGGGAAATCTGTAATTTGCACTAAAAATCGCATCAGGCAGGGAACACAGAAGCACAACTGAGGTTCCTATCATCTTCTGGTGACTCATTTAAACTAAAACAATCAGTAAGGAATAATATTCTCTTCTTACTTTCAAAGGTATTTCAGCTGCTACATTCAGAGAAAATTCATTAATCCATTAATCAGTGGCATGGTAGGCAACGCAATGTAGTAGAAAGCATTCTGAACTCAATGTTAAGAAACACTGAGCCTTGTGAGGTCGGAGGGATAGTGGATGGGGGGAGGGGGGTTCACAGTATGAGGGATATAAATGATGAACGTCTAAGTATTACCTTGTTTTGTACACCTGAAACTAATAAATAAATTAATTAATAAAAAAAAAAAAAAAAAAAAAAAAAAAAAGAAACACTGAGCTTAATCCAAGCTCTGCCACTAATCAGTTGGGTCTCACTTGACAAATCACTTCTCCTGTGTGCCTCAGTTTCCTATTCTATAAAATAAGAACTCGGGGCCTGATTCAGTTGTTTTGCACAGCATCCTGTTCAGTGGTCCTTGATGCCTGACTTACAGTCTAAAGCAACTGACAGCCTGAGTGCCTCTGTTAGGTCAGAAAATACATAAGTGACAATCTGAGCGATTTGCTCTGCTTCAAGAAAGATAAGCAATTCACTAGAGGTGTGGAATGCTGTTTCCTAAAGCAATATCAATTCTTGTTATGGTTATGAGGAAAAGCTATTATTTGTAGCACAGAAGGAATGAAGTTCAGAGGAATACTCTGCCCGGGGCTAAATCTTCCTATCATACCCAGAGGCAAGCTGCAAATAAGGAAGAAAATGAAGGCTCATTTCCATTGTAAAACAGAGGACATTTTTCAGTGAATTCCTTTATGTACAAACTAGGGTGTTATGCCATTTACACAGTGGGGAAATGGATCCACTGGGGCCAAAATCCTAACAGCAGCAGCAAGGTTCTTCATTAGAGTTGAGGAATTCCCCCACTTTGAGAGAGAACAGTTTCTGTGGTTGGCAGGTCGAAAAATATTTTGTCTCCTTGAACAGTGTTATTTGTTCAGCGCATACTCAGTGAATCACTGCTCCTCATCCAAACTTCCTTCAACCTGAGACTTAGGAGCCTCTATCTTAAATAGCAGGAGTCCACTGGAATCCTCCAGGCCACCCTGTGCCAGAAAGACAGGTGGATCAATGACACAGTCAGATCAAGAATGAATGTGGGCAGAGATTAGCATCATATCCCAGCAATCTGAGGCCTACATCATCTGGCCATGAAACTTTTATTCATACGCCCATATTTCCCATCAGCTGTCTCAGACCCTACAGGGAACAAGATGGAGACAGACAGAGGAAGGGAGGAAAGACAGAGACAGAAAGAATGGACTGTGTGACGTTTTGATACAACCTAAAACACATACTACTACAGTTTCAGCTTTAAATATGTGTGTATATATCAAATAATAAGCAAACCTGACATTCTTTCTTTGGTGAACCTCATCCCAGCACTGATGGTAGGGAGTGATGGTAGGTAGGGAGTGGGGTGGAGTAAGGGTTAACCTAATACAAACTACATAAGGTTAGTTCAGAGGGATACTCTGCCCAGGGCTAAATCTGCCTATCACACCCAGAGGCAAACTACAAATGAGAAAGGAAATGCACTCATCTTAGAAGGAAACATGAATAATTCCACTCAAATAACTGCTTAGTCAATAAAATTCACTTCTATCAAATTTTCTACATCTCAGATTGCGATTTTACCTTTAATGGCACAGTGGGTGACACTTACTTTTGCCTTTTACATAATGTGTTTGGTCAATAACAGAATTTACAATTTTTACTTTAAAATTTTATGACACTAATTTTTCAGTTACAAGTTCCTGGAGGGATAGTTTGAAAAAAATACTTAAAATATAATATAGTTTTATATTTGGAAATGAAAATATATGTACTGATTTTCATAAAACAAACTTCAGAAAGTCTCTTCTTGGCTAGTGAAGACAGGGCTCTTGTATGTTCTTATAAGGGCACGAGTTTTTAAAGGCTGTAAAAATCTATCTCAACGAAGAGCATTATCGTCTTCCTGTAACTTTCCTGGGGTTCCCTTTTAATTGGGTATGCATTAGGTATGTATTATGGCTATTTGGGCCATAATAAAATCTCTTATTCTCCTCTTCAGACTGCATGGAGACCCTAATTAAATTTCTAATTCTTCTCTAAATAACACATTTACACTTAGAGTAAAATTCATTTATAATAATGCTTTTGGGGGAGTTTCTGATAATCCCTTGGAAGCTTCCCAATGATAATAGACTAAACAATATTTTACTACTTACTTATTTCTTAATTCTAAAATAATATGACTCACATAATCTTAATAAGAACAGTAGAGTGAAAAATAGCATAAAAAAGCTATAGATCAATCTCATTTATCAAGTGCTAACGAACCCGGCAACATATCAAAACAATAATACAATACCAAACAGAGCTCATCCCAGAAATAAAAGCAAAACAAACCCAAAGATAAAAAGTGTCTATACAGTATATAAATTAATAAAGTTGAAAGTAAAAATTACCCAGCATAGGAATGGGGGTTAAGGGTGCAATATGATTCCAGAGTGCCTGTTGCCTTTAATTCTGTCAAAATGCCTGCATCAAAAATACTTGAATCAAAAGGTTCATGTTGACAGATGATAGAAGGTACTAAAAATATTTCTACCATTCATACTATTTGCTTCTCCAATAAACATCTGCCTCCTACTTACTCTTAACCTATTTCCACCAACATTTCTATTTCTTATGGTTCTTAAGAGGACATTCCATATAGAGTTTTATTTTGACTCTTCATTTTATTCTTAAATACATTGTGTTAACTATTTGGCCAGAAATCAATGATCAGCAGTAGAGTTATATAATTGTAGAACTCTTTTGAGGTTCTTGAGCCAAGCAGGTTACTGATTTACGTAGCAATTTTTGACATATGTAACTTTGATCTATCCAAATATCAGCTTTAGACAGTCAGAATGTGCTAGCTAGAATCTCACCTTAGCATTCTGATGTGATTCCAGTATGACTGAATTTGTTATAGAACATGACAATATGTACTTTACTTCAACGATGGCTGGAGAATAGAGATTCTTTTTTTAATATCTTCTATTTTTATTCTCAACCCTTGTGGCTAAAATATATAGATGACTTTTTTATTTGTTAAATTTATTGGGGTGACATTGGTTACTAAAATTATATAGATTTCAAGTGTACATTTCTATAATACATCATCTATATATTGCATTGATGATTCTTCATAAAGCCTTTTTATTGTGGACTCAGAAACATTGTAGGCTCCACGATCTGTGAGAAGACAGGCAAAGAAGCACTTGGGAGACTTGCATTATACCACTGATACACGAATTGCTTCAGGAGACCTTCCTCCATCAGGATTTTCCTACCAATAAAATGGGGTGCCCATGTAGTGTTGCCCACCAAAGAATCACAAAGTTGAAAGGGACCATCACTGTTGTCTGACCCTCTGCCCGTAGGCAGCCAAACATTTAGATGGTATAGAGTAAGACCCAGGAACATTGGAGTTTAAAGACACAGATTCAACTCTCAGCTGTCATTTTCTAATTGTGAAACCTGGAGCAAATAATTTAAAATCTCTGAACTTATTTTATTTTTTGCGCTAAAAAAAGAATTTGAAAAAAAACAAGTTCTGAGTTATCCTTGCTTTCTATTATTTCCATGCATTCAGAGCAGATGGTTTTTGACAATTTTCCATGAGGATTTGTAAGATAAGATTCTTATACCACCTTTATTTCTTTAAGAAGCTATTGTGTATCAATCATGAAGAACTGTGATTTCATTGTTATGATCTTTCATTTTTTATTGATTGGTTAGCTGTACATTCTGACATATTAAATGACATCATTTCTACAATTGACTCAATGAATACTCTGCTTTGAGCTCTCCTTTTTCTAAGGAATGAGAATAGTCAATGCGCTATTTATAAAAAATGACAAGCGAAGCATGAGGGAAAACACTGACCTCCTAATTCCACTCTTAACTTCCTGCTAGACAAGACAGACTGCAGTTACCTCATCTATATAAAAATTTTAAGAATTGTCTTACCTATCCCATAAGAATACTGACAGAATCATATGAGTTAATATATGTGTGAAAATTAAATTATCTGTAAATGTAAATTTTGATGTTATTATAATGATTGATGCTTCTAACAGCTTCAAAGATAGTGAATGTAACAAACTGTATATCTGGCATACATTCTACCATCTTCCAGTTGATTGTCTTTCTAAATTTAGCACCAGACCCACAGGCCTATCTATCTGTTGGACGAGCTCCCTGCCTTTACCACCCATAACAAGTGCAGTACAAACATTTTACATCACTGAACCATGAAGGGCAGAGAGTATTTTTCCAAAGTATTTTTCTGGGAATAATTATGAAGGATCATCTTCCAGGTGAATGGCTATGACCTTGTACTTCCAGCACAAATCGAACTGGTGTAATTTTAAGAAGGAGAATGACTTATTACTCTGTGCATGGCAGAGGGAACACTAACCCTTGCTTAACCCAATCATCTGTGCATAATCTTCCCCCGGCAACAATTTGAAGACAAGAAAGAAGCAGCAGCTTGGTTTCCAGTTTTCTTTTACTTAAGAAATCTATGTTGCAGTCCAGAAGTCGGTCATAATTTGTACAGTTTTGGTGTTTTAAACTGGATGAGTCTTTAAAGCCTAAAGCAACAGAAACACCTATGGCCAGAAACACCAGAAGCATCAGGATCAAATCTTAAAACAATGGATTTTCTGGATCTAGAGCAAAATGAGCTTTCAGTCTCAAAGAGACAATAATTCCCATCACCCTGTCTCAGAGGTTAAAACGAAGAGCAAAATTCCCATCAGGTCCCATGACTATCCTAATCATGAAGGTATCATGTCAAACATCTAAGCTGAGATTTTAAAATAAATTTAAGAGTCAAACACTGAAAAGAAGAAATGGATACTGAAAGGTTCATCCAAGGACTGTCTTCCATGACAGGGGAGAATAACTCGTGGCTTATTTTGAAGCCTCATCCTAGATTTGGAAACAGAAATTTGGACGAAATACGAATAAATTTCAGTTGTATTAAACCACAAGTACCATTGAGAAATCATGACAAACAAAATTTGCATCAGTATTAAAGGATTTGCAAAATTAATTAGAAACATCTTTTTTTAAATGACAGAAAGGAAAGAGATGTGTAGGGTTTTGGAAACAGAGTATACCAAATAATCAAGCACCAAAGATGGACTAAGATTTCCCCAATACTGCGGTGGACATAATTACTCACTGCTATCAAACACTGGGTGGCCTCTTTAAAGAAAAGGTATTGATTTCTAAGTCTATTATGTGCTATAGACAGCAATTCTTTCAAAACACTGAATATGCTTTTCAGACAGACAAAGCATGTTCCGACCTTCTGATGATGTCAATTAATTCCAGTGAGGAATCATTTTAAATTCTCTCCAGTGAGAGAATTTCGTTATTACATTTTTGTTTTATTTAAACCCCTTTTCAAGAACTGTGTCTAATAGACCTTCAGAGCATCTCTGGGCAGCTCTAACTTACATAACATCATTTTTCAAAGCTGTTCATTACTTTCTCGTCCTCTTAACATGCTCTCACTCCAGATCAGGGCCTCCCTGGGGGCACATGGCTGCCTGCTTTGGTAATAGTAGAGCCTACCTTTGAGACTTTTTCTCATTTCTAAATGGAGTGTGCAGAATATGAAAGGGGTGGGGGCAATGCTCCTTAACGTCGGTGATTGGCAATGGAATCAGAATCTGCCAGTGAAAATAGCCTACAATCATATCTAGGCAGGATATTATCCAGGGCGCGTGTGGGAGACATAAAAGAAAATAATGGCAAATGACAAAAAGAAATGGTTTCATTTCTACCTCCAATACAGAAAAGAAGAAAAGGAAAAATTAAATATCCAAGTACATTTTAAAAATAAAAATTATGAAGTATGCTACAAAGTCATCTTATTTTCTATTTGAAATTCTCCAACAAGGAATATAATGTATCTTCATTTAAACAGCATAGTCCATAATTTTGCTAAACAGAGACTAAAACTCTCTAATTTACACTGGAATACCTCATTTCTCTGCTTAGTGAAATTGAACACTATTTTCAGATTCTGACTTGAAACACAACTTTTTCAAGCACTGATCCTCACCTTCTTTTCATCCTTAGGAGGGGAAAAAAATTCATTAAAAAATCATAAATGTAAAATGTTTTATTTGCCATTGAAAACACAAATATGGGATAAAATATTAAATTATCTATTGCCTAGCTGTATGTGTACAAAGCAATCATCATTTTTAAAGACTCCTAACTCTTTAGCTTGTTAGTTTTTCTATTTTTCTTAGAGACATAAAGCTCAAACTTGGTTACAGACATTTATGAAAGGGTAAAATGCCACCAGGCAATGTAATTTAGAAATTATGTTTCACTCAGTCACACTCTCTCCCTGAAATTAAATCCGTAGAATCTCAAACTTTATTTAACTATCTATACATGTGCACGATCTATGTATTCATGATTCCCTGAAGTGAAGATGACACAATAGGGAAATAATGAAATCCATCAAGCATTCCCATGTGCCATGAGGAGACTGAGAGGGCCCAGCTCTGCCATGTACAATCCAACTGATCTAGAAACATTCTTAAAATCTCTCACATTCCACTTTCCAATGCCCAGCTCTGCCATGTACAATCCAACTGATCTAGAAAAATTCTTAAAATCTCTCACATTCCACTTTCCAATCCAAAAAATGAGCGTGATAATAATTACCACAAGATTGGTGGGGATTAAATCAGATAATGTACACAAAGCACCTATTGCAGAGTGGGCACTCAATAAATGGTTTCTGTTATTTTCTTGTTTAAGAAAAACAAACACTGAGAGATCCTGCATGCTCTTTTGATGTCTGTAATTTGCTTTAAATTCTTTAATAAAGATTATGTGAAGTTATGTATGTATATGGAGGGGGGTAGATTTATTATGCCATGGAGGAGCAGACAGTTGCCCTATCAAGAATTTACCCTCCAAGGCTAGCCAGAAAGCTTACTCCCAAATGTGGTTATTACAAGTAATGCAGAGATCTTTACCTGCCATCAAAAGTATGGGGCTTTGCCGATGTTGAAACGGACTTTCACTGGTGAAATTAGTACTTTGCAAAATTAACCAGCACAATGGATATTAGATTGGGACTGTAATTACTGAAATTAGTGGTATTTAAGATATGTGTAACGGTAATAATATTCTAGCGATACTCCCTCAAACCCTGTATTACACAAGGTATAAAAATCTAGCAAGTTCTAAACTTGTATCCATATGGATGGGCCCTGAGGCTGTTCAATCCTGCCATGGGGTCAAAAAGCTATGGTTTGCTTAGTGCACCCCTCCAAGAGCAATGAGACTCTGCTTCTGAAATATTACGAGTGTTTAGATCGTCTAAAACAAAGAGAGTTTAGACTTCACGAAGTTTACTGACGCCCAGAGTGTCTGAACTATTTGACCCAACTAGCCAATAAATTTTTGTTTAAATAAATGTCTTTATGTGCAGTAGAATTTGGTCTGAGTTCCGCTTTCATTAAAACCAAATAGCAAAGTTATAGGAAAGTAGTCAGCTCCCATTGACTTCAAACATCTTGGTATCTATTATGATGTACATAGGAGCTATTATGAACAACCTAGTAGTTGTGTGTGACCAAACTGGCTGAGGCCAGTTTGCATCATGCTAGCCTTTTTTTATAGTTTAAAAAAATATATTGACTTAGACTAATGGTTAATTAATTCCTTGTGGAATGTGTGCACATACAGAATAAATAATAAAAGTGGAAATAAAGTGAAATCAGAAATCAAAAGAATGCAATTTTTAAAACTGATATTCAAGCGGGTAAGGGTTCAGTGAGTTGATATACTGCTATTGGCATTATGAAGTAATACAATTTTCTGGAGAGAAAATGGGTGAAATTTATCAAGAGTCTTAAAAATAAATGCTCCACCAATAAGCACATGAAAAGATGCTCAACATCATTAGCTATCAGGATAAGGCATTGTGGTTTTGATAAACCACAATGAAAAACCACTTCATACCTACTATGATGATTATAATAAAAAAAGACAGATAATAAGTATTGGCAAGGATGTGGAGAAATTGGAAGACTCATGCACTGTTAATATAAATGTAAAATAGGGCAGCCATTTTGGAAAACAGCCTGCCAGTTCCTCAAAAGATGAAAAAATTCCACTCCTTGCTATATATCCAAGAAAAATGAAAAAAATATGTTCACACAAGAACTTGTATGTGAATGTTCATAGCAGCTTCATTCACAATATTCAAGAAGTGGAAACAACCAAATGTTTATCAACAGATAAATGGCTAAATAAAATGTGGTATAACCATATAATGAAATATTATTTGGCCACAAAAAGAAATGAAGTAATGCTGACACGTGCTACAATGTGGATGAATCTTGAAAACGTTATAACTGAAAAAAGCCAATCATCTTGCATGATTCCATTCACATGAACTGTCCAGAAGTAAATCCGTAGAGACAGGTAATAGATTGGTGAACTGAGAGAGCTGGCAGCAAATAGAATTACTCCTAACAGGTATGGTGTTTCTTTGGGGGTGATGAAATTGTTCTAAAATTCAGTGTGGTTATGGTTATACACATCTACAAATATATTAAGGACCATTGAATTGTATACTTTAAATGGGTGAATAGTATGCTATGTGAATTTTATCTCAGCGCTGTTATAAAAAATTATTATTCAAACTCCTTGACTTAGGAATCCTAAGCATCAGTTTGAACCACAGGAAATTACCAACATGTCTGACCTACAAAACCACAGTTTAATATAGCTATCCTAAGATGTGGTCCAAGATTTACCATATTTTGTCATGTATTATGCACACTTTTTTGCCCAAATATGTGAGGGAAAAATAAGGATGTTCATTATATATGGGTAGTACTAATTCCGTATCTATAAAAAAGTTTTTAATTCTTTTATTTATGCTTATGAATTAAAAGTGTAACTCTAGAAATCAATAACAATATCTGTATGCAAAATAGTACCCTGGAATGCGATAATCAGTTTTGTTGAACTGAACGACGAACTTGCAATGATGAAGAATTCTTGGCCTTCTATTATGGTAAATATTGTAAATTTGTTACCAGTATGTAAAATTTCTTGTACCTTGTATCTGTTCTTGTGTTTTGCAATTATTTGTTATATAAAATTTCTTGTACCATACATGTTTAAAAAAAATAAATGCTAAAATCCCTTTATAATACAAAAAACAAGGACTTAAATGTAAACAAATAAAAATTTGAATTAAAAAATTAAAATGAAAGATTTTCCCCCTGAAGGTTTAGGTCAAAAATGTGGGTGCACATTATACATGGGAGCACACCATACATAGCAAAATACAGTATTTATAAAGAAGTTCATTAATTGCAATTTTATTATAACATGATTTGGGAAACAACCTAAAAACTGAGGAATAAAATGATTAAATATAATACATGATTACATGGTAAAATCTAATACAAACATGTAAGTTGCATCCTTGAAGAATTGTTTGAAGCATGATAAAATACCATGTGTACTACATGATGCAAATTTGGAAATACACCTTTATAGGTAAAAATAAATAAATATAAGAAAATATGCCCAAAATGTTAACAGTATTATCTCTGAAAGTTAGGGTTATGAGGGATTTTAGTTTTTCCTTTTTTCGTAATTTGCAAATTTTCTATAATAAGCTTGTATTACTTTTATAATTAGGAAATAACCTTATCATAAAAGGAAAGGAAAATAAACTGAGACAGAGATGCCCAATTCAAAGATAACCAAATATACTTGGAATTCTATTAAATTTTACTTTTAATAAAAAAATTGATTTAAGTTTTCAAAATTTGAATTCAAGTATTCAGCATTCGAAGGTAAAAAGAAACAATCTTGCTGTTTTACTCAGACAATATCACTAAACTAGTTATTCAAAGAAGACAGTTCTCTGTCTTAATTTGAAATCTCCAGCAAACAAGAATCCACAACACCCTATTCTACTTTTTTAATGATAATACCTTCTGCCAACAAGTGCTTATTTATTATATATCTAATCTGTGACAGCAGACTATTCTCCCTTGTCCAAGTCTTGTATAAATCAGAGATAGAGTTTATAAGACAGGTTTTTTTGTCATTTTGTACTTTTAAAAGTGGCTTGACTAAAAGTCTATTTCATGTCCTGCCAACTATTAAAAGCCATGGGTGTATTTGTCTCTGAAACTCAGAATGCATGAAACTCCCCTCAGCCCCGAACCTTTTCCTCCCAGATGCTCCAGACATACATACACACACACACACACACACACACACACACACACATACAAAGACACACATACACACACAGGGTACCAAAAAATGTATACACATTTTAAGAAAGGAAAAAACTGTATTAAAATGGTAATAATATATACTCATAACAAAAGATGAATACAAGTCATGTGTATACATTTTTTTAGCACCCCGAGTTTATCCCAGATGGCTTAACTTCCCTGGTTCAGGTGATGGCAAATTGATATTGTGATTACAGCTTGATACACAGAACACAATGCTACACAAAGGTATTTGAGGTAAACATAAAAGGAAAACACTTCCTTATACTTCAAGTCTAGTGCTTAAGGCAGCCTAGAGGGACACACAATTTATGTGAACACCTGGAGTTTGAGGAAATAAGAAAGAGATTCAGTTGAAGAGTCCATCAGTTTATCATAATTATTTGTGGATAAAATACTGCTCCCTAGTGCAAGATCCTATTCTACTGTGAGCCCTTTTCATATTACCTCAATTTAATTAAACACACTCATATGAATAAAAGCTACAGAAAAAAAAATCCAAAACTATTGGATTATCTAAATTTTAAAAATTATATATCTAATCACTACTTGAAGTTATGTTATATACTTATATGTTTACTTTACTGGTTGTCTGTCTTTACCACAAAAATGTAAACTCTGAGGGGACAGGAATTTTTGTCTATTTTATTAATCAGTTTAACCCCGGTACTTAGAACAGTGCCTCAAACATAGTAGCGTCTACTAGTAAACAGAAACTCAATAAGCAGTGAATGAATGAATGGTTCTTCCACACAATGGAACACTATTCGGCCATTAAAAATGATGTTTGGATCAATGACCAACGCAAACCCTCCCCATTCTGCATTGTAACAATTACAGTCCTGTAACTTATTTAGTTCATTTGGTTCATGTTCCTGCTATTTCATGTTCCTGTTAAATGCAAACTACCTTACAAGGTTCTGCAAAGTACATGAAAAGAGATAGAAAGAGGGATGATGCTGCATTTAAGCACTTAGAAACATAAAATGGAAGCTAAGGAAGCACGAAATTACAAATGCCAGCATATCAGCCATCTAAGGACATCAGAATTTTTGCAAGGGGCCTGTAAATCTGCAGTCACACCACCTATTATTTGCATTGGAAATACAAAATACACTGTGTAGGTATTGTCCTTCATTTTGTCAATTGTGTTATTAATTTTTTTTAACTTCCTGAATATTTGGCCATCATATATTTTCTCAATGAATGATTAGTCAAAATCCAACTACAATCATTGGGGACATCTGAAAAAAAGAGTTAAACTATAAAACTTAAGAACTGCTAGTATCAAGGACAAATGTAATCACTTTTGGAAAAGTGCTTTAATACTTAATGAAGTCTGAGATGATAGGATTTGATTTAAGCCTTGAAAGAGGGTGAAGAAGAGGAGGATTTTGTGCAATTAGATAAGCATATAAATAGAAGTATGGGCATGAGAAGTACATGACAAAATCAGGGACAGAGTGACCAGTTGTTGTTGGGTGTTAACCCCTAAGTTGGGCCCTGGCAGGGAAACTTGCCTTCCTACCCCAAAGTTAGACTTTGCCTAAAGAAAAGGCAGAGACTAGAGCTACAAGTCCACAACAATATTTCTCCAACAGAAAAATTCCCTGAAGCTTAACCTGAGTTCTGACAGGTACTGTGTTGGTAACAGTTTTCTCGTAAAATGTGCTTGTTTCTGATATGGTCAGATATAGTCCAATGAACACATAGAATATGAATAAATGGGTCTTTGAATCTCTTGTAGTTTCACAGTGATTATATGGGACCTGGGTAATAGCCATTAAAAGGCAAAAAAGTACAGAGATGAGACAGTTTAAATGTAGATAAAGTGTAGCAATTACCTAGTTATGAGATTCAATCCAAATTTTTCCAGGACTGAAATCTTATTGATCCAATATAACTTGCAATTATGAGCCATCTGCCAGGACTTTTAAAACCTTTTTGCTGAACACCGAGTATTAATCATAATTTTATTGCAACAGGTGTTAAAATCTAAGCTAATTGGAATATAGGCAGAAAAAAAGGAAAAAAATGAAATGAAAACACAAGGGCCACTTCTTACAATTAGTTAATTACTGCTCATTAGCTGAATATCCAAGACAATGGAGTATTAATAGAAAACATGAACTTGCCTGGCAGAGTTTTAGTCATACCAGTAGCTATGTATATAACAAGTTGTGGGTTTTTTTTAAATAACTATTTGGAAAGTACTTTTGCAGAGTACCTTTGTGTAGAAACTAACTCTTTATAAGACGACAGAAGAAACCCATTCATCTTTGCTCTCACCATGTTGATTTTATTAACCTAATGAGTTGTTTAGGTAATGGCTATTATGGCAGAACTAGAGGTTGCAGCCATGTCTAAAGGCTCTCAAAAAAAATAAAAAAGAATCGTATGCCAGTCAACTTCTATGCAAGTCACCCATCTGGGAGCTACCTTCAGTCTTCCGGGACCACCAACTTGCCACCCCTATCAGCGTGATGTATTCAACATTCATCCTCCTCACTAAAGTGAACTTGAATACTTTTTGCGGCCTTGACCTCTCACCAGGATCCTATACATTAGCCTTAGCACAATCAGGAACAATTTAACAAATGTAAGGCCAAGAGCTTATGAAATCCTCCCCATTATCTGGCTATGAGTCTCAGGCCTGTTGCAAACAACGAAACTCCGGCTTCTGTTGGATTCATTAGCATCATCCATGTACCATCCTCAACACCAACTGGCAAGGCAGCAACACCCATAACAAGTTCCTGGAATGTGGCCAGTTCCAAGGCAGCCAAGCTCAGTTGGCTGCATCCCAGCTCTGCAGGGTGTCTGAACATGTCGGCACAAAGGAGAGCAGCAGGGTAGCCGAACACTCTGAATAATGAGCTGGAGAAAGGTGACCACAGGCTAAAAAACCCCTGTAGAGATTAGCTAAAAAACAACTTCAAGCCACAACTGTTTATATGTCAGCTGTTGGAAAGTAACTGCAATAGACATCTTCTTCATTGCCGAACCATAATAAGAAAGGGCTCCATGCAGCCCAGATATAAGCAGCCTGGTAAGGGCAGAAAAGAGCTAGTGCTCATTTCCATATGCCAGGTTTCACCTGGAGTGCCCATACATCTTGATAGATTACAGATGTTTGCTCCCATCCAGATCTCGTTATTTTATTCTACAAAAGAATACCTCTCCTTACTCACCTAGGAGTTACGAAGTGATAAATTCACTGGATGTCACACCACCCAGATCAGCTAGCTTATACATATCACGGAAAAACAGAAACATTTGCTGGAAACCTACGAAGTGAACCAGAAAATTCCAATCATCCCTTCTGTATATCTGCCTTTGTGTGCACTTCCAACATGAATTACCGAACTAGTAATTTGCCAGTATATAACTTAAATTATTAATATGTGCATATGGTAAACTATATTTCACACACAACTCTAACCACTGCTGATTAAATTATTGCTAGTTATGCAAGAACTGTAAAGAGCATAGTGATTTTAATATTGTTAAAAGGAAAGTTGTTAAGCAGAGGCTGAATGACCATCTGTCAGGTAAGATTCCTGCATTGGATGAGGACAGGGCTGGTGGGAAATGGACTTGATCTTTCCAGGCCCTTCCATTAACTACTACATGTACTACAGCACAGTCACTGAAACATAGGTACAGAATTTTCAAGAAACACAATACGGGTATGTAAACAACCCAGAAATGAATATATCACACTTAATTTTTAATTTATCTCAGGCAAACAATTTACTGAGTCTCATATTGCAAAATGTTTTTTTGCATACATAACAGCTGATAGTCTCCAGAAGTTGACATTTTAAGATATCAGGACATACAAATCATATTATGCTAAATGTGCCATAAATTCACCACGACCCACACGAACGATGACATAGCAGTTTTGTGTATCAAGTAAAATAGATGGTGAGATTTCATGAAGATCACTTAATGATAATTAGTTCTACCTTAAGCACCTTTTATCCATGATATATTCTACTCCTCACGACAACCCTATTATGGAAGTTCTATGGTAAAGAGGAATTGAGCAACTCGCTCAAGGTCAGTCAGCTAATAAAGGACAGGGCAGAGACTGGATCTTGCCCTGAAGGCTATCTGATCTGGAGCCCCTTACCTAACACTAAGCACCAGGCTTCCATTTCCCTTCCCCGTTTCCTTCCTTGGAAGTAACATTGAAACTTCTATTGCTGAAGTCTATACTGGTGAATGTGGGAGGAGGTTGTCTGAAGCCTACCTGGTAGACTAAGGAAAACTAACTTGAGTTTCAAAATGTGAATTGAACGATGTCGGCAGCGCTCTGCAAAAAGAGGTGTATGCATGCTGCTACCATTGTAAACGGGTTCAATATTTCTGAAAGCTATTTGATAACTTGGAATGAGGGCTATAAAACTTTTCTTGACCTTTGACTCAGTAATTTCAGTCTTTGGAATATACCCCAAGGAAATAACACAAAAGAAAAAGGTAATTTGTTCAAGATGTTCATTCAGGGGTTATTTGTATTAGTGAAAAACTGGAAACAACTGAAATTTCCAGTAATAGGACAGGGACTAAGCAAACTAGACTATTTAGAAAAAGAAGAAAACTTTATAACCTCTAAAAATGGTAATGTAGATTATATTCACATGTGGACATATATGTAAGGAATAACTTTACACAAAATGTAGAATACAAATTAGTAGAAGCATAACCTCGTACAACCAAGTAAAACAGTGTGTGCATTAACAATCACACAAGAAAACTGTGAATTTATAAAGAAGTATATCCCTCATTTCATTGCTGAAACACCAACAGTGGAACTGGCATATAGACTGTGCTTAAGAAAAATGTATAGACTTAAATAATATAGAGGTATTTTTTTTAGCAGAGACCTGACTATATCTCTCACATGTATTAATGCATTGTCAGTAAAAGCTAACCTTTTATGAGGACTTCTATTTGCTAGGAGCTCTTCCACATCCTTTCACTGTATTCTCTCATTTAATCCCCCTAGAGACTTATGACATAAGTATTATTATCATCTCTCTTCTAAGAGGAGGAAATTGGAGGGAAGAGAAGCTAAGTAACATGGTTACACATGCTATAGCAAAGAAGGAATTTCAACCCAGGGGGACTCACTATATGGCCTGTGTGTAGCCATTTTGCTACAATGTCTTCCCATATTTGGAAGAAGTATCGAGACCCTATTCTTGCCCATTAATCATTTCTAGATATTGTGCTTTTCTTCACTACTTCTGTTTGGTTTACAATATGTAGAATCCTTGCAGGAAGATACCAACCAGATACCAAAGTTGAGATAAAATACGCTCTCCATCCACTGTCACCTGCATGAACACAATTTACCTGCCCTAGCTGGTAAGACTTCTTTCAAGATGTGAAACTAGAGTAGGATTTTTAAATCAGGAGAAAGAATTGTAAAGGTTGGAAAATAAAATGCTACTGTGGGAACATAGGATAATTACAAAAAAAAGGAAAATATAACACTTTGAGCAAGGAAATACTCAAATGAGGTGGACTCTAAGAAATAAGTTGCCTGGGGACAAATAACAAACATGAAGAACATTTTGAAACTTCTTTGGGAAACGATCATTCAAAAATAAAAATTTACGTTTTACACTTGCTTAGTTCCTCATGTTTTGCCAAGTATTTGTTATTTATGATCTTATTTAATTCTCATGCTGTAGAATGGTGGCTAGTAGAGTTAACAGGTGAGAAAACAGAGTCAGAGATGAAGTGGCTGCTTGTCCTAAGCCGAGCAGAAACTCTACCGCAGCCCTTGTTTTCAGTAAAGCTAAACACAGATGGCTGTTTAAGACAAGACAAAGCCCTGTGCAAATCAATCCTGTAAATCATTCAGAGCTCATGAAACCCTGGCTTCTAAGTAAATCCACTGAGAGAAGTCCAGAAAACAAATCTAAAATAAATGGAATCAGAAATTAGAATTAAATATATAATGGGATCTATTACATGGGAGATGCAGAGTGAAGGCAGAACTATTACCTGTATAAACTAAATGTCTATGAGATGGCCTGGGCCAGTGGTTGTTATGTTTGGAAAGAAACAAAACTCAAAACCTCCTGTCTAAATCCTTGCAAGAGGCACATTGTTATATAGGACTCTGTCGTCTGTGGTACAGAGTGCACAAGATAAAATTTTTGCTTTATCTTGACATTCCACAGAAACATTTGCCTAGTGTATGAGGTGTCTCACATTTTACACATTTCTAAATTCCTCACTTTCTCACCTGACTCTGTCTTATGAAGGCCTATGCTTTCTTCAGAGGTCAGATCAAATGCCATCTCTTCCAAGAAGCCTCTTCAGATTCTTCAGTTGAGACTAACCCTAGCTTTCCGAGGCACCCATCATGCCCGGGAACATCTTGTTACTGACCTTACATTCTGCCTTGTGCAGCTCCAGGATGACATAACATGTTTGGGATTTATATTTGTGATCCCTATGATGCCAACATATGTGCCTCACACATTGTCATTGGGTATTGAATTGGTAAGAAATTGTCTGAAGTCCTATCATGCTCTAAGGGTTTATAAATCTTTTCAGGGATTTCGGCTGTCCAAATTCGACTATAGAAATAACCTCAACAGAAAAAGGAACTCTCATACACTGTTGGTGGGAATGCAGACTGGTGCAGCCGCTATGGAAGGCAGTGTGGAGGTTCCTCAAGAAATTACGAATAGAATTACCATATGACCCAGCAATCGCTCTCCTGGGTATCTACCCCAAAAATATAAAAGCATTTCTCTATAGAGACACGTGTACGCCAATGTTCATTGCAGCTTTGTTTACGGTGGCCAAGACATGGAAACAACCAAAATGTCCTTCGATAGATGAATGGATAAAGAAGTTGTGGTACATATACACAATGGAATACTATTCGGCGTTAAGGAAAGATGATATAGGAACATTTGTGACAACATGGATGGATCTCGAGAGAATAATGCTAAGTGAAACAAGTCAGACAGAAAAAGCAGAGAACCCTATGATTTCACTGATATGTGGTATATAAACCAAAAAGAACAAGACAAACAAATGAGAAACAAAAACTCATAGACACAGACAATAATTTAGTGGTTACCAGAGGGTAAGGGGGTGGGGGGTGGGGGGTGAGGGTAAAGGGGATCAAATATATGGTGATGGAAGGAGAACTGACTCTGGGTGGTGAACACACAATGGGATTTATAGACGATGTAATACAGAATTGTACACCTGAAATCTATGTAAATTTACTAACAATTGTCACCCCAATAAAATTAATTAAAAAAAAATAAAATAAAATAAAATAAAAAAAAAAAGAAATAACCTCAACAAAGGACTCTCTTCACTTGAAAATCTTGTTTCCTTATAATCGTATTTTATGTTGACCTTTTGTACCAGATATTTGCACTAATTTAACTAATTTAATGCATTAAATTAGTAATTAGCACTGGCAAATAGCAACCTCATATCCAGAAGGTTAAATTACAAAGTATCTTTTTTAATCCAATAGGATTATGGCAGTCATCAAACCTAAGCAAACTAACTTGAAATTTGCTTTTACCGCAAATCTTATAAATATGCCTTCAAATTCTATTTACTGTGAAAGTAAAAGCTTCAAAGCCAGAACTTCAGCTCTTCGAAGAGTCTCTCTGTTAATATGAGCTAGTGAATAAACTACTGGTGAAAGAATGTAAAATTTCAGAGCAAAAAGTACATCACTTCTACCAAGGTCAACTACTCCTCAGGGATACAAATAATGTTCTTTTTATTAGCAATTTGGAATAACAATTAAATAACATTCATTTTATTGAGATTTTTATATAAGAACTGAGAAAACAATTCTCTGTCGTAGTTATGAAAACACAACAGAAAGTGCTGAGTTTCTGAAACAATATAATCTTCCTATCTCCCTTATTTTCCTTGGGCCCTGTGTGGTGGTGGTGTGATACTCAATTAAAAAGCTTATTATAAGAAAGATAAAGACCAGGGAATAATAAGAATACTACTGAGGTTTATAATGAAAAGCAAGCTAAGAAAAATATGAAATTATTATTTTCAATTATACCATATTCTATGAAATATCAAAACTCCCATCACATTTTGTATAACATGACAAAAAGCTCTTTGATTCATGAATGGGCTAATCCAACAGCTATTTACATAATTCCTGTCTTTTTCAGGGAGAACATCAATCAATGATCAAGAAGAGTGCAAATCACAAAAGGCATGAAATCTTACTTTTTCATCATCTTCAGTAAATGGCGCACCTTCAGGAATCTTATTTATAGCTTGGGCCACACCGATAATCTCTCCATCACTGCTTCGGATAGGCATGCACAATAGTGATTTTGTCTTGTATCCAGTTAGCTTGTCAATTTCATCATTGAATCTTCGATCCTAAAAATAAGACAGGGCATTAACTGCATATGCATTGTCAGGGAGAAGGAGAGAGAAGTGTATTTCTATGTATGATACTTTATTCCTGGGAAATTTACCCCACGGATTTTTAATGAAAATAATAGATTCGATATCATGTTGAATTCACCAAAGGGATATAAATGAAAATAAATCAGCACCATAGTTGTTAGCCATGGTAAATGAAGAGAGAAATTTTAAACCTGATCACAATGATATCAAAATTGGAAAAGGGGCAAGTATTTTTAATGGAACTCCACACTACACTATTAACATATTAAAATATTTTATTTCATATAGACAACTGGCTATGAAGTATCATAAAAAATACATAACAAACATATTATTAAGCACTGTGAAAAAATATGCATAAAAGCACTACTTTACTTTTTCTGATCAAATGATCCTGTAAAAAGAAAAAAAAGAACCTATGAGCCCATAGTGATACTTTTAAAATACTCAAAAAAACAAAAAGTGTGATGAGGAGGGAAGAGATAAAAGGCTTACTTACAGAATATCGGCTAAAAATGTAGAAGGAATGATAAAATTATATAATATCTGTTTTGGAAGTACCGATATCATAATGGATACAAGTAAGGATCATCAATAGATGTCAATACCATTGGGTAAAAGGTTCTTGTTAAACAGGATATTCACATAGTTTCAAAGTGATACTCCAAGGCTTCCTCATTAAATTCAAAGAGAAAAGATGTCTTTATCATGAAGAGATCTGGTGGACACCATCTTAAATAAGTAATCAAACTTAGCATCGTCGTTAATGAAACAAAATAAGATCACGTGCCTCCTACTGTGCTGCAATGAGAAGGATACAACATCACCAAAAAAATTTAGAAAAAGAAAATTAAGAAAAATGTAGATTATTGCTCATTCTATCAGAAATCTGGCCTGAACTCCTGAAAAGTGTCAATATCATGAGAGACCAAAAAAAATTTACATAAAAATAAAATAGAGTCATGGGAGCTGTGTTGTTTTAAACAAGACTTAAAAGGCTTGGGATCTAAATAAAATATTTCACATATTTTATAAATAAAATAAATTCGTTGGAAATTTTTATGTAATTTTTTAAGGGGACAAGTAGCGAAAGCTGAACATGGACTGTGTGATGTTACATCAATGCATCAACATCGACTTTCTTGAGTGTGATAGTGGTATTGCAGTTACGTAAGAGAACGTTCTTGTTTTTAGGACATACATGCTAGAGTAGTTTGAGGTAAAATATCATAATACCTTTAATTTACTTTGAAATGGTAAGGAAGAGAGCAAGGAAAAGGAAGAGAACGAAGGGAAAGGAGAAGGAGGGGAGGGGAGAGAAGGGAAGGGAAAAGAAGCGAAGGAGAGAGTGGGAGTGAGACACTGAGGAAAGACTGTCTCCTAAAGGTAATGGACAAAAATGTTCCAAGGAAGATGATAAACTGGATCCAGGCTCAATGCTTCAAGCCAAAGGCTGAAGTAAGGAGTCTCCCAATGCTCTAGATATCCCCTTGTTAAAAGAGGCTTAAAAAACAAAAACAAAGCACTATTTTCTACCACCATCTAGAGCCATGCATTTTATGTAAGGGCCTAGGATGGCTGGCTGTGGACAAACCTCGAGATCAAACACTGCTGGCCTTCTGACCAGGTCTGCGGTATCCCCAATACCACAAGGTCAGGAGAAAAAAATTGAAAACCATTTGAACGTTGGTCAATAGAAAAATAAACAAATTATGATCTCTTGTTTTGATAGTATGCTCTACAATTTAAATGAATAAACTAAAGCTACTTGTATTATCCTGAACAAGTATAAAACCATGTTAAGTGAAACACGTAAGCTGCAATCTGACACCCTCTATATAATACCACCAATATTTAAAAACAATGCTTAATGTTATATATGGATTCAAATATGTAGCAAAAGAATAAAGCATGCATGGGAATAATGAATTCTAAATTTATGCAAGTGGTTACCCTGGGGAGGCAGGGAGGAAATGGCATTAAGGAGAGGTAGAGACGAGGCTTGAGCTCTAAGTACAAAGTTTTCCTTCTTTAAAAAAAGTGTAAAGCAAAAACTGAGGGTTGCTAGTTGGGAGCGGGAGTGGGATAAAGGGGAAGATGAGGGGATTAGAAAGCACAGTCAATAACCACAAGATTGCCACGGGAATACGAAAGTCAATTTGGGGAATGTAATCAATAATGTTGTAAAGATTTTGTAGGGTATCCAATAGACACTTGTCTCATTAGGGAGACCACCTCAGGGATGATATAGTTGCCTGATCACTGCGCTGTACACCTGAAGCTGAACAATAATGAATGTCAACTACAGTTTTATATATATGTGTATATATATATGTATATATATATATATATATATATATATATATATATATATTTACAAGAAGCGGAGTACAGCATTAGGAATAGAGACAGTGGAAATATAATGGCTATGTGCGATGTCAGAAGGGTAGTGGATGAAGGAGGGGAGCTGTCACTGTGTGAGGGATATAAATGATAAATGTCTAACTATTACGTTGTTTTGTGCACCTGAAACTAATAAAAAATGTTATAATTCAAAAAGAAAACAAAAACAAAATAACGATGTGTTTCATAGGTATATATAATTGTCAAAATAAACCCAACTGTACCCTTAAAAATAATGTAAAGCAAATATAGTACAATGTTAAGATTTTATAAATCCTGATGACCTATTCTTGTTTAAATGTTTGAAACATTTTATAATAAAAATTTTAGGACCTTTTAAAAAAAATTAAGATGTGGAATATGATACAGGATTGGAATAGGCAAATCTAGTCAGAACATTTCAGTGGTCCAGGTAAGGTGAGAGGACGGTCTGGGTTAAGAGAAAGGCAATGGAGGTAAGAAGTAGATGGACATGTTGGAAGTTGAGTTTACAGTACTTCCTGACAGATGATTGGTTGGGCATGGGGGACTAGAGAAAGAAGAATGAATCTCAGGCTTTAATTTGAGAAACTGTATAAATGGAAGTGCCATTTACTGGAATGGGAAGATTGAGATGAAGGTCAAAGTCTACATATAAAGAAAGTCAAGAAGGTTGATAAATCAGTTTATTAAACAAGGTGAGTTGCATCCCAAACTGAATTCATCAATGTTAGGCATCGGCATTTTTTATATGCTCATAGGTCATTGTTATATGAGAATAATTTTCCTAAATAATAAAGAGCTTAGTCACTAGTGAGATCAATAAAATTCATTAATAAGGAAAGCCTTAAATTGGGAAAGAATAAGGAGAGTGGTACAAATTCTGGTGGTCACATATCAGCAGGTGGACCATATTAGAATGGACTTGAAAATCCACACTGGAGTAGGCCTGGCCTGCCTGCTCTTCCCTTTGTGATAGTCTTCATCTCTGGAGAGGGACTAATTCACCAAAGTCCAATTCTAAGAAGACCAACCACCAAGACTGTGGGAGAATTCTTTGTAAAAATATCCAAAGCCACACGAAAACAATAGAACAAATCAGCGTGACCACAGGGCACAAAAATATTATAAACATCTCTCAACTTCCCACCATCTCTCCAACTCTGCACCTATCTGATAAACTTGTAATTCGAGGAGAAAAAATAATTATGTTGATATATGTCGCAAGTGCTAATCTTCTAATTTAAAAGTTGAGAAGATTTATTTTATTTAGTCTTAGTGGGTTTGTTTTTAACAGTGCATCTTAAAACATGCTTTGTTGGCAGACATCTTCAATTCCTGAGATGGATGTTTATCAGGTCAATTACAGATTTGAGTCAACTTTATGTGTTTGAATATTTCCAAAATAAAATGTAGAGATAATCAATAAAAAAACACATGCTTTGTCCATAGCTTCATTACAGTACTAATGGGATAATTCTCATAAATTAACTCAAAACTTGATATAATCCATCTAAGGGAAGGTCAGAAGAGTGATACAATTGCACGCTTTCCTAATATGTATTAATCTCTAGATTAATTTTTCAATTTTAAAAAATAAAGAAAGCTGAGCCCATAATTGAGGTAAAAATTAATTGTAGGAGATGAAAATAACTAGGGAAATAATGAGATGAAGGGACCCATTAATCTGATGCCATAGAGGGAATGAAAGTTTAAAAACAGAAGATAGCAAAAAGTAGCTTTTGCTAGCCAAACAATGGACACAAATGAGTGGAATAGGGGGAAAACTTAAGGCATTGTGGATCACAGGGACAGGGGCCACATCTAGTCCAAGGTCAGAAAAAAAGTCTCCCAAAGAAAGTGAAATGTTTAAGCTTATACCCAAAGGATCAGTGTCCAAAGACGGGACAGCATCCAAAACTAGCAATTGGAAACTGGTAAATTTGAGAAATTAAAAGAAGATGAAGATGGCTCTCCAGGGAAATTAGAGATGTGACAGAAAAGACCAGCTGGATGTCGCTGAAGGCGTGCCTAGTGTCCAGGTTTAGAATTGCAAATTTATCGTAGAGGAAGTGGGGGGTCACCAGAGGGTTTTAAGAAAGTGAGTGGTAATATGACTAATGATTCAATTTAGAAAAACCACTCTGGCTTCTGTGTAAAGACTGGGTTGAAAGCAAAAGATCCAGGTGAGAGATAAACTCTCTCTGGGCTGGGATGGTGGTTAGTGGTGGTAGGGGTGATGGAAAAATGGCTGAGTCAAAAAATATTTAGGAGGCAGAATCAACAGGACTTGCTAGTTAGTTTCATGAAAGTTTTTTAAAGTTAGAGAAGTAAGACATGACTCCATATATCTGGTGCGGGTACCTGGATGAGTGGTGGAGTGATCACTAATTGAGGAACATGAGGAGGGACAGATTCTGACTGGGGAATATAAGTTCCATGTGGATAGTTTGAGGTTCAGCTGAGTGTGGGGCAACCACATGGTGGTACTGCTCCCAAAGTAGTTTGAGATACATAAAGAAATATTATATATATAATAATAATATAGATAGATAGATAGATAGATAGATAGATAGATAGATAGATAGGGATGATTTCAGGAGACTAACTTGAAATGGCAAGTAGAGACAGTTTAGGGAAGGATGAGGGATTCTACTCAATAACTTTCAACCTGAGGTCTTCAGGAGTTTACCACATTCACCAGCAATGCTTCACAGAAGGCCAAGTAAGGGGAAAACAGGACCAACGAGAAGGTAGAACCACTGAGCCCATTTATTGCTGAAAATGGAAACTTGAATAGGAAACTCTTAATAAATGCCTCTAGGTTTGTAATGAAATAGCACATGGAGAATGGTGTCCAATTTTTATTCATCTCCCCTAAGACAAAAGAACAAGAAATGATCTATAACAGGAGAGATTTCTAATAAATTAAAGTAAGGGCTTCTTTAATAAGGTTGTTAAAATCTGGAATGAGTTTCTTATGATTGTGGTAGACTCCTCTTGCTTCGAGCATTTTTATGTCATAATATTTTCCTATCTCAGATATTTTAAGAATAAGTGCTCTTGAGAAGTACAGGGATCTTCTCAGTATCTTTTGTGCAAACCTATATTTTGCATGAGACACTAGCTATGATGTTTAACATTTAAAAAGACAAAGTCATAAGACCAAAAGCAATTTTTACTTTTTAGCAATGGAACTGTGCCTGCTGCGTAGAGAACAGTAATTGCATACTTTTCTGACCCAGGATCTTGCACTTGCAGCCTCGTCTGCAAGTTCCTGAGTTGAATGTGATGCCACAGAGCACACCCATAAAATGGGTGCCACCCACAAGGTTCATTAAGTTTGCAGAAAGAATCAATTTCTGCAGTCTGAACTTTCAGGTCCTCGAGAAAAGGGCTATGTTTACTGCACTCAATCCCAGCCAACCCCAAAGGGACATATTTTAGAGGCACATGAGAAGCCTCAAAGCAAAAGGGAATCTATCCTTTCTTCTTTTTCACTTTCTCAGAGAAACCACTCAAGGCTCCCCAAGGCAGGAGCCAGAGCCACAGACCTTACCCAGGACTCAGATTCATAGCAAGGATGGATTACATAAATTCTCTTTTATCCTTTCTGCATTTTTTAAAATAAATATGGAACGCTTCATGAATATGTGTGTCATCCTTGCGCCGGGGCCATGCTAATCTCTGAATTGTTCCAATTTCAGTATATATGCTGGCGAAGCTAGCAGTCTCTTTTCTTCATTTAAGGTTTCTCTTCCCAACGTTTAGTAAAATTTTCCAGTACTCATGGATGAAGCCAAGAATTAGTTTTGAGCACCATTTAACCTATAAGAGTGATTGTTTTGACCACAATCTCAACTCTATCTTGGGTCCTACACAGCTGAGATGATTAAACTCTTCAAGTCTGACCACATGATAGTAATTACGTTTTTAGACCATACCGATGTGGAAACATGCAAATGCAAAAGGCCCCTATTAATTCCACGAAATGTTTAATGAATTTTTGTCTGAGCTATTGTGTCCATAAGTTATAGAGGAAAGGTGATACAAGATATGTGTATATATATGGTACTTATTTCATCTACAGACACTGTTAGGTATTCATAGGTATAGAACAGTGGTTGGCAACCGTTGCTAACCCTGGAATCACTTGGAGAGCTTTAGGTAACTACTAATGCCCTAGCCAATTAAATCATAGTTGGCAGAAGGAGGGGCTATATAGGAGATCTGACTTCTGGCTGTTAGTCTGAGTTAAGAACCACTGAATCAGAGAACAATTAATAAATCCAAAGCCTCTAGGGAAACAGATTGTAAACCACTGTTTTAGAGCTTTAATGACATGTTTGTTTGTTAGCTTTTGTTTTGTTTTCCATCCACTTTTGCTGAACACTTAAAGTACTGGGCCCGCGTACCTTCCCCAGCACCCTACTAGCCATCCCCCACTGCCACCCCCCACCCTGCAAAGGAAGGTTTGGAGAACAAATTCAGTCCCACGTTTCATCTACACCCTTTTTCAAATACCTTATGGAGTTGCAATGTTGAGAAGCTAATGGAAATATAAAATATAAAATGAATAACCCCCTGAAACTTGAACTAAGAGATTGCCAAACTGTCTGAAGCTTAAAAGAAAATTGCTTTTATTGGTACATCAATTAGTAACACCCATTTAGTTCCAATTCATAAAAGCATCTCCTTACATTTATGATTTATCATAAACATCACTTATTTTCCAGAAAATGCTTGGAAGGCTAAGCTCTTAAAATTTTTTGATTAATCTTTAATGATTTGAAATGTACCATTCCGCTTTTCTCCATACAAAGGAGGACAACTAACTGTTTGGAATTGATGGAAGGCTTGAGATTACATTGCATAAACACAAAGACATGGCATATGGTAAATAGATAGCTAATGCTTTGGGCCTCTTAATTTAATACTTGCTGAGGAAAAGTGCACAATTATTATTGTTGTTCTTAATACATATTCACAGAATGTCATTACTCTACATTAACCCAAAATCTTGTCTCTCTGAAATCTTTCAGAAAATACTTGTAGAGTTTTGAATAGTGCAGAATATTGCAAAAAAATATATGTCTTTGGAACTTCACTCTTTTATGGAAGTACGGTAGGCAGTGGAGCAGTTTGTTAATATGTACAGGTCAGCTCTATTTGGCAAATGTTTAATGGGCATACATTCATTTAAGTCTTCCAAACTGAATTAGTGGTTAACAGACACCATAAAAGAATTTAATATGAGATTTCAAAACAGCTGTTGTTATTAACAAGTTGCTTGGGTGATTATTCATCCTTTAGTTGTGTTGCTAATATAAACTTGGTTTGCTGAACTTATTTGTTTGCTCTTCCTTTCCTGGTTGACACTTTTCTTTGGTCCTGTCTTATTGTTGGCATCATTACTATTATTATTTATCCTTTTTATGATAAATACAAGTACATCTCAAGGCAAAAGACACAGGAAAATGGAAGAACCACAGCACAGTTGAAACCAAACTTGCAGATGAGGTGGTACAAAAGAAATTGATGAATTCTTAAACTTCTTTAATAGACAACACAGATATCTATTACAGATATACTGGGGACACCAAAAAAATACATACAAGTGGACACTTTGGTCAACCTTGCTCAAGCAGTAGTTTGCCGTAATCAGAAGTGTCTGGATGCTGATGGTAACCACTTTGAGCACCATTTGTAATTGCAGAAGTCAAACGTTACTTCTATTCATCTTTCATTATCAGTGTACTAGAAATCAAAAACTGTTATCCTGAACTGATATTGGTTCCTGAAAAAAATTTTCAACGAACTATTGAACCAGTAGATGTAAGTTTGGAAGAAAATAATAAGACCCAATCTTTCAGCCATATAAGAGTATGTTCAACCACTGAAAGCCCAAGTTAGAAAAGATCAGGCATCATCCATAGGAGAGAGGACTAGGACCTTCTGGATGGATCCCTGGGGCTGGCTGGTTCCATACACATTCCCTTCCCTACCAAAAGCTATTGTGTCCCTAAAGCCTTTCTGTCCTGTCTCTAAGCGAGGCACTCCATTTCACTGGTGCTTACCCAAGCTTGACTGCAAATAAGCAGCAGTGCTGAGAGTACTTGCATTCCCTCTAGAAGTTATATGTATGCCACATGCTCCATCAAACAAAGGAGGCATGGATCTGCAGCCCTCCAATTTGAGAAGATGAGTGATGTATCAAACTGAAGCTATAAACATGTGGTTAGGTCTTTCAGAGGATTATTTCCATCAGCAGAAAGTATTAATGAATAGTCTGGATAGACACAGGAGTGGACTCAGCATCCTGGGTACCTTTTCCTGCATAAAGCACCAAAATGCTGTCTACAGAATGCTTATAAGTAGGGACCTTCTAGACAGACACACTGGAGAACTGAATCAGCCTGAATTTTGGCAGCCTTGTCTTCTACCTTGGATAGGATTGGTTAGACCCTCCTGGAACTGATCTCCTGCCTGCTGCTTTATTCCAGATATTTCCTTGGTCAGCTGACAAAATGGTACAATGGCCTTTTTATGAACCAGATCAAGCCCTTGGCAGAGACAGCCAGTTACACCATTCATGTTTTTAATGACTGGGTTTTGCTAGGTTAGAAAGATTGGACATATCAGCTAATACTCACTCTCATAGAAACAACAGAGTCAAGAATCATTCTATAAATCTCAATTCACTTGTGAGATATTTAAATAAAATGAGCAATTAGTTTAACCAACTACCATTCTTTCATAGTTCAGGATCTGCATAGGATGGAACAACAGAAGCAGAAACCACAACAAATCATGGTGTCATGCAGGGTCTCTGGTCCCGCTCCCCGCACAAGAACGCAGGATATGGTGAGGCCAAAAAAGAACAACAATGGAGCCACAGACAGGGGAGTCATACCACTATATTCTCCATGGTGGCTTGTCAAGACACAAAAGCAAACATCTGCCAATACCCCAACAGGGGTCTTCCTGCATCCCCACTCTATGGCGGCCAGGCAAGACTCAGGAAGTAGGATCAATATGATTTGCAATCCGTCATCTGCTTCTCTGCTAACCAGCCAACCAACCAACCAACCCCCTTGTGTAACCATGGCAGTTATATTAGTGGCTAATGGCTAACTGGTTACAGCTAATGGCCATCTAATATCTGAGCCAGCACCTTTCTACATGAGGCTGAGAGCCTGGAAACTGCTCTCTGGGACTCTGTCCCCACACCTGGGCTGCTCAAATCTATAAGACACCCACATGCTGCTTTAGACTGAGTAATAACAGACTTCTAATATCTATGGAAACGCCAACTTAAAACTTCATAGAGTCCCAGTCCCTCTGCCTTACTTAAAAAGAAAGATCTTATAGGCATCATTGGGTACTGTCTCTCCTACCATAACCCAACCATCAACATACTCATATACAGGTACAGCCAATATATCTGTCTGCACATTACACCATAATGGTCAAGTTGACATTGAACACTTATGAAAATTGACTACAAGTTAGATCATCAAGCTAGCCAATTTGAAATCACTACATCAAATAATTGCTATCATGAGAAACATTATCATTTAACCTCAATGCACTTCAGTTAGAAACAATAAAAAATATAACTAGAGAAACAAAATATTTCAAAATTTAAGATATACTCTGGACAACCTATCAGCCAAAAAAAACAAAACAAGGGTGGCCAGATGGCTCAGTTGGTTAGAGGCAAGCTTTTAATAACAAAGTTGCCGGTTCGATTCCCACATAGGCCAGTGAGCTGCACCCTCCACAACTAGATTGAAAGCAATGGCTTGCGCTTGGAGCTGAGCCACCGTTGGGCAGCTGGTTGGCTCAGTGGTTGGAGTGTCATGCTCATAACACCAAGGTCTCTGGTTCAAGCCCCACATAGGCCAGTGAGCTGTGGCCCCCACAACTAGATTAAAACAATGACTTGACATTCTGGAAAAACACACTGTTCCCCAACATTCCCCAATAAAAAAATAAGAAAAAGACACCCAGAAATTTAGAAAAATACCAGGTTGGTTATATAAATATTATGTATCAACATTGCAGGACACAGTTAAAGAGGTACTTAAAGGTTTAGTTTTAAATGCTTACATTAGAATAAAAAAGAAAAATTCAACTTGATAAAGCTATCATCCAACCACAAAGAATTAGGAAAAAAAAGAACAGCAAAATAAACTAAGAGGAAAGAAAATAAGAGCAGAAGTTAATAAGAAAGAAAATAAACATATAATGAAGAAAATAAAGGTCAAAAAATAATAAAATCTATAAATCTCTAGAGAGAATAATCAAAGGAGAAAAAGAGAGACATGAAATTTTTTTTATATCAAGATAAAAAGGGGCAAAACTATAGTTACTACAGAGATAAGAAGATGTTATGAACAACTTTGTGCCTATAAATTTGAAAACTTAGATGAAATAAACAGATACAAAACCCAACATTTTAAAAAAATGGAGAACATAAAAACTCCTATAAGATTTAAAGAAATTGAATCAGTAGTTTAAAATAGTCCCATTAAACACACACACACACACACACACACACACACACCCCAGATGGATTCTAGGAAATTCTATAAAACATTCGAGAATTGGGCAATTTCAATTTCATTTGTGATATAACTTTGCTTTCAAAGCCAGACAAGAGTATTACAAGAAAAATATAGGCCAGTCTCACTTATGAATGAATATAGATGCAAAAATTCTAAGAATAAATATTTTTATAAAACAAATCAGACAATGTATATAAAGGATAATTTATTATGAACAAGTTGGTATTTCCTAGGAATTATAGTTTGTCTTGTCATGAGAAGATCAATTAAAGTAATTCACCACATTAACAGTTTAAGGTGAAAAAATTTGTATCTTAATAGAGGCAGAAAAAATTGGATAAAATTCTACATTTGTGATTTTAAAAATAACAGAAACAGCCTCCTTAGCAAATTGGGAATAGAAGGCACTTTCTTAACCCAATAAAGGGCATTTCAAAAACACCCCAGAAACCTCATATTTAACAATGAAACTTTGAAAGTATCCTTTCTAAGATCGGGTTCAAAATAAGGTAGCCTGTTTTCATCAGTCTCATTCTGTATTGTACTGGATGTCTGTCTTTGCACAGTAAAGCAAGAAAAAGAAATAAAAGGTAAAGAATTGGAAAGAAAGAAACAAAAACCTTCATTATTTGCAGATGATCTGATTGCTGACACAGAAAATCTCAAAAAAGAAAAAGCTTAACACACAGGGATTATTTAATAAATGTTTATTGAGGAAAATAAGCAATAAAATAGTTATGAGCTTTAAGTGAAACAACCTATGTCAACAATTTGACACATAGTAGGAACTTAGTAACTAATTTCCTTTCTCTTAAAACTTACTTTTAGGTATCTATGTCATATGGGAAAAGGATTTTTAAAAGTAAATATTTAAATTAATAAGAGGAGTGTTAGATTCAAAATCAATACACAAAGGTAAATTGCATTTATAGGTACCAACACAATTGGCTAAAAATGAAAATGTTTTGAAGATACAATTTAAATTAGTAATAAACAATTTTAAATACCTAGGATAAAACACCTAGTTTTAAAATACCTAGTTTTCCTTCTATAAAGAAAACTAGATCCGGATCAAAATGGCGGCGTGAGGTGAGCCTCTGTAAAGCTCTCCTGGAATTTACAACTAATTGGACAACAATAACTCCACAAAACACTCCCTGCACAGCAGACAGGCAAGACGAAGAGGCCGACTACTGAATTCACCTCCAGGTGGGTGAATCGCGCGAGCGGGGGAGGAGGGAAGGGAGAAGTGCGGGACGGAGCCCCGCGTGCGCAGGACAAAGACCTAGCTCAGTGCTCCGAGCTCGCTGCATCCCGGAACTACCGCAGCTGCGGGAAAGGGAAGGACTCGGACTGCTAGGGCTCCGCTTACGGCCCACAGGGCTGAGGGGGCCGCATATAGCACAGCTGAACCCAACGTTCACGGCAGACCTCGGAGAAAAGACTGAGGGAAGAAGGCTGAAAACTGTGATTAAGCCCTCACTGCCGAGCGGAGAACGGAAGCCTTAGGCACTGAGACTAGCCGCCCCTCCCTACCCTCCCAGAGCTCGCCCCACCCCCACCTGCCCGGTGCTAGAAGCGATAAACTAGCAGTGTCAGATCACAAGGACAGGATCTTTGCTGTTCTGAGAACTGTGGACTGCAGAAACAGATTCGCAGCCCAACTAGTTACGGCAAAGGGGAGGGAGCTGTGGAAGCAGGACCGGCTGTGGTGGTGGTCGCCGCCATTGCTCTGGGCCACCTCTCACAACTCACCCCGCCCCTGGCCCCACCTATCTGGGCGGATCCCTGCAGGAGTAAACAGAACTGCTGAAATATACGGGCTCTGAATCGGGTGCAGAAAGAGCTTTGGAACTTCAAAAGCTCTCCGCACCCCCACAGGGACGTGACGCCCTATGACCCAGGTGAACTGTTAACAGAGGAGAGGCCCGTCTCCCAGGGAATCCCCCCATCGTGTGAGAAGCTGGAAAAGTGCAGAGAAAATATAGCACTACTGTGTCAGAGAGACCTCTTCCTATCAACCTGTTGAATAAACCACTCCTGTAGATGTCTAGGAAGAGAAATAATAAATCAGTAATTGCCATGAATAACCAAGGCAACAAGACAGCTCAAAAAGAAAGTGAAAAGTCTCCAGAAAAGGAACTTAGAGATATGGAAATATGTGACTTAAATGATAGAGAATTCAAGATTGCAGTTCTGAAAAACCTCAAAGAGATGCAAGAAAACACAGAAAGGCAATTTAATGAACTGAGAAACGCAATCAAAGAACAACATGAGCATTTTACGAAAGAGATTGAAATTTTAAAAAAGAACCAAATGGAATTTCTGGAGATTAAGAACTCAATAGAAGAAATTAAGAATGAAATAACCAGCTTAGGTAGTAGAGTTGACCAGATGGAAGAAAGAATCAGTGACATCGAAGATAGAAACCTGGAAATTACACAGATGGAAGAAGAAAGAGACTTGAGACTTAAAAGAAACGAAAGAACTCTACAAGAACTTTCTGACTCCATCAGAAAGAGCAATATAAGAATAATGGGCATACCAGAAGGAGAAGAAAGAGAGAAGGGAACAGAGAATATACTCAAAGAAATTGTCAATGAGAACTTCCCAAATTTGTGGACAGAACTGGATCCTCGAATCCAAGAAGCAAATAGAACACCTAATTACCTCAATCCCAACAGGCCTTCTCCAAGACACATTGTATTCAAGCTGTCTAAAATTAACTCCAAAGAAAGAATCCTCAAGGCAGCCAGGGAAAAGAAGACGGTAACCTACAAAGGAAAGCCCATTAGATTATCATCCGATTTTTCAGCAGAAACTCTACAAGCCAGGAGGGAGTGGAACCAAATATTCAAACTATTGAAAGAGAGAAATCATGAGCCAAGAATAATATATCCAGCGAAGATATCCTTTAGATATGAAGGAGGAATAAAGACCTTTCCAGACATACAGAAGCTGAGGGAATTTTCTAATACACGACCTGCACTACAAGAAATACTAAAGGAGGCTATTAGACCACCATCAACAGGAACAATTTGTGGCAACCGAAACATAAAAAGGGGGAGCGTAAAGGCCTGAACCGGAATATGGGAATGGAGAAAGTAAGCGTGCTGAAGAAAATGGAATACTCTAAATATCAAACTTACTTTTACATAATCTTAAGGGTAACCACTCAAAAAAATTCCAGAACTGAAATATATATTGTAATAAAAGAAGAAACAGAGGGAAACATCATAGAATACCACCACACAGAAATAATCGACAACAACAAAAAGGCAAAGAAACAATGGAGACACAGCCTTACCAGAAAACTAAAGCTAGAATGACAGGAAATCCTCACGTATCAATAATCACCCTAAATGTAAATGGACTGAACTCACCAATAAAAAGGCACAGAGTAGCAGATTGGATCAAAAAACTAAACCCAACCATATGCTGTCTCCAAGAGACACATCTCAGCTACAAGGAGAAGCATAGACTCAAAGTGAAAGGGTGGAAACTGGCACTCCAAGCAAATGGTACCCAGAGAAAATCAGGTGTAGCCATAATGATATCAGATGAAACAGACTTCAGGGTGAAAAAGATAACAAGAGACAAAGATGGACATTTCATAATGGTAAAGGGGACTATACAACAAGAAGACATAACAGTCATCAATATTTATGCCCCCAATCAGGGAGCACCAAAATACACCAAGCAACTACTAACAGAACTAAAGGGAGAAATTGACCAAAACACAATTATACTAGGGGACTTAAATACATCATTGACAGCTATGGATAGATCATCCAAACAGAAAATAAATAACGAAATTGCAGCCCTAAATGACACATTAAATGAAATGGACATCATTGACATATATAGAGCACTTCATCCTAAAACATCAGATTATACATTCTTTTCGAGTGTACATGGAACATTCTCAAGGATAGACCATATATTGGGACATAAAAGCAGCCTCAGCAAATTTAAGAAGATTGAAATCATACCAAGCATATTCTCTGATCACAAGGCTTTGAAATTGGATATCAACTGCGAAAAGAAAGCAAAAAGAAACACAAATACATGGAGATTAAACAACATACTTTTAAAGAACGACTGGGTCAAAGAAGAAATTAGAGGAGAGATCAAAAGATATATAGAAACAAATGACAATGAAAATACATCCTACCAAAATTTTTGGGATGCGGCGAAAGCAGTTATAAGAGGGAAATTTATATCATTACAGGCCTATCTCAAGAAACAAGAAAAATCCCAAATAAACAACCTCATGTTACACCTCAAAGAACTAGAAAAAGAAGAACAAATGAAACCCAAAGTCAGCAGAAGAAAGGAAATAACAAAAATCAGAGCAGAGCTAAATGAAATAGAGAACAAAAAGACAATAGAAAAAATTAATGTGACAAAGAGCTGGTTCTTTGAAAAAATTAATAAAATCGACAAACCCTTGGCTAGACTCACTAAGATAAAAAGAGAGAAGACACTAATTAACAAAATCAGAAATGAGAAAGGGGAAGTTATCACGGACACCACAGAAATACAAAGGATCATCCAAGAATACTATGAAGGACTATATGCCACCAAATTTAATAACCTAGAAGAAATGGACAAGTTCTTAGAAACATATAGCCTTCCAAGGCTGAACCATGAAGAACTGGAAAACCTAAACAGACCGATCACCAGTAAAGACATTGAATCAGTCATCCAAAACCTTCCCAAAAGCAAAAGTCCGGGACCAGATGGCTTCACTAGTGAATTCTACCAAACCTTCAAACAGGATCTAATACCAATCCTGCTCAAACTCTTCCAAAAAATTGAAGAAGAGTCAGTACTCCCTAACTCATTTTATGAGGCCAACATTACCCTGATACCAAAACCTGGTAAGGACAACACAAAAAAAGAAAACTACAGACCTATATCTCTGATGAATACTGATGCAAAAATCCTAAACAAAATTTTAGCAAATCGAATACAACAATGCATTAAAAAGATTATTCATCATGACCAAGTGGGGTTCATCCCCGGGGCACAAGGATGGTTCAACGTCCGCAAATCCATCAATGTGATACATCACATAAACAAAATAAAGGACAAAAATCGTATGATTATATCAATTGATGCAGAAAAAGCATTTGACAAGATACAACATCCATTTATGATTAAAACACTTAATAAAATAGGTATAGAAGGAAGATACCTCAACATAATAAAGGCCATCTATGACAAGCCCTCAGCTAATCTCATAATTAATGGTGAAAAACTGAAGCCCTTTGCTCTACGTTCAGGAACACGACAGGGCTGTCCCCTATCACCTCTGCTTTTCAACATAGTGTTGGAAGTCCTTGCCAGAGCCATCAGGCAAGAGAAAGAAATAAAAGGCATCCAAATTGGGAATGAAGAAGTTAAAATATCACTCTTTGCAGATGATATGATGCTATATATAGAAAACCCTAAAGACTCCACCAAAAAGCTGTTAGAAACAATCAATGAATACAGTAAAGTTGCTGGCTACAAAATCAACGTACAAAAGTCCATTGCATTCCTATATACTAACAATGAAATCTCAGAAAAAGAAATACAAAAAACAATTCCCTTTGCAATTGCAGCAAAAAGAATAAAATACCTAGGAATAAATTTAACCAAGGATGTGAAGGATTTATATGCTGAAAACTATAAGACATTTTTGAAAGAAATTGAAGATGACACAAAGAAATGGAAGGACATTCCGTGCTCATGGCTTGGAAGAATCAACATAGTTAAAATGGCCATATTACCCAAAGCAATATACAGATTTAATGCAATCCCCATCAAAATCCCAATGGCATTCTTTAAAGAAATAGAACAAAAAATCATCAGATTTGTTTGGAACCACAAAAGACCCCGAATAGCCAAAGCAATCTTAAGAAAAAAGAACAGTGCTGGAGGTATCACACTGCCTGACTTTAGCTTATACTACAGGGCTACAATAATCAAAACAGCATGGTATTGGCGGAAAAACAGACACGTAGACCAATGGAATAGAATTGAGAACCCAGAAATAAAACCACATAAATATGGACAGATAATTTTTGACAAAGAAGCTAAAAACATACAATGGAGGAATGACAGCCTCTTCAATAAATGGTGCTGGCAGAATTGGATAGCCACGTGCAAAAGAATGAAACTGGACTGCTATCTGTCACCATGTACCAAAATTAATTCAAAATGGATCAAAGACTTAAGCATAAGACCTGACACAATAAACTGCATTGAAGAAAACATAGGTACTAAACTTATGGACCTTGGGTTCAAAGAGCATTTTATGAATTTGACTCCAAAGGCAATGGAAGTAAAAGATAAAATAAACAAATGGGACTATGTGAAACTTAAAAGTTTCTGCACAGCAAAAGAAACCATCGACAAAATAAAGAGGGTACCGACTGAATGGGAGAAGATTTTTGCAAATAGTTCCTCCGATAAGGGTCTAATATCCAAAATATACAAGGAACTCATGAAACTCAACAACAAAAAAACGAACAACCCAATTGAAAAATGGGCAGAGGACCTAAAGAGACATTTCTCTAAAGAGGACTTCCAAATGGCAAATAGACATATGAAAAAATGCTCAACATCACTAATCATCAGAGAAATGCAAATAAAAACCACAATGAGATATCACCTCACCCCAGTCAGAATGGCTATCATCAACAAGACAAATAGCAACAAGTGTTGGAGAGGCTGTGGAGAAAAAGGAACCCTCATACACTGTTGGTGGGAATGCAGACTTGTGCAGCCGCTATGGAAGGCAGTGTGGAGGTTCCTCAAGAAATTACGAACAGAATTACCATATGACCCAGCAATCGCTCTCCTGGGTATCTACCCCAAAAATATAAAAGCATTTCTCTATAGAGACACGTGTACTCCAATGTTCATTGCAGCTTTGTTTACGGTGGCCAAGACATGGAAACAACCAAAATGTCCTTCGATAGATGAATGGATAAAGAAGTTGTGGTACATATACACAATGGAATACTATTCAGCGTTAAGGAAAGATGATATAGGAACATTTCTGACAACATGGATGGATCTTGAGAATATAATGCTAAGCGAAATAAGTCAGACAGAAAAAGCAGAGAACCCTATGATTTCACTGATATGTGGTATATAAACCAAAAACAAGACAAACAAATGAGAAACAAGAACTCATAGACACAGACATAGTTTAGTGGTTACCAGAGGGTAAGGGGGGTGGGGGGAGGGAGATGAGGGTAAGGCGGATCAAATATATGGTGATGGAAGGAGAACTGACTCTGGGTGGTGAACACACAATGGGATTTATTGATGATGTAATACGGAATTGTACACCTGAAATTATGTAATTTCATTAACAATTGTCACCCCAATAAATAAATTAAAAAAAAAAAAAAAAAAAAAAAAAGAAAACTAAAAAGCTTTATTGAAAGATATTAAAGAAGATTAAAAAAACTGGAAGATCTATCATATTATTGGGTAGGAAGACTGAATATCATAAAGCATATTATAATTCTATCCAAATGGATCTATAATTCAGTGTAATTCCAATAGAATTCTATCAGAGTGTGTATGCGCATATAAAATTCACAAGCTGATTATAAAATTTATATGAAAGAATAAAGGGCCAACAAAAGCCAAGACATTCCTATAGAAGAACAAGGTGTGGGGTAAGGTTGAGATTCCCCTTTTAGATATCAAGACTTACTATAAGCTATGGAAATCAAAGCAGTGTGATATTGGTGCAGGCATAGACTAATAGACAAAGGAAGAATAGAGAGCCTATTAAGAAAGCCGTGCTTATATCGAAAATGGATTTATGACAAAAGCAGACATTACAGATCATAAGGAAAGATGAACTATTCAATAAATGACACTAGATCAATTGTTTATTCAAATAGAAAAAAAATGAAGTTGTATCCTTAGCCTACACTCTTCTACAAAAATGAATTGAAATTAGAGTAGATACTTGATATGAAACACCAAATTATAAAATATTATAATATATAATTATATAGAATATTTTTCTTTATAACCTCTTGTTTATTAAGCAAGCAAATAATGCAAAGTTCAATGAGAAGATCGATAAATTAAACTGTATTAAAATTAAGAACTTGAGCTCAGCAATATGAATGAAAATCAAGCAACAGAGAAGATATTTGCAATATATATAACCAGTAAGGGGGTTGGTGTTCAGAATACATATAAAGAATTCTTACAAATCAACAAGAGAAACCATGCTCAGTAGGAAAAATGGGCAACTGACATGAACAAGCATTTCATAGAAAAGGAAACACAAATAACAGAAACATATGAAAAGATGATCAAGGGGATATTCGCAGGGCTCATCATGGAGTATGTGCATGCATGGCTTGCTGCCCACTACACCTGGCCTCTTCTTTTCCTGGCTGGGTGGCAAATGAGGTGGCTATGGAGAGAGAAGACTCAGTAGGATGTGCCAGAGTTTGTGCCCTGGTGGCTGTGGTGGTGCTGGCCAAATACAAATTCTCTTAGAAGAGAAAGACACACAGAATATCAAGATCTTTGAGATGAATCTCAGATAACTAAGAAATGACTTATCAAGAATCTGTTGTCTTTGTGAAAAATAATGCCAAAATTCCAGAAACATTCAGTTCGCGTCAAGAACCCTACAAAGGTAGATGAAATTATCTGTGGTCTTGTCAAAGGAGAAGCTGCCATACTTCAGATAACAGACTTTGATATGTCATTAAGTAGATACCAAGGGAAAAAGTGCCCAACATGTCGTAATATCATTGAAAACTGTAAACTGGTTACAAATAAATGTCGAAAAAGATATTCAACTAGAGAAAAATGTTATGCTGTTGAAGTTGATCTTGTTCCAGAGAAGAGAAGTACCCGTATATAGTAGAATAGTACACTAAGTTACATAATTTACTTGTTGCACAAGCCTTATCAAAAGCTAAATTTAAAAGAATTATGGAAAAATCTGATGTCATATTCAAGGAAGGATGAGAATGTATCTAGTTATATCATCTAAATGTAAAAGTAGTGTTCAACTTCATGGATTTTGATGAAAAGGGGGCTTTCTAAGGACATAAAGAGGAATTAATACACATATTTAACAAAAATAGAATCTTTCAATCTGCTAAAATACAACAGCAACATAATTCTGTTGGCAGATCAAGGAGGTGATCTTGAACATATTCAGAAAACAGAGTATCTCAATGATAGAACGAGTAAACTTTTAGAAAGTACCTGGACTCTTATGTTACTACTGTTTTAGTACAAGTTAGTGCTCATTGGAGGCAGTCAATACACTTCTACAGAAGATTTTATAAACTAGTATTTTTCTCCCATAGTATTTTTCTCCCATAGGAGAAACTGATACAAGAACTACTCACCTGTTCACATTGTTGAAATATAAATAAATGTATTTATAATATATTCTTGCTCTTGAAGTTTTTCCTTTATGTTACTTCTGTATTTTCATATACCTTGACTCCATCAACTGGAAAGTCCTTTTTCTCTACCCTCCCAACATACTCTCCAAAATATTTTCTAAAAAGGTTAAAAGAAATACTTAAAGCCAAAATTAGAAAATAATGCCCTATTTTCCAAAGTTGATTTTGAAGTTTAGTATTATCATGCATTTTTTGAGTAGTTTTTTTTAATACTGGGGAAGTTTACATAATTTTGAAAAGAAGTTTCCTGAAGTGGTTCAACATTGTTCATGATTTTAAGTGTTGTTTTTAAAAATTGGGTAAATTATGTTAATTATGTCACCATCTCCTGGTGTGTGGAGTGATTAACTGACCTCTTTTATGACCAGGAAAACACAAATTAAAATGACAATGAGATACAATTTTCAACACACCAGACTGGCAAAAACTAAAGTCTGACAATATCAAATGTTAGCAGGAATGTGGAATAACAGAAACCAACACATATTGCTAGAGGGAGTGTAATTGGTGCAGCGCTCCTTTGGAAAACAGTTTGTCATTAATAGTAAATTTGACATATGCATAACCTATGACCCAATAATTCTACTCCTAACATATACTCATATACTCCAAAGAATTGCTGTTGTAACAATTTACCACAAATGTAGTGCCTTAAAACAACATGAATTTATTCTCTTCAATTCAGGTCAGAAGTCCTAAAATCAAGGTCAGCAGGGCTGTGTCCCCTCTGGAGGCTCTAGGGGAGAATTAATTCCCTTGCTTTTTTCTATAATAGCTTTTGTAGGCCTTCTGCATTCCTTGGTTCATGGCCAACCCTCCATCTTCAAACACACTTCAAAGCAGCTCAGCATCTTTCAATCTCTCTCTAACTCTGACCCTCCTACCTCCCCATTATAAGGAGCCTTGTGACTATATTGGGCCCATACAGATAATCCAGAATAATCTCATAGTGAAATCCTTAGCTTAATCTCATCTTCAAAATCCCTTTTGTTATATAAGGTAACACATTCATAGGTTCTGTGAATTAGGATGCAGACATCTTTAGAAAGCCCTTATTCAGTATATCACCCAAGTAAACAGGAGACACGCACAAAATGTTTATAACAGCATTATTTATAATAGCAAAAGAAAAAAAACTAAAAATAACTCAAAGGTCTATCAATGGTAAAACTGTGATATATTTATCCAAAGGGATTATTTTGATATATTTATTAGGGATTATTATGCAGCAATGGATATTATGACTGCATTTTAACATGAATTAATCTGAAAAACACAGTGTTAGGAAGAAAAGGCAAGAAACAAAAGAATGTACATAGAATGATTCAATTTATGACAAGTTCAAAAGCAAAGAATATGAAATTGTGTATTGTATAAAAAAACATATAGGTGGCAACACCATAAAACAAAACAAACAAAAATACACAGGGGAATAATCACATAAGACTCAATAGTATAACAGGGGTGGGATTCAGCAAGGAATATAATTGTGAAGGGACAGCAGAAGATGTCAGTGGTAATGGCAGTGTTTTATGTTTTAACCTGGTGTAAGTACAAGGATGTCCAGTTTATAACTATTCTTTACGTTGTACATATGTATTTTCTTCTCTCCTTGGGATAGATGATACATTTCACAATTTTCAAAAAAGGCACTGGACAATCCAATGAAAACTAAAGGGTCAAAGATCTTGTCATTGCCAATGTGTTCAATACACATTTTGTTTTTAATTTGTAGAGTTCTAAGTGTTATTTTTTAGAAACATACATGAGTAATTAACTCTCACTGTGTTAATGGGAACACTGTGGCTAAACCACTAAACTAAAACTTGACTCCATGGAGTCATTGGTACTAAACCTGAATGTTTATTCAGAGAACTATACATCTCAGTTTGTTCATGTATCTCGCTCTTTTACTGTGTTGATATTACCATGTATTACAGATAATCTACTAAAAGGAATTCCCTTCCTTCTCTGCAGTCCTTTCCACATTGTTTTGTCCAAATAACTTTTATGACTTTGATAATACTGACATGTAATTTCGAGTTAGTAATCAAATCAACAAATATAGTTTGATTGTAATGAACAGTCAGAATTAAAACAAAACAAAACAAAATCACGATGTTATTTCTCCAAAGAAGTATTAACCACTAACTGGATAAAACCTACAATGAGCTATTTTCAAACCAAAGAATGTTTTTTTCAAAAATGACAGAACCCAATATTTATTTTCAGTCCACATGGCAATAGTTCTCCAGTTTTCCCATAATACTTTGTATGACAGATAACATTATCAAGATATCAAAGCATTTAATTCCCCTTTTGAACTGCTATCTGTCCAGTTTCACACCTGCCCTGTATCCTTCTCTCTAAAAAAAAGACAGGATTTCAAGCATTATCCCCCTAGATGTTACAATACAAATAGCTAAACCTGCCTGTGAATTAAAGGACTCCCTTAAGCATAAGTTTCTCATAAGACCCATATTTATTATCTGACAAAAACTTTAGATGGTCACAGAAAAATAATTTACCCATGCAAGAAGTTTTTGCTTTCTTTTCAAAAAATTTGAAAGAAATGGCATAAATATTCTATAGGGGTCTAAGTGATGAGAATGCTTTCTTGTATGAGCAAAGGGGACAATTAGTAAACGTGGTAATTTTCTTATATAGGCTCAGCTGGCTTCACATACTGCAAAATACGCAATAATTCTAAAGATACACTAGAATCATACTAGTTATATATTTTACCTATTTTATATTATAAAAGATTTAACAGAACTTTCACTATATATATAGAATTTTAAAGGTAGGTGGCTGACCAAAATTAAGAAACTTGAATGCATATTGGAAGATATTAAAGCGTAGGTCATTGGTTTATATATTTTCCATTCTCTCCACAATAGGCCTCAGTATGTGATTTTGTTAAGTAACATTCAGAATGGTAAAACAGATTTTAAAATCCTGAAAGTATATCAGATATTCTGCAGTGAAGTCTCTTAAATTATTACTATGTTCCACAGAAGTTTTTAAAAATAACTGTTAGGGGCAAGAGGGCTGTAACCAAGACATCTTTTCTTGCTGCAGAGCTGCTCTGCACCGACCTTGTACTAAATCATTATAGCAGGAAACTAGAGAAAAATATCAACAATTCACCAACATTGAACCCCAGAGTTTCCAAGCAGTCCTATCACTCGTCTACTCCTTGGCTATCACAGTACTTTAAGCAGGAATGAGGTACCTTTTTTGATCCTGCTTTTGTATTATTGAGGATGTATCTTGTGGGCTTAATTACAAATCAACTTTAAAAGCAGGGGCTAACAAAAGATTTAGGCTTCCTCTATTTTGTGGTTCAGGATACTGAGGAAATATATTCAAAATGCCAACAACAGAAGACTCTAATGTCTCTGTTCTTGTCAATTGGGAAGAGCACCTTGGGAACTACATGGCAGGAATTTTACACATACAGAAACAGAGGCGATGAGCAGTTAAGCAATACACCAAAGGTGTGGCCTGCTTGATTCTCCAAATCCACACAACACATTCAGATTTTATATGCCACATGGTCTGAGTTTTAATTATAAAAACTTGAACCCACTTTGGTCCAGATCCACAGCAACTAGCAAATACTTACAGTTGGAATAAAAATTTTCCCTATCATTTTTTGTCTTGTTCTCCTAAATTTAGCATTCAAAAGGAAGGCCAGATCAGAAAGCTGAGAAGAGCATGTAAAAAGCAGTCAATCAGAGGGGTAGGCAAGAGAGGAACAATCTAGGTGTGCTGTTTCAAAGAAGACTGGGAAGTAGAGTGTTTGGTGGGAGGCAGAAAATGGTAGGAGACAATTCCTGAAACAATTTCCTGAGATTAGGAGCTACCAGCCCCCTTGGATGTGGGTGGTGAGGTATCCATTTAAGATGCTGGAGAGAAAACTTTCATAGTGTTTTTTTTCTTTTATAATATAAAGATGAATTCTAGCTTTTAGACATAGATTCTAAGCAATATTGCCATAAAACAATTTCTACTTGTGGTTCACGCAATGTGGCCTTATACTGTTACAACCATACTTGGCTGCTATTAAGTACTCATTGTACATTTGTAAAATGAAATTTAAGGAGTGGTATGCTTTTTGATAAGAACCAAGGATATTTTCCTCACAGACAGTATCTGTCATGAGCAGATGATTCACACTGATGCCTTATAAATAGCATGAATTCCTTAGGAAATTTCTCTACTGGGCCCACCCTTCACACTAAATTCAAGATATTAGCTAAATCCTGCAGTACTAGATATAGGAGAGAGAGAGAGACCCAAAAAGAACAGGTCAAGATTCTACTGACACTAAAACTTGCTTCAAAAAGAGAACAGCAACACAATCTGGCTTTGTAGCATTCAGACAGTTCATGATTTGGGCTTTCGATCTTGGTTTTCTAAGCCAATAGACAAGCATAAAGAGACAGTGTCAAACCAATTACTCCAGCATTGCACGTGGTTAAGTTAGCCTTTAAGAGTGACACTAAATGAGGCTTGTAATCTGTTTAAATTGTAAAGGATTAAGGTAATTTTGGAACTGATTGATTCTCCAGATAATGAAAAAAAAGGCTATCATTTAACAAGAGCCTACCATGGACCCGGTATCTGTGGTAGGTGTTTGACGTACATACGATATCCATAACAGCTATGCAAAATCAGTATGATTGGCACCATAACATCCAGGAGGAAACTGAGGCTTAGAGAAAGTAAGCAACCTACAGAAAGTTGGTACCTTACTAATTAACTGAGCTAGAGCGCTAACTCAGAGAGACCTGAGTCTAAAGCTTGGGCTCTTTTTACCATGTTATGCTACTTTGAAGAGTTAGCCATTTTTGCTTGGGGCCACTGCCCATGTTGTTGTTAAATGCATCTCCAAAACCATAAATAGGTCTGTCCGTGGCAGTAAACAGTAGTGTGTGTCCAACAAAATGTACTAGAACAGAGTAACAAGTTAACACTGTTTGTCATTCTTCTTGTTGGCCAGTTCAACACCATGCTCACTTTTTTCCAGTCTATGGTCAAATATATTAGCAAAAGTTGACTTTTGCAGAAGGAAAATGCAGAATAAATCAAGTATGTCCCCCCCACAACCCCCCCAAAAGCTTGCAGCTCTTGCTTCATGAAGAGTAGGCACCCCTGAATTGTAAATATTTTTCCCAAGTGAAGCAAGCTCATTTCATAGAAATGATGAAATTACCAAAGAAAGTGAAGCTAGAGTCCTGATTTTACTTTATTTTTCAAAAATAGAAAGTGGATATGTAAGTACATTGTATGGTTTTCTGATATACTCATATTCCCTTGAATTAAACCTCTCATGATCATGGTCAAATAGGAAGTTATTGGGGAAGTGCGACAAACATGGGATATGATGCTAAAAGTCCTGAATTCCCTGTCCCAGATCTGCTACTGTTTAGCTCCAAAATTCTGGGCCATTAACTTCTGTAAGCCTCAGTTTATTCACCTTCTAAATGGGGATAATGATCCTACTTTTCACAGCAGTAAGGATGAACTGAGATCATATAGGTTGAAGCATTTTATATATTGTAAAGTGCTGCACAAATATACCACCACATTCAGAATACGTAACAGGAATCAGACTAGAAGCCTTAGGAATACTCCATTTCCCATATCCTGTCCCCACAAGGCTTGACTTACTTCCTGTCTTGAGTTCTGTGAGATTTCCCTAAATGTTATTTCCGGGGTGTTATCCCTCACCCCACTTACTATTTTTTGTTTACTTCAGTGGGTGTCTGAAGTAATCAAACCAAACCATGAATAAAGCAACAAATGCCACCAAAGGACTTCCCCTCTAGCCAAACAGCAAAGAGCTGTTGGACCAATAAATCACTATTACAGCTACCACTTCGATGCCCTACTTACAGTTTATAGTTTCCAAAAAGTTTCACAGTAAAGAGAAATGTGCAATTTATTCTAGGATAATTTGCTTGCTTGTATACTCCAGAGCTCCAGGTCCTTTCTCAGACACAACTGTACACCTCTTACTTTACAATGGATATGTGCAATTATAAAATCTGCAGAGAATAACTCTAGCTCTGCCTTGAAAATGATCAATATCTCTAAAATATCATGGGAAATCTGTTAACAATTTCCTCCAGTTAATTCCTAATGATGTAAACAAATTTTCTCAGGAAGTTTTAGTACTGACCAGGTGTTTTCATTTTTAAAGGAACTATCCATGTTGCACACTCACAACCCAGTTTCCAGAAATATCAACTGTGTAGTCCAGGTCGAAGTTGTCTTATAACTTTGGGGAAGGACATTGTGAAAAGATGTAGCTCATTACTCAGTGTTTATACACCACGACAGAGGCATTATGCTGTGGAATTTAAGAACACAAATTGTGGCTCCAAATAATGTGGGTTCATACCCTGGCACTCCAACTTTTTAGCTGTGTGATCTTGGGGAAGTTACTTAACCTCTCTGTATCTCAGTGTTGTCACCTGTACAATGGATTGATAATTATACAATTGTATGAAATAAATGAGTTAATACAGAGGGTGCCAAAAATATGTATACACATTTTAAGAAAGGAAAAAAAAACTATTAAAATTACACTGATGATAACCAATTTGAGCACCTCTTGTAATTACAGAAGTCAAACGTGACTTGTATTCATCTTTTGTTATCGGTATATATTGAGTATTACAATTTTAATACAGTTTTTCCCTTTCTTAAAATGTGCATGCATTTTTTTGGGGCACCCTCTGTATATATAAAAGTGTTTAAGTTAATGCCTGGCATATAGTAAGCTCCTTATAAAATTAGCTATCACTGCTAAGGAGCCACCGTCTTTCACAGATAGGGCTGATATGACCTTGAATATGTAAGCAGAGCATGCATATAAGCTTTAGTATTTCCCATAGTAGTAAAAGCATAGAGTCTAGACAAAGTCAGACAACCTGGGTTTGCAATCTGGCTCTCCTACTCACTAGCTTTGTAAACTTAGGCAAGTTACTAAACCTCTCCAAGTCTAGTTTCTTCCTATGTAAAATGTGGAAAGCAATGGTATCTATCTCATAGAGCTTTGTGAGGATTAAATGGGATAACTAAATCTTAGTACAGTGTCTAGCACATAGCATATATTCAATAAATGTTAGCTATCACTATGAATTTTTCTCTGGTTTGGTTAGTCCAGTGGATACGAGTTTTTGCCTGCGTGTTAATCAAAAAAACAAATTAGCAGTTGATTTAGGAAGGCCTATGAAATGTAAGGATGAAGTTTTACTAGCAGAAGTGTTTTCTTGTACCCTTATAATGTCAGGTTTTGTTCACCTGAAGAGGAATTTTTGGAAGACTTCATTATAAACCTTACAATGTAGAACAATCCTGGAGTAGTTGTCTAAGCAATGTGTAAAAATACATTGAGAAGGTGGTTGACGTCTGTTAACAGAATCATCAATGCTTCCTTCTACTTAAATGTTTGTATTTTTATAATTTAGGAATTGGGATCAGAACCTCAGAATGATAAAATCATAGAGTTAAAACGTTAGAAGATACCTAGTTGACGAAAGCAGTTGACTGCCCTATTCAAGTGAGTTTGCTTTTGGCAAAGCCGACCTAGTCTGTTCCTCTCTCCTTCCTTTGTAGCTTTCCTTTACTCTTTTCCGTCCTTGGCCCTATCCTGGTCCCATTACTGTTCTTAACAAGTGGTCAATTTATTTCTGTTAGTGTTAACTGCTGATTAACTTGTTCACTGCAGATGGGCTCTCAGAGATGTTTGGAGGTTTTTCAGTTGGAAAAGCCAGAAATAGCAAGGGAAATTAAGTTATAATAGCAGAACTATGGGTTGTGAAGTTGTTAGTTTGGGACAGACACCATTGCCTGATATCTTTTGCCCAGTATTCTCATATCTAGGGCCTATCTTGTTCCTGTGAGCTCATTAGTGTTCTTAGATTGGAAAAATTATGTATAAGAACTTTCTTCAGTATTTGAGTTGGAGACAAAAAGACTTAAATGCTGTAACACAATAGCTGGCTATATCCTCTATTGCAATTAATGGGAAGACCCAGAAGCAAACCTGAATCCAAATCATTCCTTTCTTAAAGATGTCATCCAATGGCTTATCCGCAGCCTTCCCAAAGATATATAAAGACAACGTGTTGCTATGCAAATAGACCGTTAGTACAAGTCCCCTAGTCAACACTGCCAGCCCGATGGCAGCCCTGAGTCTCTCCTATAACATTTCGAAGAAGCCACTGGTAACACTATGAGTGGTTCAGAAAGGAGGCTCATATCTTGCTACAAAGCTATTAATTTTACAACTCAAGGAGAATTGTTTTGTAAGGTTTCTGCTCTTTGATTCCATCAGTAAGATGAAATTTTAGAGCTAGAAGAGGCTGATAAATCATTTTCCTAGCCCTCTCCTGTTATATATGAAGATTCTGAGGGCCACAGAGAGCAGCCCATTTACCCAAGTTCCCATGGGTGACAAGTGCAGAGCAGCTCACGTCTGTGTCCCCTTCCTGCTCACAGGCCGTCCAAGGTTCTTTGTCTTCAAAGTGAAGGTGACTAGAATAGCAAATCCCTCAAACAATCTGGCCCCACCTTGCTATCCACTGCTTAAACTCCCTGTTGCCTCATAAACACTCTATGTGGGAGACGGTTAAGGTGGAATTAGACTCCTTAGGATGCAGATTCAATCACCTTGGTGAAAAATAATGGTGACTTGGACTGCAGTCACGGCAGGGGAGATGGGGAAAATTGCGCAGACTTGTTTTAAAGAGTGAATCAAGACAACTTTCGAATAGATTAAATACACTAGGTGGATAAAAGGAAGGAATCAAAAAATGATGCCTAGGTTTCTGGCTTGCGTAACTGACAACAAAGAAGATAAAATAGGGGCAGGAGAATGTTGCCGGGCCAGGTGGTGAAAGAAAGAATTCTCTCAATGTTTCAGATGTAACAATCTATTTAAGAGGTAGCATGGAACATGTGAATGGAGAAATGGCTCTTCCCCTTTTCTGGATTCCATGAGGTGAGATTTCCCGTAACCTCTCTTGCTCTTCCCAATGGAAGTAGGGTAAGTGACCTCATTAGGGTGCTAGGGAGACTAACTGGGCATGCGTCGCCCAGCCGTTAATCCTCCAGAGTCAGGCTACCCACAGGAAGCATGCCTCTGCTCTGTTCTTCAATGCTGTGAGTGTCTAAGGGATAGGCCACTCGTGTGGGGAGGAGAGTAGGTATCCAACCAGCATTGTATGTATCTGGGAGGAAAGGTCTATGTAACTCTGGAGGGATAAGCCCATATTCCAGTGTCTGCTTGAGAAGTTATAAATGTGATATTTTAATGTCCCATTTCCTATTTTCTTATTTCTCATCTCAGTCACATCACGGCGAAGAAGAGAGATGGTACTCATTGCCCAAGAGTGGGAGAAACAGGGGTGGAGGAATACAGAGTCTTATGTCTAACACATATGGCCCTGTGGCCACAGGATGAGGCCTCAGTGCTTGCTTCCTAATCTATAAAGAGGTGAGGATAGCACCCCCTCCACCTTTCTCACCAGATCAGTACAAAGATCACATGAGATAATTCTGTAAAGTGCCAGGCTCAAATTAATATTCAAATATAGCAAACATTATTTTTAGGTCCAAATGCACTAACTAAGGAAACTAAAGATGGAATTTCTCCAGAGAACACAAAAAAATGGACAAACTAATATTTCTATTATAATAATAATCATTGTAGATATTTTACTACACATGTCTTCTTAGGCAAATAGTGGTTTGTCAAAGGTGACAGCCATGCAGGAAAAAAAATGTAGTCTAATGCTAATTTATTCAAATTTTCCTATTTCAAGTCTGAAAAACTGGTCTGTTCTTTACTTTGTACATTTATAGAAAATTTGAGAATTAGAAACACACTCATAATAAATGGATTCCTCTATCAAAGAAGAAAAAATTATCTTTCATAAAGCTGGAATGGTGAAAAAAGAAAAACCACTTCCACACACATGCCACACATTATGTTCTGCTAGAAATAATGAAGCAAGATGCAGATGTTAAGGTTTGATGTGGTTTTCAGTCAAGAGAAAATGTCGGCTCCAGGAAAGAGAGCCACACAGTTTATAGTTTGGTTGACTTTTCCTTTGACGGGTTGTCGCAGAAGGGCAGCAGCAAGTCCTGTGGCTGAGTTTTACAAATGACGAGGCAAGTTCTGGAGTGTTAATACACTGAGGGAGAAACAATATAATAACAGAGGTGATTAAATTCCACATGCATCCTGGTGGATTCAGGAGGAAGGAAAATGTTTCTTTTCTGTGTACAAAAGGGAAAAAAGAACCCTCCAGGGGACATTCACCATCAAGAACTTTAGGTTAACTGAGACAAAACCTCAAACAATCAATCAGCCTGAGAACTGCTGGCATGGAAACTTCTGTGCCACTGCTGCTAAGAATTCCTGGTGGATACTAGGCTAAGAGATATAGCAAAGAAATAATATTTATCATTGTTCTCATTTTAGTAAAAGCCTGGATGCTGGATACCAAGTTTTAAAATACTAATTTCCCTGTCACTTTTTCTACTTAGAATGTACTTGAGGGGTAAGGTGTTTTGCATATTTCAAAGCATGGATCCACAGAAAATAAATTACAAACAAGGGCCACATGGGGTAACAGTTTGAAATGTAATTAAAATCTGCGTGGTTTAAAAGAAAAACAAATATTTCATATACCTGATTTTAAAATTAAAAAGAAAGGTACAATCACAGGCCACATGGAAGCAATAAGAAACTCACTTGTTTTCTAAGGGAGGCCTATGAGATTTTAAATTTTGATTTGAAATTAAAAACGAGGAGCAAATACTTATTTTCATGTTACATCCAGTTTATGTTAAGGTTGTTAATGTCAGAGAGGGCAAAAAGAGGACAGGACAAAAAGAGAAGACAGAATAAGGAAAAAGACAGGTGAGATGAAGGGTAGGAGGTGGGAGGGAAGATGGTAAAGGGGAGAAGAGGAGACAGAAAGTTGGGAGGAACAAGGGGAAGCAATTACACAAAGGAAGACAGATGTGGAATGTCAAAAAAGAGGAAATGGAAAGCATGAGACAAAGAAATGGACAGAGGAAAGGAGATACAGGAAGACAGAGGAAAAGAAAGAGGTTGAGGCAAGCCAGCAGTTCAAAGGATCCTGAAATATGTTAGGTAAAGGCGTTTGTTGACACTCTTGTTCCATTGAGGTTTGAAGCATTAACAATTGTGATCACTGGCTTTGGAAACGTCATTTAACTATTTAACACAACAGGTCACAGATAACTTTAGAAGAATTGCATACTTCTGAAAGGACTGAATATTTTCTAGGGTAATGATAGATAATCCAAATAAATATATCAGGAGTCTATAAAGGAATCTGACAATTTTGAAGGATGCTTCCTGGAAACAAGTACAGACTAGAGAAACGTAAACACTTTTGGTCCTTGGGGAAAATGGAAGTGGTGATGGAGACGCTTCTGCCTTTGCTTTCATCAAAGGCTTGGCGCTGGGCTCTCTACACACATTAATTTGGTTTAAATCACCACCACCACCCCCAAATCAGAGAGCTCCCAGTCAGACCTTTTATCCTCTCCCTAGCAAATCACTCGGCCATGCCTAAAAGACATCATTACTGCCACTTAAGCAAACATATGAAAAGGAGAATACATCTCTTTTGAATACACCCAATGATGCCGTTATTAACTACATAATCACTGTTTTCCCGAAGCCCCAGGCCTGTTATATTAATCATAGCTGATACCTTATTTCTCTTGCTTTCATCCTGCCAACATTGCTAATTCCTCTTCTCTACTGGTAGTAGATGAATTGCTTGGTTCCCTGTGCCTTCATTTCTCTAACATATTCACAGCCTGGACCACGATAGCCCTGTACCTGACCACTTAACCCGGGAACCCAACTCATCCCCATGTATAAGAAAATGAAAGGACTGTTGACCTATAAGTGGCCTAGTTCAGCATTATTAGCAAAACTCCTGGTCTTAATCTGACCTTGTAACCTAACTGTAGTACATAGGCCACTTGCCCCTCTGACCGAATTCTCAATTACATTCCTTTTTCTCACTATTCATATACCAAATACTTATTGAGGACCTAACTATTATGTGCCAGATATTGTGCCACACACAGGGAGTGCTACAAAGCCAAGAAAGTTATAGCGGCTATCCTCAAGGAGTTCACAGTTTAATGCAAGATAAGTGAGCCAAAATTTAAATTACCAAAAATGGAATAAATAGCACGAATCATATGAGCAAAGTGCTATGGAAGTAAATAGAGGAATAATAAACTTCCACGGGGAGTCTGCTACTATATTTCCTTATTCTTAAAGTCATAGTATGCTCTAGGTACCACCCTGGGATGGCATTATAGGTACTCAGGGCCCCATGCTGAGAAGTCCCAGCACCACTTGAAGTTTAAGCCACATTTGTGTTTTGTATGTGAAGTCCGATGGAGCATGCCCCAGGGGCTCAGACACAGTCCAGCCTCCTGAGGGTTCCCAGCCTCCCGTTTCTTGCCCAAACCCCATGTTTTATACTTAGAACCTTGGGTTCTACTCAGGGTTACAACAGGGTCAGGTTGTCAGGGGATGGGAAGAGGGGTTGCCCACGTTCTGTTGTTGCCCTCCATACCCAGTGAGGTCATGGGCATGAGGAGAGTCAGGGGCCCTGCTGTATCTCAGGGTAGGGAAAGGCACTGGCTGTCCCCACCCCCCAGAATGACAGCACGATGGTGTATATATGTTCAGTAAGTAACTCTGGTGACCTCTAGCCCACCCCTGATCCACATTAGGGCCATGTTCTGGCACAGAGTTTGCAATGCTTTGGGGTTACCCATGTGTCATGGCCTGAGGGGATACACTTTCTTGACCTCTGCCAATACCTCAATTTTGATTTTTCACTGGGTTCCACAAATTACGTGTCTTCATATCTTTCCATATCATTTTGCATTAAATGATTTCCTTATGATTCTGCATTAAATTATACCCCCACAAGAAATTATTGATATTGTTATATTGCTACATACGTGAATGCTTGATCTTGATTATTTCAAGGCCATCTCTAAAGAATAAAATCGGTGGTTTCTACCATAGAAGAAACCCAAGGTTCTAAGTATAAAACATCCCTACAATGACTGGTTCCTCTTTCCCCAGTCGACCATTTTGCTCTTTAACACAACAGATCACCTCAATTTGGTTAATATAGATATGGAAAAATGTTTTCCTGCCCTTTCTACTTTAAATTAGTAGACTCTCTGAACTGGCAGTCTCCCTGAGTGCCAGTTCTTCTGTGGCTATTCAGTGGGACTGGACTCATAGCAGGCATGGCAAAAAGAAGGGAGCAAATGAGAAGCTGTTCCTTTTGTTTCTTCATTTAAGAAATGGATGGTGAAGGAGAGAGGGTAGAGATGCCTCAGCTCCTAGCTATGTTAACAGCCTCTTCTCCAGAGATTATGTTCTCCTCTCCTGCTTAATCAATCCCTGGAAAACTCACTGCAGCTGGCTCCTCTCCTCCTTCCTTTTCTTCATGATGATGTTTGGACTATGATAAAAAGGAGATATTATGGTTGTCCTGGGCTTTCAAAGACAATGCTCAAAGAAGAGGAAGTGGAAAAGAACCTCACTCCAGTCTCACATAGCTACAGAAAAAAAAAAACAATCCAGCCTTAACAACTGCATAGCACATACACCCTATCACTCAGTGGTCCTCTGGAAGCAGAAAGATGAAGAGGCTAAGGGAGAAATGTGGGTACCCATGACGGTGGCCATTAGAGACAGGGGATTATAGCTTCACTTTTCCAAAGGAACTTATGCAGAAAAAAATAAAAATGTAGACTTGTTTCCTTAGCAACCATGGGATAATCTTTCCCACAATATCCCAAGCCTACAGTTCTTAATTCCATTAGAGCCATTATTGAAACTTTAAATATATAACCATGCACATTAAGTTGCCAAATACCCATAAAAACTATTAGCTTGTTAAAATGCACAACCACTTAAATAAAAAAGGAGAACCATCAAATTTCATTCAATTGAAAAAAAGTAAAGGTTAAAACATTCTGGATTTTCAGTCAAGATGACGGAGAAGGTAAACAATGTGCTCCTTTCCTCTCACAACCACATCAAAGTTACAGAACAACCATCATTGAAAATCACCAGAAGTCTAGTTGAACAGAAATCCTACAACTAAGTACAGAAGAAGTCACGCTGAGACTGGTAGGAGGGGTGGAGATGTGGAATAGACTGGTCCCACACCCCTGGTGGCAGGTAAAAATTGGGAGGGATATCTCAGCTGCAGAAATCCCCCTAGAGGAGCAAGACTCCCCAGCCCAGGGTTGCAGTGCCACAACTTGTGGCTGTGAAAACCAGCAGAGATTGTGGCTGAGTGAGAAGGAAGGCTGCTAGAATCCCAGGTGTTCCTCTCAAAGCGCCCAGGCACAAACTTAATTGCTGACGAACTCGCTCGCTCTGAGCTCCATCACTGGGGCAGCAGCTCAAAAGTGCCAGGAACATACGGGGAGAAACTGAATTGTCTGGCCTCAGGGTGAGGGCTGGAGGACCAGCTTTTTCCCAGATAGAAGAGCTGGCAGAGGCATTGTTCCTGTGTTGCCCTCCCCCTCCCAGCATGCAGATGCAAGTGGGCGTGATATCTGAGTATCACTCAACCTGGCTGATACCATTTGCTCCACCCTCATAATTCTCTGAGAGCCCAACCCACCCAACTTGCAGGCCACCCCAAGCCACTTCCATACAAACAGCCTGTCTTGGCTCATGTTTCAGACTTTCCTAAAATCTCTCAAAGGTTCACAAAACCCAAACAGGCACCATCTGGCTTCAGTGTGCCCCGTTCTTGTTGCCAAGGAGTCCCAACCACAGCAGTAGCATCAGCAGGACTCAGTTCTCAGCTCAGAGTCTCCAAGGCACCTCCAAGCCCAGCACTGGTGAAAGACATCTGCAGATTGTATTGTGGCGGATTCCAGGTGGCCCTGGGTGGGGCATAGGCTATGGGTGAACCTGGCCTGCAGTGGGGCACACCCAGTGGCTGGCTTCCAATAAACTGGAGCACCACCCACCTGCCTCATCAGTCAACACTCAAAGGGCAGACTGAGCAGACACCAGAGCCCTGCTAAAGCAAATGCTGCTCTATAGGGTCAGCACCTGCACAACAGCTCCTCCATTGTAGTCATGACCAATCCTTACAACCAATCATCCCAAGTGTCAATCCCTCCCACTGACATACAAACAGCAAACGAGAGTCAACTACAACAGGAGGGCACACACAACCCACACAAGAAACACACCTGGAACACCCAGCTCAGGTGACCAGGGAGACTCTAGGCGAGGCCCACAGGACACCTACTACCTAAGACCACTCTATTAATACTATGAGACATAACAACTGTATCTAATACATAGAAACAAACACAGAGAGACAACCAAAATGGGGAGACAAATAAAAATGTCCCAAATGGAAGAACAGAATAAAGCTCCAGTAAAAGAACTAAACAAAACGGAGATAAGCCATCTACTGGACACAGAGTTCAAAACACTGGTTATATAAGTATATATATATATATAAGTATATCCTTATATAAGTATATATAAGGATGCTCAATGATCTCAGTGAGAAGTTCAACAAAGAAATAGTAAATATAAAAATGGAGAAAGAAAACATAAAAAAGAACCAGTCAGAAATGAAGACTAAAAACACTGAAATAAAGAATACATTAAAGGGAATCAACAGATTAGATGAAACAGAGGATTAAATCAGTGATTTAGAAGATAAGGTTGCATAAAACACCCAATCGGAACAGCAAAAAGAGAAAAGAATCCAAAACAAATGAGGATACCTTAAGCCCCTTAAGGTACATCAAGCGTACCAAGATTCTCATCAGAGTGTTACTAGAAGGAGAAGAAAGGAGCAAGGAATTAAAAATGTATTTGAAGAAATCATGACTTCCCTAACCTGGTGAGGGAAATAGATATACAAGCCCAGGAAGCACAGAGTCCCAAACTAGATGAATCCAAAGAGACCCACACCAAGACACATCATAATAAAAATGCCAAAGGTTAAAGACAAAGAGTATCTTAAAAGCAGCAAGAGAAAACCAGTTAGTTACCTACAAGGGTAGCTCCCTTTTAGGTATCTCCATAAGATCATCAGTTGATTTCTCAACAGAAACTTTGCAGGCCAGAAGGGATTGGCACAAAATATTCAATGTGATGAAAAGGCAGAACCTAAAACCAAGATTACTCAGCAAAACTTGATTTCAAATCCAAAGACAGATAAAGCGCTTCCAAGACAGGAAAAACCTAAAGGGGTTCATCAATACCAAACCAGTATTACAAGAAATGTTAAAGGGACTTCTTTAAGTAAAAGAAAAAAGATACAAAATATGAATAATAAAATGGCAATAACTACATATCTATCAATAATTACTTTCAATATAAATGGATTAAATGCTCCAATCAAAAGACATAGGGTGGCTGAATGGATAAGAAAACAAGGCCCTTATATTTAATGTCTACGAGAGACTCACTTCAGATCATAAAACACATACAGACCGAAAGTAAAGGGATGAAAAAAGATACTTCATGACAATGGAAACAAATAAACAGACAACAAAAAAGCTGTGGTAGCAATACTTGTACCAGACAAAATGGACTTTAAAACAAAGGCTAAAACAAAAGAGAAAGACCCAGTAATACCACTTATGGGTATTTACCCAAAGAAACCAAAAACACTACTTTGAAGGGATAAGTGCATCCATATGGTCATTGTAGCATTATTTACAATATCCAAATATCCATCAACTGTACAATAGCCTGGGTATCCATCAATGGATAAATGGATAAAGAAGAGGTGGTACATATATACAATGGGCTATTACTTAGCCATAAAAAAATGAAATCTTGCTATCTGCAACAACATGGATGGACCTAGAGGGTACTATGCTGAATGGCATAAGCCAGACAAAGAAAGACAAAATGCCATATGATTTCATTTATATGTGGAATCTAAATAACAAGATAAATGAGCAAACAAATCAGAAACAAACTCACAGATACAGAAAACATTTTGCGGGTGGCCAGATGGGAGGGAGGTTGGAGAGATGGGTAAAAAAGGGGAAGGGATTAAGCAATACAAATTGGTAGTTACAAAACAGTCATGAGTATGTAATATATAGCATAAGGAATATAGTCAATAATATTGTAATAACTATGTATGGTATCAGATGGATATAAGATTTATCAGGGTGATCACCTCGTACGTTACATAAATGTCTAATTACTCAGTTGTATACCTGAGATTAATATAATGTATATCAACTGTAATTGAAAAATAAAAAAATTTTAAAAAAACATTCTGATAATCTCATAAAGTACTATAGGCAGAATAAGTAGAAAAAGGATAATGCATAGAATTAAAATTAATATCATGTCAAAACAGAAAAATATAAAGAAAACTTATCTTTTTAGTCAATAGTCAACATGTTTAGAATAAAATTGTGTCATAGATGTCACCTAACCTAATACATTAGACTTTGATTACAAGCACAAAGATTTAGTGTTCATTTACCCTTTAATGTCAGCTGCTGGAATTTATTTAGTGTACAAATACTGGATCCAAATATAGTCATTTTTTAAATCCTTAGGATTTTAAGAATAAAACTATAAATGATCAATCTGGATATTTCATATGGGAATTTATAGCACAGAAACCCAACGGATACTTTTGGGATTGCATATTATACTAGAAAATAGAAATGTCGATCAATTGTAAAAAAAAATTAACATAACTTTTTTTATGCTTGTCAAATGCAGAACATGTCCAGTAAATCCTGGCAGTCTAATATTCACTTAGAGCATTTGATTACTTTACTTTCTAAAGTAATCATTACCTGAGTATGGGACATAATGTATGTGTAGTATTGTGTTCAAATGAAACTGGGACTTGTTTTAATCAGGTATGATATGACATGCAGACCTGGAAATGATTGTCATGAAGGAGGGACACAAATCCCTGGAAACAGGAGGCATGCCATACCGGGTCACATGGGGATAAACCAGGGTCAGTCAGGAGGCAGAAGGGGAGAGTAGACATGACCCAGAGCCTTTACTGGGGTTCTCTAGGGAAGGAATGAGTGAGATAGGCCAGCTCCCTGAGTCAGTTTAGGATTGGATACTTTGAATAATTTCAACAGGCTTTGAGCTATAGAGGTGATCCCCAGTTGTCTGGTACCTGGTCCTGGGGTGACTTAGACCAGGGGGAAATCGTAGGTTGGTGTGTGAGGATTTGATAAAGCAAATAGTTGGGGATTGGGCACTGGATTGGTTGGGTTTGTATATCAAAGGTGTGCTTTCAGGGAAGTCATATGCTATCTTCAGTTATTAGTTAGCCCTGAGAGGGGCAGTCTCTCCAGAGGCAAGACCCCAAATGCCAGAATATCAAAAATATAGAAAATTTAAAAATATAGTCAGTACAGGTACTATCACATTTTAAAACAAAGTTCTCCTTTTATGTGTAAGGCCCTTCCCAGGGCTATGTCCTGTGAATAAAGCCTACTGGACTATGCATTTAAAAATATAAATAAAGTCTTAGATTTCTTACTTTATCCTTCTGAATATGCTTTCCCATTATCTCATTAAATGATTAGATTTAATGAGTATGTCCTTACACCACACCATATGGGATAGACATGTCCGGACATATTATCCCTATGTTGTAGCTGAAAAGACTAAGGCAGAACTGGAAACAGAATTCAAGATTTCTGTCTCCCGGTCTAGGGCCTGTTCTAGTCCACTCTGATGTCCTTTAACAAAGATTACCCTTTAACAAAGTAATCTGAAAATTCAATTCTCAAACAAATGTGCATAACCAAGTAGTGTAGGGAAAACGTTCCATAAACTAGACCAAAGTCATCTCTTCCCCGTATGTGTGTTTGGCCCAGGTTACCCTTATGGAGTTTATTCTGGGAAATAAGAATATCGAGAATAAACAGAACTACTTGAAAAGAATAAGACAGCCGAATACCATTACGACATTTCTGAGCTTGTTTTCAACAGATTTCAATCATTATGTTCTACATGCTGATGAAACTTAGTGTTGAAATCAAAGAAGGATATTTCTACTTGTCTTAGCCTCTGCACAGACTTGCATTCCTGGCGAGTAAACGAATATCCCTGGTGACTCTGGATAGTCCCCATTTAGCTCTCCAGATGCACTTGCCACGTTTCACTGCCCTGTTCTGTGCCTGGAGTCTGATTCCTATCCATCCTGCCTCAGGGCTCCTTTTGCCCTCTTGGCCTCAACCAAGGCTGAGTTCTACCAACGAGTGGCCTTGGCAGCAAACAGAAGGTGTGTGAGGAGGGTAATGTTTCCCTCTCACCCAGGTCATGGTTTGCCAGTGGCTGAGTTCCTCTCCCCCAGCAGCACAGCTCTAGCTTTCTCAGGGTTCTGGTGGTTGCACCCCTCTCTTCAGATCTAGATGTAGCAGTTAATCTCTACATAACAAGAGTAGATGTACTATTCATCCTTAAATGCCTTATTATTTCCTCTGGGAGGTAGAATGAGGAACAAGTACAGCGAGAATCAGAGGGAAAAAGATTGCTCTCACTTGGGCGTGCCCCATGGACATCTAATAACTACATCTTGGAAAGAGTAGGATGGAAATGCAAACATCTCAGAAGTTTGAATTTTTATGAGACCTTTCCAGAATATGTGAAACATAAGATACATAATCAATAAACTTGAAAGAGCAATGTTCCTGAAAAAATAAATGATTATAAATTTGGCCAATGTAATAATAGGGCTTCATTCACCCTATTATAAATACTTATAATATTGGTCAGTATAATCTCCTATATCTGAAAAGATTTGCAAAGAAAAAAATTCTTCACGTCTGCAAGGCCTAATGCTGGACAGGGTGTTTTACCGTCAATAAGTTGTATTATATGAACAGAGCAGTCATAGGAAACCAGAAAAGGCAGTTAGCCAGGACAGTAACATTCCATCCTACGCTGCTGCCTAGAAGGAGTTGACAGTGGGCTGCTCCCTGTTGTTACTATTCGATCAGCGGCAGTCTGCTTTCTCTACAACATGGTCTCCACATAGAAAGAAGTAAAAGAAAAACAAAACATAAAAGCAAAGGAGGGGCAGGGAGATAGGAGTCCAGCAATTAACATGAAGATTTGATCGATTCAGAAAAGCAATTCAGATAATTCACCAGTTATCTGGGCTTCATAAGCCCTATTTAAACGAAAAAATAAAGTCTACGAAAAAGGTCCAAAAGTTGAAAGATGTGTTCAGGGGATTAATTTCCTGATTTAACTGTCTACATTGCCTGACTAGGTGGAACTTTATACTTGGAGGTGGTTGAACTGACCGCATACAAAAGTAGTAGTGGTAATTACTCAACTGAATAGAAAACCTTGCTTTAAGTCCTATGCTATTCACTGCAGCAAAAGAGAAATGAAAAGTCATGATTTTGATCTTGAGTTCACAGTCAAGAGGTCACTTAAATACTTACAATATGATGAAAATAGAAAGAAGTACATTAAAGCATTACAGAAGTTCAAAGGAGAGAGAGATCATATCCAATTTTGGTGGGATGGGGCAGGGGTTCCCAAGAGTTTCATGAAGATGGGCTTTGAGGTTTGAGAGAATTTAAAGTGGCAGAGAAAGGAAAGCAAAGGGGCAGACATAAGTGTGCATGCAAGTTAGTAGAGGTCACAAGGGGCGTGGCTGGGAATGAAATTTCTGTAATCCAAAGACATGTATGAATCCCAGCTCCCCCACTTACCAGCTGAGTGACTTTGTCCAAGCCTCAGTTTCTCCTTCTGTAAAATGGGGGTGTTAATTAGCTACCTGCAGGGACTGTTGAGAGGATAAAAAAAGAAGCAATGCTTGCTAATGAGCTAATGCCTGGCTCACAGTTTACTCCTTCATAATTGGAGTTAACGTGAATCAACAGTGGAGCTTGTTTCCCTTCTGACTATCATTATGTTTAAGTTTTTAAAAAACTGACACCCTAAAAAAGTATGCTCATTTTCTCATTCAGGTGAAAAGGATCTCTTGTACTAAATTTGCACAGCCTAATGCTACATTTTATGGTACAAAACAGAATTTATCATTAAAGTGTCATTGAAACCAACCAATTAATAAGAAACCCTTGGAATTATAGAAGATACACTTTCTTATGCCAGGAAACCTTCTTTACTATTTTAATCCTGAAAATAAATAAACTTAGCCTGAATGACTATAAATGTCCAGGAACCAAAATTTCTTCTTAAATATTAGAAATCCAACCCTATGTTTTATGATTATAGTGCTTCTTTTATGATTCAAATTCCACTTTCCAAAAGAATGTGGTCATATTGCAAAGCACCACCCTTAAAATAAGTGACTAAGGTAGCAAGCAGTGGACGTTAAGGATCTTGTTGACTTTCCTGTAAAACAACTGAAAGCTATTTCAGAGGAGAGCTTCATATGGCCGTTCAACACTACATTAAACACAAAACACCAACTTCCAAATTAAGCCAGCCTTGTAAATAAACAGGTGGTCCAAACCTCAGGAACCAAAATAAACTGGTCAGATTAGTAAACGTTAGTTTTTAGTTTGGGAAAAAATTAAGTTAACTTTAAATTACCTTCCTACGATTCTGTAGGAACTGTACTTTGCTGTAATCTATCCTCATGTACAAAGCAGCGAATGCAATTTGCCACTGTTTATCATGATCATATGTCTGTCAGGAAGAATGGCTGAAAGAGCAAATGTTTCCTGCTTCAAGCACAAAATCAATTCTGGTTCTGGACTAGGGAACATGTTTGTGGTGGGCTTGGGGGAATTTTTAAAACACTATGTGCAAAGCTGCAATAAGATTTCATGAAACTCCTCTATAATACTAGTATTGGAGTGGGATCAACAGCTGCCTTTTAAGCAAATCTCGGCAATTTAACTACAGGACTGTAAACCCATGTCTGTCAGCACTGGCTCATCAGGGAATGGAGCATTTTCGTCACCGATTTTCTAGATACATGAAATTAATCCCTCCTGATGCCAAACACTTTTAAGTGTAGTTATTTCAATGGAAATTTTTCTAAAATAAAATGCAGTGAAAAGGAGTTATTAAATATTATTATTCAATGTCTATCAATGTAGTACATGCATTGTTAAATACAACTTTGTGTACAATTTTTTGTTTTGTTTTCCATCTCCTGTCTTCCAGGAAATCAACTCTCCCTTCTTATATCATGAGAAGGCAGAGCAAGATTTGAATGAACAAAGATGGAATAAGAGTAGTCCTGGGAGAAAGGATGAAAACGCAGAAATACAAAAGCACTATCCAGTCACTAAAAATTGCACGTAATTTAATTAGGATGGAGCTGAAGTCACGCGAAAGCCGTAGACACCAGGCTGAAATAAAATGAACTTCTCCAGCGAAGCCTCAGCATGACTCAGAATCAGGCATGTGACCACTATGGTTGCATATGGGCCCTCTGCTTGAGATTTAATGCTGTGCTGTGTGAAATTCTTAATAATTTTATCTCTGAATTGTGCTTTGAAGTCCCGTGAGACAATGGTGTATGAGCCTGGAGCGTGGGGCCTCAGCTCACACTCAGTCTCCCCTCCCAGCCCAGGACAGGTTCGTGGCCACTGATTCTTGATCCTGGGTGTCCTGGGCCCTGCCCACACTACCCCCTGGATAACCCTGCTCTGAGACCAGGAGCCACAACCAGGTCACACTGGTTTGGGGAAAGAGGCCCACATCCCATGTCTGCCAGTGCCCTCTGCTCCTGGTTGAGGTGTGTATGTGGTGGGGAGGGAGTCAGATGTGTGCCCCAGGCCAGGAAGGGGAGGAGCAAGGCTGTAGTCATCCCACCCAGAGCTGCCAGCACTATGGCAAATTCAGCAGGTAGCTCAGCAGGAGCCTCTCACTGACCCCTAATCCAGGTACTGAGAATTTCTCAGCATGAAGGTTGAAATCACTTGGGGGTCGCACATCTGTTGTGGGTTAGGACAGTAGACCCTTAGGAAGGGAAGATTGACTTCTCCACCTCCAGCCAGGTTCCTGCTTTGTCATTTTGCACTGAGCTCCACAAATTATGGAGCTGGCTCTACTTAAAACCTTTAGTTACCCAGTTTCTCTTCCTGGTTTTGATGACAGCATTACCCATCTCCATATCACCCCGGTTTAGAATCTCTGAGTCATCACGGACTTCTCTCCTAGTCCAATCCACAAGTGCAGGGCAACTCCCATATGTCCCCTGCTGTCCATTCCCACTGTTCCTGCTTTAGTTCAGTTGTTCATAGTGGACTATCCTTACAGACTATCCTTACAGACTCCTAATTATTTTCACAGCTTTGAACCTCTCTTGTTCAATCTATTCAGCCACTGCCACCAGCTTATTCAAAACATCACTCTGATAATACTAAAATGTTTTTAAGGGCTCCCTGTGGCCTACTGTTAATGAAACTCAAATTCTTTAGTCACATATTCAAGGTCCCTTCTTCTTTTGCCCTCACCTTACTTCTGAGTATTCATTGTATATAGCATATGCAATACTTTGACCAAATTAAACCACTCGCTGTCTCCTATATATATTTTGGGCTTACTCATCATTGTCTCTGCTGAAGCCATTTTGCTGTACCTGGATCACTTACCCTCATGCCACAACCATCTTCAACAGTAAAATCTAACCCTTTCCCAGTTTGCATGGCACCTCCTCCATGAAGTCTTCCATCATGAGCCCACTCATTATGTGATACCATTTTCTTCTAAGACTGATGCCATTTAGTTAGCATCTTTAAGTACAGCTTGGCATTAATTGTGACTAGTACATACCTCTTGACTGTAAGCATTTAGAAGGCAAGAAGCATGTCCTCTCACATGTCTCTCAAGCCCCGACCTGAGCCATACGTATAATGGGCACTCAGTGCATGTTTGTTGGAACTAATGAATAAATGAATCTGTTGTGTAAATAGATCAGGTTTTCTGAAAGCCTAGCACACCTGTAACCCTCTGCGTCATCCCTGTCCCTCCCCTCAGTTCACCTAACAAAACATCCTGGCTGCTTTTTAAACCCAAAGCCCGTCAAACACCTGTATCATTATTATCAACACTAACAAAAATATCATCTCACACTTTTCATTAATGTTTAAAGTGCTATGTTCTATATGCTTAGAATAATCTCAAAGAGAACACCTGTTACTTGAGGGCTCTTCTTTTCAATCTCTTGAGGGCAATTTTTTCATTACTATATTAAAGTGGGCTGTTTAATAAGTTATTACTGTCAGGGAAAAAAGGCAAATTGCAGCCAGTGGTATCCATACTGAGTGCCTGAAATGAAATTTTTTTCCACTTGTAGTTCTTTATTTGTCTCCAAATTTCAAGTTTGTTTTTTAGGACTAATTGAGGAAAGTAATGAAAAATAACGAAATAAACTGAGGAGTATTTTTGCTGTCAAAACTTTTCTTCAACTTTAATACCTCATTACACAGTCTATCCTTGACTCCAGAATGCCATGTTTATTATCATCATCCCACAAGTGTCTTCAATGCCCTTCTCTCACTCATACTATGAACCTCCAAGAGGATCATTGATCTAATTATCAAGTGATTACATTTTGAAACGCCATGTTGTAATTTTATCTCTTGAAGAAAAAAAAAAGTATACTAGTTGAAACTGAACAAGAAACACCTTAAAAATATAGTAGTTAATAAAGAATCAGGGAGGATGGTTATGTTTTTTACATAGAAACTTCGAGATGTTTACAATAGATGATCAGAATTATAATCACATCATGATAAAAGAACATGCATTTGGAAAGTTGTCAGTTTTCATTAAGAGACATCTATAACAGTAGAAAATGGATGGGGGAAATATTACAGCTTGGGAAAGATACAACATTCATACAACTCTATGAAAAGTTTATATCGCATGAGTTACTACGTTGCATGAGTTATTGAAAGGAACTTTTGATAGGGTAAGTTGTGGTCAAGTATTAGCAATCACATTTAGAGAAATCTTAACCAGAGAGTAGAAGGGTAGATATTTGTCCATTCCATGAATGTAAAGCTGGTTTAAGAATATTTAATTTAAGGGTAGAGCATGGCTTAGAGAAAGATTAGGCTGGTCAAAATGTGCTAAGTTCACATCTCAGCCTCAGATAAGGAGAAAAACAATTGAAAATGAGATAAACAGAAAGAAAAAGAATACTAGCAAACTAGATATCATCATCGTTATCATAAACTGCTACCATTTCCTGAGTAATTACAGTGTGTCAGGTACTCTTTTAGAGAATTTAATGCACTCTCCCATTTTATTTTCAAAATAACATTTTTATTTATTTATTTTCTTTTGCCACATAGGTGTTATTATTCTCATTTTGCAAATGAGGAAATTGAGATCAAGAAATTCTCCCAAGGTCACACTAGTGGTAACTGTGATGTACCATAATAAAGAAAAAAAATTAGTTTTATAGAAGAATAGTATAAATAAAATGAAGAAAACCACACTAGGTTAAAAAGATACAGTCAAAGCCAATGGAGAAAGAAATTTTCTAAGCAGATGGAAATAAAGACAAGGAGTGAACTAAGACTTTAAACTGTCAACCACATGACACTCTTCCTCTCTCTGACTTTGCCTGTCCTCCCAACAACTCCATCTTTACAGCCATCATTATTACCCTACGAAGAAAAACAAACAAACTCTCCTTTCCCAATGTCAGCTTTCAAACATTAAAAGGCAACTTTGCTTGATATTCTGTCTTCAGAGTAAGCATAGGGCCCAGAAGAAACATTAGCCGCTGAAAATCTGATTTTTTCATGCCTATGATAATACCTCTAGCTACAGCTCTAGTCAGCAGGAAAACAACTTAACTGCTGAGGAAGCTGGGAATTACACTCTTGAAGAATGAACAGTATTAAATAAAAGTTAGGAGCTGAAGGAGAGGAGTAAGAAATAAAAGCTATATAAATGGGAGAAAATCAGTTGGTGAAGAAAAAGAAAGGCAAGAAAGAGAAAATACTGCAAGTCCAGGCTATCACAAGTATTATCCAATGAGGAAGGGATTTTGTTTGGCCCAAACTCACAAGAGGACTTGGAAATACTGGGAAAGAAAAGAGTTTGCTCAATGTTTTACAGAATCTTCAATATATCAATTATTAAAATCTTTTATTTCTTCCCATTGCTTTGTGGGACTGTAGAGAAGTAGTCAGTTGTTAAAGATCACTCATTGGTCATGGGACCTAAACCTATCAGCCTTCAAGATATAATGAATAAGGCACCTAATCAATAACAAAAGGTTAACCAAAATGGTATTTTGACAGGTATCCCTTAACATGAAAGTGTTATACTGACAGACACCTCACAAAAACCAGAAACTTGGTTTTAGTACAAGCTAGTCAAGTATAATTGTCAACTTTCAGATGAAATAGAGAAAAGTTTACCTTTATTATTTCCCACCACTTTTGCTATTCTAATCAACAGCAACCAAACCTTAGAAAAACATGTCGCTCTAGCAGATAAATGGAAGAAGTGCTCATCTAATACTTTCACAACCAAGGATAAGAACTTTCAATTCTTATGAACCCTGTAGAAGTCTCAGAGAAAGTGGCATGCAGTTTCACCACGTTCAAGTATCTGAATAGATACTGAAGAAATTAGGACTGGCTTTTGAATTCAGGATCTAATACCAAGTTCAAATCACTGTGAAAATGAAAGGCTTAGAAATGCCAGATGTTGGGTTTCCTTTTCCACTTAAAACTGGAATGTTTATCCTGCTCATTGCCTTCGGAGGTGCTAAAAAATTATCAATTTTTTATTTGTTTCACAAACGAAAAACTCCTGCTCACTCCTGTCAAAAGCTGACTGCAGATAATACTGTATTCCAGCCTAAAGATAAATAACCCCTCTATTTGTCCAACCTCTACACACTGAACAACAAAAGACCAGTTAAAATAGATGCTAAAAAGGATCAAATAGATAAAAATGGGTCAGAGGCCCATTCTTCCCCTGACTTGCCTCTCTTCCTCTTCTTCCCCACCTTGGAACTCATGCAACTGTAAGCCAGAGAAGGGGACAGGGAAATAGGCATTTTGTTCCCTTTCCAACCTTGAATGAGAATGAAGTGCCTTACTGTCCCAAAAATGACATCAGAAACACCAACATGCCCATTTTCTTCAGGCTAACACTGGTATCTGGAGTAGGAATCTTCTTCTAGCACCTCACAAATGCATTCTAAAGCCATACACTGATATTCTTAAAGACAAAGTATCTTGACAGAGAAACACGTGGTATTATTTGGATGCAAAATGCAGCCTGTGTGCTGTAGGCATTTTCCACAAGCCACCGGGTGCTGGCAAAGACCATGACATCAAAGATGGTGTAGTAACATTCTAACTAGTCTAAACTCAGAAGGAAAAATTCAGTAGCAAGATTTCTATTGTAGAGTCTAAGTTAATGCGTTGCTGGATGCCAAAGGGTAGCTGATGGCTTGGCTCCCAGGCCAATGGGGCTCTGGCAGGGGGACAATGCAAAGTCCTACCTGGTAAGCATCAGGAATGTTGACTGTTTCTCCATGCTCCCCGACATAGCCAATGATACCTTTGCCCCAGGGGACCTGCACCTCATTTGAGTTCTCTGTGCTGCTGCAGGGCAGCAGTGGGGTGCCTGCATGCACATCGAAGAATTTGGAGACCAAACTTTTCTTGCCAGCAGCCCCTCCTTCCACCAGGAAGAGAGAGCAGCGGTCAGCATCCACCATGAGGCAGACAAAGATGAGGATCTTGTAGCTCAGGCTGGTAAGGTCAAGATCGTTGGAGATATCCTTGACCAGTTCCAGAAAGAACTGGCGCTCGTTATGCTTTTTGAGGTGGCACTTGTAGTCCATGGCTGTAGGGGGATACTGAGGCAGATTCACCCTGGATTCCAGCAGGGCACTGAGAATATGGGCTGTGGTGGGGGGCAGGGAGCTGGCCTTCCGGAGCAGTGCCCTTCGCCGCACACTGCTCAGGGGCTCCTGGCCCCGGGAGGTCACTTGTTCATCATAGGTCCTGTTCACGTGGATGGCTTTGGAGCGGGCAAAACTCTTCCTCAGCTCCTTCTGAGACGCTTTTCGCTGCAGGCTCCCATCACCCCGGGTGCCACTGGCCCAGCTGGGGCTCAAGGGAACCCCACCACAGTCCCCCGCACCCGGAGTGGGCTGGCTGTTGGCAGAGCCATTTGCTCCAGTGCCACCGCCAACGCTTCTGCTGCCTCTGCCACCACCGTGAGCCACGTTGCTGGTGCCAGCCAGCGCCAGCCTTGAGTCTAAAGCCCCCTGATTCTGACTGTGCCTCTGCAGCCACTTCTCCACCATCTCCTGCTTCCCCTTTCGCATCAAGTAATCTTCAAGCAACTCTGGATGCCCGTCCAGGAAAGTTTCCACCTCCCCAAAGTCCAGGCGGGAAGCGGTCATGGTCCCAGAAAAGCCTTCCCTTCCTCTCTCCACTTGAACCAAACCTTCACCTGTCCCAGCCCTCTAGCTGGTCTTGCACATGTCTACCCCAACAGTAGCCCCAGCTGTGTCGAGATTCTGCGGAGCAGTGGATTCCTACGGGGCTGGGGGATGCCCCTTCCTTCCGGCTCAGAGAGCGGTTGGCACGAACCCCACCCCCTTGTCCTGCTACTCCTGCGCCGCACGGGTGCCGGGGCCACAGCTCCTGTTCTGGAAACCCGGAGCTATCGCTGCTCCTGCGCTAGCTGCCGCGAGGCCGGCGCCGCCCGTAACCGGAGGAGTGGACCACTGCGAAAGGGAGGTAGGGCAGGACCCGCCCCTGAGTGAGGCACCGAGCCGGGAGGGAGGAGAGGCGGGAGGAGGGGGATGTGAGCGCCGGACCAGCCGAAGTCCACGGCCCCGGGATGCCAGGCGGTTCCTGAAAGAGTCTCTAGTCGCCTGTGTGGCTCCGGGGCTGGGGAGCACCGCGGATTTCTGATTGCAACGCGAACTGAGGGGGAGCCGCTCCTGGTCCCTTCCCCCTAATTCCATCCTTACCTCCCCAGGCCTTCCTATTCCCGGACCCTTAATCCTCCAGCGTTTCAAGGAGGCCCCGCGGGAGCCCACTGGGATCCCCAAGTACAAGGAAGTGTGGAGGTTTTGCGGGAAACAGACCCAGAAGCTGACTCCGAAGAAATGAGGGTGTTCAGAGACAGGCAGGGTTATTTTTCTGGGATGTGAGTGTGGAATGTTGGTTCCTAGGATTCCTGGGACTGCCAGCTAACGTTGCCCAGCTCCTCGCGGGTGTTCAGTAAATATTAATGGAATGGGGTTTGCCCAAAATTAGTAAATGAAGTTCCCCCGTCTGAGCAATTCGTGACTTTAACCAAAGTCAGGGACCTGGGGCTGGGGAGGCGGGTGGGGTGGTACAAGTAAAACACACTTCCTTGGCTTAGGGACCCTCCCCAGCTGGGGCATATAGCAAAGTGGACTTGAGGGTCTCAGGGGCTTCCTTTCACGCCAGTCCTGCATACTGGGTGATTTCTCTTCTTTTCATGAATGGCTTGCCATCTCCTTCTTTCTCCACTCAGTCTGTTTAGGACACCAGTGCTTCCTTTACTCTCAGTGTCCTGGGGCGTGTGGGTCAGATTTCTCCTCTGTGGGAAGCTTTTCTTTCTCCTGCCCTAGAGATGCTCCAGATCCCACTAGTCTCAGCTAGTTAGGCTGAGAATAACATCAGGTTTCCCTTGCGCCTTTTCCAAACCTGGTGGTTAAATGTTAAGTGATTTGCCAGTTAAGAAGAGCAGGCTGATAACACCCTCCTGAAGCCCAGTGGTCTCCTCTTAGGTGAAAAACAAAAGCGGTTGGAGAGCCATCCAGTTCCCTGGCTCAGCAGGGCAAGCTAGAAGTGCTCTTACAGAATGCCTGGGAAGAGGGTAACAGAAAAGAGCTGCAGAGCAACGTAGTGATTTGACAGGCTTCCAATGTGGTGGGAACACAGAAGTGAGCACCAGACCAGCCACTTGACATAGTGAGTAAAGCTTACTCCCAGGTGTCCTCAGACAAGGTATTTCAAACACTAGCTATGTGTTGATCACTTTAAATTAACATATTAACTTAATCCTCACACCAGATTTATGAGGTAGGGGACCCTTATTTTCCCATTTGAAAGTTGTGAAAACTAAGTTGAGTAACTTACCCAAGGTGCACAGTTGGTCTGTGCCAGAGCTAGGGTATGGATACACTTAGTTTGGTCTCAGAGTGAGGCACACACTTAGCGACATCACTGGCTTGTCTCCCACCTGTGTCAGCTGAGTGCTATGTGCGCCAGGATTTGGGCCAGTAACGGAGATGCAGCGACTGGGGCAGAATGTTTTCTAAGCATTCCTTTGACAGCACCAGGAGGCACAGAGAGGGGGAAGAGAGGCACTTGTTCAAAATGATCAAGGCCTTGGCACTGGGAATGCAACTGTGAAAAAAGACCCTGCCTTCACAGAGCCTACATTATGGTGGGGAGACAGCCAAGATACAAACAAGAAAGTAAATATGTAAAATAAGGAATCGTTAGTGAAAACTGCTATGAAGAAAAACAAAACTTGGCAAAGGATGAAATAAAGGGAGGAGGTCCTTCCTGAGAAGGGGACAGCTGAGCAGAGATCTGGTGGAAATGAGCTAGGTTAATATTTGGAGGGAAGAAGGAAAGAGTGTCCCAAGTAGAGGAAGCAAGTGCCAAAATTGTGAGATAAAATGTGTTTGGACTATTTAAGAGCCAGCACGGAGACCAGCTAGAAGACAGTGAATGAAGCATAGAATATTGGTAATTTGGCACCAACTGTATTGCTTTTGTTATTATCATTATTATTATCCTAAAGTAATAGTGTGTGGAAAACTCACTTCATGTGGCCATATCTCTGGTAACTCGAGTGATCCAACTGTAGAGATGGTCAGGGTGATGTGCTGGAACTGGCTCCCAAGGGCCTATTTTAGCATCTCTTTCCAACTCCGTGTCCAGCGACATGGCTGCAGTCAGCCATGCTGTATTTACACCATGGAAATCAACAAATGCTATGAATCAGGATTTTGTGTTCTAGATTGCTAGTTATGTTAAATATTTACCAGCATTCAGTGGAAACAATTCAATTGTCCCCCGTTTGATGAATACATAAATAAAACGTGGTATATGCATATAATAAAATATTATTTAGCCATAACAAAAAAGAATGAAGTACTAATGCATGCTACAACTTGGATGAAACTTGAAAGCAGTAAGCAAAATGAAAGAAGCCAGGTACAAAGAGCCACATTTTATATAATTTCATTTATATAAAACATCCAGAATAGGCAAATTGATAGAGCCAGAAAGTAGATTTGTGGTTGTCAGGAGATGGAGGAAAGGGGAGATGGAGAGGAAGAGGGGTAACCATAGATGAGTATGGGGTTTCTTTGGGGGATAACGACAATATTCTAAACTTGACTGTGGTGATGACTGCACAATTCTGTGAATATATCAAAACCATTGAATTCTACACTTTAAATGGGTGAATTTTGTGATATGTGAATTATATCTCAATAAAGTTATTATAAAACAACAACAAAAACCACCTACCAGCACACAACTGGTCAGAATAGAGCAGCACGGTTGTACGTGGAGGCAAGAAAAGCACCGAGCATCTTCTAGGAAGGGAGAGAAGTAGATCAGCCCTGGGCTGCCTGGAAACAGAAGGTTTAATATATAGATATTTCCTTAATTCCATCCTTCATGTGTTCATTATACAAGCAGTTGTTTAGCATATATTGTGCTCTAGGCTCTGGGGACAAAAGAAGACTAAGACAAAGCATCTGCCTTTGAATGGAGATCTCACAGTCTAAGGCACCAAGAGGAGTGGGAGTAGAGAAGAATACTAGGAAGGGAAGGAAAACGAATTAAGCATTTCTGGCTTGGTTTTAAACTGGCTATAGCTTTGTTCCTTCCTTGGTTCATGAGTTTATTGAGGAAGTCGATGGTTGGGGAAGAAAATAAGGTGACAGAGAGCACTCATAAAATAGTCCAGGGGGCTGTGACAGAGGGCTGCATAACAAGATGTGTGGTGATATGTCCCCAATTATCATGTCTTCTTCATTCTCAATATGTAAAATGGTATATGTATTAATCATGGTCCTAACAGGAAACAGTGCACACTCAAAGTTAATTCCAAGAGGGTTAACTTACAAAGGGATTAATTATAAAAGTAGAGTATAGATAAACCACAAGGATAGTGAAGGAACTTGGGACTCGCAGCAGCAGAGAAGTCACCACCCCTAGATCTGATGGGAGGAGGGAGAAAAAGGTCACCAGGACCCTGGAGAGGCTTGTGTAGTGACAACTGCCTTGAGAGGACCAGTGACAGCCTGTCAAAGGACATCAATAACTCAAGTTGACCACCAAGGAGAGGAATCGGGAATAAATACCTTGATCCCAGTCTCCTCCTTCTCCCCTATCCTGACCAGACCCAACCAGAAGCTAGAGGATACTGGAGCTTTTTCATGGAATCCATATAGGTCGCCCTCCCTAGGCAGAGAGTGGGGGTGGGGGAGGTGTCATAGATCTGGAGGGCAAATGAAAAATACTTGACCCAGTATGAAACTTTGAAGAGGTCCCCCTTGGGAAATAATGGATACTATAAATCCAAAGAATTTTCTGTGTAATTCTGCCCTCTTCTGCTCACCTAATTCCATCAAAATTGTCTACACTATAGTCTGTAACAGAACCTCTAAGGGCACTAACTCTGCAAAGGTATGATATTGTGTAAATGAGTCAGCTCGAGGAAGAAGCTCTGCAGACTTCCTCACCATCTATCCCTGCCCCTTTCCATCAAATTATAAATATTGACCAAATAGCTTCTCTCTCATTGGAGAAGATAAAGGGGGCTTCTTATTTGTAGTTTTCAAGAATAAAGGCTTCCTTTTTGATGGAAGTATTCGTTACTTTATCACTGCCATTGTCAATTAGCATTTATTGAGCACTCAATGTGCAAAGCACTGGATTACATACACAATAACTTTTGTTATTTCAAAGAGGGCCCATTAAATTTTAGTACTGGATGGAAACTTAGAGATCATCTAATATTCCAATTTCATTTTTCACATGTGGAAATTGAGGTCTAGAGCAGACACATAACTCCTACAAAGTCACCTGCCAAGCACAACCTCTTATCTCCTCCTGGTTTCATCCCACCCTTACCACTTACCAACATCTCATAACTTGATACCAATCCCTTGAAGCCTAATGAACTTCTATCTGCCAAGCTTCTCTCCTAACCATTCCATCTCCTAAAACAGACTTTCATTGTGGGACCAACAGGCATCATCAGAAAGGTTGATGCAATTTTCAAAATGCAACATTCACTTCAAAAAAAATTAAAATTGACATGTTATTATTTTAGGAAATAGGAATGCACAGGATCAAACAAAAGATGGGTTATTCCAATTACAAAAAGATTAAAAGTCACTGAACTGTAAGTTCCACAGAGATGTTTATCTTTATAGGAATTTCATATCAGAAATGATCATAGTCTGTGCCAAATACCAAATCTGAGGTGCTGTAATAGTGGGTTTCTCCAAAGAAACATAACCACTAGGAGTATAGAGAAAGAGAGAATAAATAGATGATGATGGATAGATGCTAGATAGATAGATAGATAGATAGATAGATAGATAGATAGATAGATAGATAGATAGATAGATAGATAATGGAGGAATTGGCCGCTTGATTATGGAAGCTGAGAAGTCCTTTGATCCACTGTCTACACATTGTAAATCCAGGAAAGCCAGTGGTAATTTTGTCTGAGTCTGAAGGCCTGAGAACAAGAGGAGCAAATGAGGCAAATCCCAGTCCACAGGCAGGAGATGAGATGAGATGTCCCAGCTTAATCAAGAAGGTAGGATAAAGGGGGTCAATTCCTTCTTCCTCTACGTTTTTTGTTCTCTTCAGGCATTCAAGGGAATAGATGATGGCCAACCACATAGGGGAGGACAACCTATTTTACTGGGTCCACCAATTCAAATGCTAACCTCATCCAGAAACACCTTTACAGAAGAACACAGAAAAAATGTTTCACCTGGGCACCCCGTGACCCACTCAAGTTGATAGATAAAATTAATTATCACAGGTGCCTTACCTGGTTTTAAATTTTGTAAGCACCTTTTCCCCCCACTCTTCTATGGAGAATCTCAACGTGTCTCTGTTTAAATTGTCATTCTGTATCCTAGTAGTGAGTTTACCTTAATCCAGTGAAATTTTGTAACTCACAAGAAAATAATAAATATATAAAGTAACTCTGTGGATTAACATATGCCAGGCAGGGCAAATTAGATTAGCATTTCCAGCTTGGCATTTGGGAATGAAGTATGTTTCTTTCACTTCAGGAGAAGAAATTGTGCATATAAATTCTGAAGCATGTATTTATTTACATGCTACTTGGACAAATATAGTTGTGTTACAAAGTACAATTCACCAAATTCCTAGTATTATTAACCAAATTAACAAATTCCATTCAATAGTTCTTATGCTCTTGGCAATAATCATGTACAGTAAATTTTAATGGTACAATTATTGTTTAAAATATTTTAAATGTCGACTTTTTTAATTACTCCATTATTTACTCCATTTCAATTGTATTTTCCTTTCTCTTCCCTCAATACTAACATTTTTTAGCTATTTTTCCCCAAATTATCTTTGAACAATATATAGTTCTCATACTTATAGGCCCCCTTGGGTTTAGTTTCCTTGGGTTTAGTGCTCTCTATTGGGCTGTCTGATATGGTGTCCACTAGCCACATGTGCCTAATTACATTTCAATTAATTAAAATTAAATTTAATTATAAATTCAGTTCCTTAGGAAAACTAGCCACATTTCAAGTGCTCAATAGCCATAATGTGGCTAGTGGTTACTATTGGGTTGGTGCAAAAGTGATTGCAGTTTTAAACCGCAATCACTTTTGTACCAATCTAATATATTCGACTGTGTAGATATACAACATTTCTATCACCTTAGAAAGTCATATTTGATAATGCTGCTGTAAGGTCATCTGAGCCCTAAGATTCTGTGTTTATTCACCAATATCATCAATGGCCTCCTAACTGCCAAATCTAATGGCCCATTTTAATCCATCATAGTTCTATAGTAAGTCCTCTCTTCTTGAAATTTTTCTCAACAGCACCATTTCCCGATTCTTTATTTCAATGGACCTGAATTAAATTCTCTCAAAACAGTAACTAACCATTGTTCCTCAGTTTATCTCACTAGTTTTTCCACCTCCTGAGGTCTTCTCTAATTGTTGCAATTTATTCATTTAAGGTCCAGTCCCAGGACTTCAATTGTCATCTCCTGTTTTCATACTCCCCAATCCATATATTATGTTCCAAGGTGATTCAGTTTTCTATCAGCAGACGCTGTCTTAGATGGGCTTGCATAACAAAGTATCACAGATTAGGTGTCTTAAACAACAGAAAATTTCCACCCACCTTTCTGGAGACTGGTAGGCTGAGGCCAGGATGCTCATGGTTTGATTTTGGTAAGACCTCTCTTTCTGGCTTGCAGATGGTTGCTTTCTCTCACATGGCACCGAGAGAGAGCAAGCTCTCTGGTATCTTCTTACTAAAGCACCAATTTCATCAGACCAGTCCTCGCCTTCATGAACTTATCTAACCCTAATTACCTTCTAAGGCTCCATCTCCAAGTACCATCACATTGAGAGTAAGAGCTTCAACGTATAAATTTTGTGGGGATGCAAATCTTTAGTCCATAACAGATAAATAGCAAACCACCTCAAAACTTAGTTGCTTAAAACAAATTTTTTTTTTACTTATCACAATTCTATAGGTTGACCAGTGGTTCTTTTGCCCCACTTGGTATTACTAGCAGGAGTCACTCGTGGCTGAATTCAGCTGACAATTGGGCTGCACTAGAAAGTCCAAGAAGGCCTCTTGCACACTCATCTAGGGCCTCAGTGCTGGGGCCATTCATTTCTCCTCCAGGAGTCCTCTTTTCACATAGTGTCACATCCTCCAGATCTTCTTCACATGGCTTCTCTCTCTAGTAAGACAGCCTGTCCTTCCTTACAGTGTGGCACCTGGGTTCCAAAAGAAGGATTTCAAGAAGATAAACCCAACATGCAGGAGCTTATCAAGCTTGCATCATACTTGTTAATGTCCCATTGCCAAAAGCCAATTACATAGCCCAGTACAGAGTCAGTTAGAGGAGGTACAAGTATGTGATTACTCACAGGTATGGGTCACTAGGAGCCACCAATTTAACAGTCAACCACGCAAGCTTTCTTCTGAACCCCCAACCCACATTGCCAGCTGCTATAAGATATTTGCACCTGTCTCACAGACATCCCAGATTTATCATTTCCAAGATCACTCTCACTCCTCCTCACCTTAAATCATTCAACCCTATACATTTTTCTCCAGCAATTTCTCTCTGAGTCCAACTTCTGTTCTCCAAACCTACTTGTCTTAGTTGAAGCCTTCATTATCTGTCCATTCTCTGCCAAACTGTATTGCCTTCCACATAACAAGTATAATAATGGCACGGTGTTGCACAGAAACTTATTTACAGGATTAAGTCCTTGTCAAAGACATGTAGTGGGTTGAATGGCAGCCTCCCAAAAGATATGTCCTCCCAGCACCCTTGAATGTGAACTTATTTGGAAAGAGGGTCTTCGCAGATGTAATTATGTTAAAGATCTCAAGATAAGCTCATCCAGGACTTAAGGTGAGCCCTAAATCCAATGACACTTTTCTTTGTAAGATACACAAGAGAAGACACAGACACAGAGGAGAAGATGTGAACACAGAAGTAGAGATTGGAGTGATACATCTACAAGCCAAGTAACATTAAGGATTGCTGGCAGCTGCCAGCAGGAGAGAGGCATGGAACGGATTCTCCCTTAGAGTCTCCAGAAAAAAAATCAACCTTCCCAACACCTTGATTTTGGAGTCCTGGCCTCCAGAACTTTCAGAATAAATTCCTGTTGTTTTCAGTCACCAATTTGTTACAACAGCCTTGGGAAACTAATACAAGATGCTTTATTATTGCACCTCTATTTTTGATTTCTATTCTTCTGCTACTCCCTGCCATGTATTCTACAAACACGCAGATTCCTTCTCTTTTCTGGACTTCTGCCTGAAATACTCTTCTCCCCATTCCTGCCTCTCAAACTTTTCTGTTAAAAGTTATTTAAAATGTCACATCCTATAGGACATAGCAAGAAACTTCCATAGTAAGAAGCTGTGTTTTGGGGGCGGCCAGTTGGCTCAGTTAGTTAAAGCGGGGTGCTCTTAGCAACAACGTTGCCGGTTCGATCCCCACATGGGCCACTGTGAGCTCCACAACTAGATTGAAACAACCACTTGACTTGGAACTGATGGGTCCTGGAAAAACACACTTAAAATAAATAAAAAAGTTTAAAAAAAGAAAAAGAAGAAGCTGTGTTTTGTCTTCCTCTGTGATCTGTCCTCCTGCTTCCACATATTTTGGTCCAATATCTGCTATAAATCATTTAATATCTGGTATTTATTCAACCCAACATGATGCATTTAATTCTTCATTTAAAAACATTTTTTTACATTAAAGCACATCTTATTATTCTTTTATTTATCTCTTATTTTTTCAATTCAGTTATTAAAACCACTATGAGCAAAAAGCCCATGTGCATTCATAACTACATTAAAGAATATAAGTTCCTAAAAGGTAAATTTCTAAAATATCAAAGATATCTAGGTGAAGAATAATACCCCATGAAGGTACAGAAAGAGAATATCATACCAAAAATGTTTTAGATATTCTGGTTTCTTCTTAAAATCAGAAGAGCATTTTATCTCTGAAGAAAAATCAACAATAATCTTACTGAAGAATGATTTGTTGATAAAATAAATTGATAGGCTTTTAACTGTTTCAAAACATTTTGTCTACATTTAGAGACTTAAACTTAGTAGAATATGGACAAACACAATATTTTAAAAATTCCTTGAATCTTTTAAAATGTAACTGTCTAAAAATATCTTAATCAATCACTGTTGAGTTAAACACTGAAAATATAAAATAGTGTAAGGATCATCCCTTTACTCAAAGAACATTTACAGTCTAGTTAGGGATATAAGACACTTACATTAAAATACAATTGACAGTACAGGATGCCATAAGTGGAGTATGGAAGTCAAGAAAATCTGTAAAATTAATCAGAAGTATCCTTAAATGCCATATGATACTGTTTATATTCAATAATAATACCTAATTAGTATTAATATTGAAAGTATAGACCTTACAAATATCAGAACAAGGGAAGGAAAAAATGGAGGAAAATTCAGCAATAGATGATTTTGTTTTCATTTAGGAAACTAATATATAACAAGAAGGGTAGAAATAAATATTAAATATTGATGCCTTTATTCTTAATTGTCATGCCTTCATTCACTAAATCAAAAGTAGTTAATCATGCTAGGTATTGCTCTATATAGCTTACGGGAAAAATACTATAAGAATAGAATAAAGATGCCTTATCATTTACAAGACAGTCTTCATTTTTCTCATCTGTTATTTATGGTTTGACTCAAAGATGAAATATTCCTCAAGGGTTGCTTTTACAACAACTAATATCAAAAAATAAACATGTCACCTCTCAATTATTTATTTTATTTTTTGAGTAATAAATGAGAGACTAGAGCAAGGCCAAGCAGCTGTAAGTTTCAGACAAGGCTTTTGAAAAATATACTATACATTATTCATAAATTCTGACTTAAAGCATAATAAATGCTTTTACTAAAATTAAGTCAGAATTTACTTTTCCAAAATAAATACATCGAAATTGAAGACAGTTTTAACTTTGAGAAACTATGAATCTTTTGCCAAAGTAATCTTACTGATAGAAGATACAATGTGAAATAGTAGTTATCATTCTGGAAATAATTAGTTATCATTCTGGAAACTCTGCTTACATCATTGCTATGTGCTTTAAAAATAGATAATGAATGTAGTCCTGTGTGTGTGTGCAACCAGTCAATCCAAAATAAAACCCAATGCTGGATATTTCTCCTGAAATTTAGCCTCTGAAAGATTTTCTCACTTGTGTATATTATTTTCAGCATAAAACCTGCTTCTGAATGAGAGTCTTATATGCATAGAATATTTCTTTACCAGTTATTTTATCACCAAGAAATAGACCAATTTAAATATCTTTCCAGATATCAATATTATAAGTATAGTGTACAAAGAAAAAACAAAAAAAATCAACCAAATTATTAAATTCACAATCGTAAGAGAAAGAATGTGGTAAATTTTAGTCTTTCAGCCAAATACACTTTTGAGCACAGTAAAATGTATCATTTGTTAACAATGACCAAAACAGCATCTTTCTCAGCCTGGCTGCCTTTTGCACTCTTTCATCCATCTCTTCAGATTGGGCATCACCAAATTTTCCCCATTAAAGGAGCTCCATCCTCCAAGAATGTTCTGACACTGAACTTGGAGGGAATTTTGAGCATTTTTTGTTTGTTTGACATGAGATGTACTGACACAGAAAGAAAGTTACACAAATTTTGCTTTTGCATCTGTAACCAAATTTTAGCGACTTTTGAACTATCTTTTTTTCTGTTTTTATTGGAAGGATAATATATGCTTGTAAATAAAAATGTAAATATAACAAGACTGTACAAAGGAAAAATGAAAGTCTTCCATCTCCAGTCCCCTGAAATACATAACTATCAGTGTGGTATATAGCAATAGACAAATAGCTATATGGATACCTTCATATATACATACAACATATACATGTTTTTGTATGTTCATAGACAAAATCATATATAAAATCGAACCATTCTATAACATTGATCTGAAATTTGCTTTCTTTACTCAATAGTGAATTATAGAAATCCTTCCACATCAGTACAAATAAAACCTTCAAAATTCAAAAAAGGTTTTTTGTTTTCAAGTAAAATTAACACTCCAAGAAGGAAGGCCATGTTTATTCTATCCAGAATCATAAGAGAAATAACTTTCTCTTCTAAATCAGAATTTACCCTCTAATGATAAATTATCTTTTTAGATATATAATAGTGAAACAGAATCATCAATATCAATCAAATCAATAGTGAAACAGCCCTCCCTACCTAAGAATCTCAGTTAACTAATTTTTCAGGCTTCAAGTAAAATTGCACAATAATTTGATCATTAGCCTATACTTAATCTAAAAATGGAATATTCAAAGGCTTTATTTTTTTCTCACATATCAGAATTAGAAAAGTAGTAGGAAACCGGGATAGTTAGAACAAAGCTATTGATGTCACCAGCCAGAATGCAGATATGAGCAAGTCTGAAATGAGAGCGGGCAGGCTGCAAGCAAATACAGAAACCAGAAACAAGACAGAGCAAAGTTCACAGCAAAGGAAATCATCAACAAAATGAAAAGGCAAGCTACTGAATGGAGTAAAATATCTGCAAATCATACATCTGATAAGAGATTAATATCCAAATTACATAAAGAACTCATACATCTCAATAGAAAAAAAAATCTGATTAAAAGTAGGCAGAAGATCTGAATAGACATTTTTCCAAGGCAGACATAGAGATGGCCAACAGGTACATGAAAAGATGCTCAATATCACTAAAATCAGGGAAATGCAAGTCAAAACCACAAGAAGGTATCACCTCATACCTGTTAGAATGGCCATTATTATCACAAAGACAAAAAATAGCAATCGTTGGTGAGGATGTGGAGAAAAGGGAACTTTGTGAACTGTTGGTAGGATTATAAATTGGTGTGGCCACTATGGAAAACAGAGTGGAATTTCCTAAAAAATTAAAAATAGAACTATCATATAATCCAGAAATTCTACTTCTGGGTATTTATCCAAAGAAAATGAAAACACTAACTCAAAGAGATATCTGTACTACCATGTTTATTGTAGCCTTATTTATAATAGCCAAGATGTGGAAATAACCTAAATGCCCATCGATGGATGAATGAATTAAAATTTGTGATATACAGATACACACACACACACACTCACACACACACACAGACACACACACACAATGTTATTCAGCCATACAAAAAGAATGAAATCTTGCCATTTGTGACATGGTTGAAAATTGAGGGTATTATGTTAAGTGAAATAAGTCCGACAGAGAAAGGCAAATACTGTATGATCTCGCTTATACGAGGAATTTTAAAAAAAGAAGAAGAAGCAAACACCAAGCTCATAGATACAGAAAACAGATTCGGTCGTTGCCAGAGGCAAGGGTTGGGAGTGGGCAAAATGGTTGAAGGTACAAACTTCCAGTTATAAAATAAATAGGATTTCATGTACAGCATGGATTCTATAAGTAATAATACTGTATTGCTTATTTACACACAGTAGGATGCCTGTATCCGTTAGGGTTTGACCAGGGAAGAGGACTACAATGAGTGATGTGAATGAGGGAGTTGTTAGAAGGATTAGACCCTACACAAGCTGGGGAGAAGCTGAGGAAATAAAGAACCGGAGCAAAGTCACTAAGACCACTGAGGGGGGTGGTGATGACTGAAAGGTTGTTTGCACTGCATCTGGAGGGGAGCTTACAGTTGCTGTAGGTCAGCGGGGCTGGTAATCAGGAAGCACAGCAGGGAGCAAAGTAGGAAGAGCAAGGACACACTGTGAGGATAACCTGGGACCCAAGTTCTCCGCTTCTCACCATTGTAAACCTTGGTTATGTAAATGACCTGAGGGAAGCCAGGCCCTTCCCCTTCAGCTTTTATATATTCCACATATAAGTGACATTATACAGTATTTGTCTTTCTCTGTCTGACTTATTTCACTCAGCAATATTGCCCTCAAGTTTCATCCAAGTTGTTGCAAATGGCAGGATTTCCTTCTTTCTCGTAGTTAAATAATATATTATGTATGTATGTATGTATATATACATATATATGTAATATATATATATATACCATATCTTCTTTATCCATTCATCCATTGACAGACAGATCATTTCCGTATCTTGACTATTGTTGAATAATGCTGCAACGAAAGCAGGGATGTGGGTATCTCTTTGAGATCCTGTTTTCATTTTCTATAAGTATATACCCAGAAAAGTGATTACTGGATCATATGGTAGTTCTATTTTTAATTTTTTGAGGAACTTCCATGTTTTCTACAGTGGCTGTACCAATTTACACTCCCACCAACAGAGCACAAGGACTCCCTTTTCTCCACGTCCTCACTAACACTTGTTATTTCTTATCTTTTTTATGATAGTTGATTCTAACAGGTGTGAGGTGATATTGTGGTTTTGGTTTGCATTTCCTTATGATTAGTGATGTGAATACCTTTTCATGTACCTACTGGCTGTTGTATGACTTCTTTGGAAAAATTTTTAATTGGGTTGTTTTTCACTCTTCAGTTGTAGGAATTGTTTATATATTTTGAATATTAACTTCTCATCAGATATACGATTTGCAAATATTTTCTCCCATTCCATAGGTTGCCTTTTTATTTTGATGACTATTTCTCTTGCTGTACAGAAGTTTTAGTTTGATGTAGTCTCACTTATTTACTTTTGCTTTTGTTGCTTATACTTTCGTTGTCATAGCCAGAAATCATTGCCAAGACCAACGTCAAGGAGTTTTTCCCTATTTTTTCCTCTAAGAATTTTACAGTTTCAGGCCTTATATTTAAGTCTCTGATCCACTTCAAGTTAATTTTTATCAGTGGTGTAACACAGCGGTCTGATTTAATTCTACTATGTATTATTCTTATTCTATGAGAACTAACAAATAATATTATAGTCCCAAATACTTAAATGATCTGACTTGGAGAAATTTTATTTCGAATTCTTAAATAACATTAAAGCCAAGCATTCTACACAGCTTTTTTTTTCCAATTTATTGGGGTGACTATTGTTAGTAAAATTACATAATTTCAAGTGTACAATTCTGTAATACATCCTCTATAAATCACACTGTGTGTTCACCACGCAGAGTCAGTTCTCCTTTCATCACCATATATTTGATCCCCTTTACCCTCATCTCCTACCCCCTACCCCCCTTACCTTCTGGTAACCACTAAACAATTGTCTATGTCAATGAGTTTTTGTTTCTCATTTGTTTGTCTTGTTCTTTTGTCATTTTTGGTTTATATACCACGTATCAGTGAAATCATATGGTTCTCTGCTTTTTCTGTCTGACTTAGTTTGCTGAGCATTATACTCTCAAAATCCATCCATGTTGTCACAAATGTTCCTATATCATCTTTTCTTACCGCCGAATAGTATTCCATTGTGTATATATACCACAACTTCTTTATCCATTCATCTATCAAAGGACATCTTGTTTGTTTCCATGTCTTGGCCATGGGAAACAAAACTGCAATGAACATTGGAGCACACGTGTCTTTATGGATAAATGTTTTCAGATTTTTGGGGTAGATACCCAGGAGAGGGATTGCCGGGTCATATGGTAATTCTATTTGTAATTTTTTGAGGAACCTCCACACTGCCTTCCATAATGGCTGCACCAGTCTGCATTCCCACCAACAGTGTATGAGGGTTCCTTTTTCTCCACAGCCTCTCCAACACTTGTTACTATTTCTACACGGTTTTTAATCCTTGACAACAATGCATAATAGAAGATATATTTGTAGTAAGATTTAATATGATTTCAAATCAATGCTAATAAGCAATAAAATCCTCAACATATTGGCTACTAGAATAACAAATATTAGGTTATAACTAGCTAACAAATTAGGACTTCAAAAGTTGACTGCTCTTGTAATATGATAATATAATAATAAAATGACACTATAGAGAAATATTACCTTAAGAATTAAAGAGCTATAAAAATGCAAACAACAAACATAAGTTTAAAACTGATTTATTCAACATTCTATCAACTGGATATCCTACTGCAATAAATGCAATTCATTTCTGACTCCATAGCACAGACTCCATAGTTCCCAACAATACGGCCCTCAACTTCAGATACCAGCTCCAAGTTCAGAGTCCCCAGGTCATCCAAACATCTGATCAATTGGCTATAAATTTGAGGATTCCCAGGATTCCCTCAAATTCAATAATTTGCTAAAACAATTAACAGAACTCAGGAAAGCACTGTATTTCCAATTACAATTTTATTACAAAGGATGCAAATCCAGACCAGCCATATGAAGAGAAACTCATGGCAAGGTCTGGGAAAGTACCAAACACAGAGCTTCTGGATTCTGTCCTCGTTGAATCACCCTATCAGGACACTGATGTGTTCACCACCCAGGAACTCAACCACAGTTTTCACTGGGTTTCATTACATAGGCATGATTGATTGACTCAATACCCATGTGACTGAACTCAATTTCCAGCTTCTATCCCCTGTCCCTGGAGATATCAACTAGCCCCAAAACCCCAATTCTCTAGTCTTATGGTTGGTCTTTTGTCCTTGGCCAGCCCCCATCCTGAAACTATCTATGGGACGTCTAACAGAAATCATCTTATTAGCATCTAACAGAAATCTCAGGCCAGGTTCCCAGGGCCCAACCTTGAATAACAAAGATACTACTATGACTCGGGAAATTCCATAGTTTTAAAGATTCCTACCAGGAAACTGGGAAAAAGACCAAATTCTTTACTACAGAACACCTACTAACCAGCATTTTCTGTACATACTAAATACAATGGTATTGTGTTAATAACACCTGTGTTAATGTTTAAAAATATGCCAAAGCACACTTGACACGACAAAAATTAAATTTCATTCTATTTTGTTTGAATATAAGTATTTTATCAATTACCTAGGTATTTATTTTATATGTTTATATGGTCCTTTATTATGGATGTCTCCTAAATAAATGTATGTTGGGTCCGAACTCTTAGTGCCTCAGAATGTGGCTTTGTTTGGAAATAGGGTCATTGCAGATGATTAGTTAAACTGAAATCAGGTCACACTGGAGTTTGATGGGTCCTCAATCCAATATGACTGGTTTTCTTATGAGACAGCTACGTGAGGAGACACACGGGGGCCATGTGAGGACAAAGGCAGAAATTGGAGATAAGCAGCTATATGCCAAAACACCAATATTTTACTGACAAACCACTAGAAACTAGGAGGAAGCAAGGAAGCTAGAAGATTGCCCTAATATGCTTCAGAGGGAGTATGGATGGCCCTACCAACACCTTGATTTTGTACTTCTGCCTTCCAGAACTATAAAACCATACATTTCTGCTATTTTAAGGAACCCGGTATATGGCACTTTGTTACAGCAGCCCCAGGAAACTAATATAGGCTTCAAATACTCAGATCTATTAGTAGCACTCTAAAGTAGTTAGACTTACCATATATTCCCTACCTGGCCACACCCTGGTTTGCATAGAAATCTAAGAGAAGTCTAGAGACCAAGGTTTTTGCCAGGTTTCTATCCTATTAAACTGTATGACTCTCAGAGTTACTGGAAAATAAAAAGTATCTTATGTTCCTTAATAAATACATAAATACTGACAATCACTACATGTGTGAATTTTGTTTTAACCAAACCATATGACTATCCCCAAGATTCACTTCCCCAAAACACCCCATAACAAAAACTTCACTATATCTTACCTATCTGTAGTGTAAGTATAATTAGCATTTTTGATTGTAATGTTAAGTGCCTGACAAGCTTCTGACTGCCAGGCATCCACTTCAAAGAAAGATATTCACCTGAAATAAATACATTGCAAGCTACAGGACTAGATAAAGGCCAGGCCACCCCATCCATAAACTTTTTTTTTTTTTTTGGAAAGCTCTTGGTAGAGCTAGCTGACCATATGGCTAACCATTTACTTTTCCCTTCCCCTGATTTGTTTCCTGCTCTTATGTTTTAAATTCACCAATAAAAAGTGAACCTGTAAAATCCTAGGCACTCCACCCTTGACTCCCCAAAAAGCAGACCCTCAGGCCTGTGCTTGCTCGCTTGCATGGGTGCTGTCTCTCTCCTTCCCTCTGCCCCCCACCTTTCCCAAACCTTACCTTGTAGCCCCAGCATGCCATGTTCCCTCCAGGATTTGTGAATAATAAGCCTTGTCTTTTCAAAGTTCCCTAATAGATATTGCTGAGATGTGTCTTGCAATCATAATAAGAACCACAAGGGCCAGTTTGGCTTTGTTGGGAGAAATGTCTGTGGGGGCTCAGAACAAGTAGTACAAGCCCAAATGAGCTCCCCCAGGCATTTTTAGCCAATAGCACCACTATGGATAGGCTAAAACCAACCCAAAACACTGTCTTACTAGAAACAGTTTTAAAAATGCAGAATCCCTCTTTTGACAAAGTGTAAGCTATTACATGTACACTCAAAAAAAAAAAATAGTGCCAACTCCCCTCAAGAAAGCCCTTCGCCTACAACATGGTCTGCAAAGCTCAATCAAGTAAGGTGCATTACAACCTACAGAAGCACTATAAACCCATTAAGAAATTTAAAAATACTAAATTTTAATCATATATGAAGAGGATTATAGCTGCTAATAATCTATATTTAAAACTTCTCCAAACACAGAAGCCAGACAAAGCTACCACATAAAACTACAACCCAATATCTCATGACTATACATGCAAAAATCCTCAACAAAATACTAGCAAACTAAATTCTATAGCACATTAAAAGATTTACTACATGACTAAGTGGGATTTATCTCAGGAATGCAAGGATGGTTCAACATAAGAAAAATTAATGTAATACATCACATTAATAGAGCACAAGGAAAAAAAATACATGATTATCTTAATAAATGCAGAAAAAGCATTTGACAAAAACCCAACAACTCGTGATAAAAACAACGAGTAAACTAGGAATTAAAGGAAACTTGCTTAACATGAATTTATGGAAAACCCACAGCTAATATACTCAAGGTAAAAAAAAAATTGAAATCTCTCCCCCTAATATCAGGAACAAGACAAGGATGCTTGCTTTTATCAACTGCTATTCAGAATTCTACTGGAAGTCCTAGCCAGAGAAATTAAGGAAGAATAAGAAATAAAAGCTATTTAAATTGGAAAGGAAGAAGTAAAGCTATCTCTATTCACAGATGATATAATTCTACATATAGAAAGTCCCAAAGAACCCACAAAAAAATTACCAGAGCTAACAAATTAATTCAGCAAAATTACAAGGTACAAGATCAACTGATATAAAGATCAGTTGTGTTTCTATACATATGCAATAAACAAGCTGAAAACGAAATTAAGAAAATTCTATTTATAAAAATATCTAAAACGAGTAAAATAGTTATGAATAAATTTAACCAAGGAGGTGAAAGACTGGTACACTGAATGTTATAAAATATTGCTGTAAGAAATTAAGGAAGATTTAAATAAATGGAAAAGCAGCCTATGTTCACAAATTGGAATGCTAATATTGTTAAGATGGCAATACTCTCAAAAGCAATCTATAGATACAATGCAATCTCTACAAAATTCCAAGGGCCGTTTTTGACAAAATTACAGTAATCAAAACAGTGTGGTACTAGAACAAGGACATACAAACCAATGGAATAGAATTGAAAACTTAGTATATATGGCCAAATGATTTTCAACAAGAGTGTGAAGACCATTCAACTGGGAAAGAATGGTCTCTTCAACAAGTGGTGCTCAGACAACTGGATAACCACATGCAAAGTAATGAAATTGTACCCCTACTTCACTCTATATAAAAAATCAACTCAAAATGGATCAATGACCTAGATCGAAGAGCCAAAACTATAAAACTATGAGAAGAAAACATAAATCTTAATGACATCAGACTTAGAGATGGATTCTTAGACTTGACACCAAAAGCACAGCAACATCAACAACAGAAAGATAAATGCACTTCATACAAACTGAAAACTTCTGTGCATTAAAAGGCACTATTAAGAAAATGAAGATAATCTACAGAATAAGAAAAATATTTGCAAATTACATATTTGATAAGAGTCCACAATACATAAAGAAGTTTTACAATACAACAACAAAAAACAAAAAACAAAAATAAAAAATAGGCAGAGGACAGAAATAGACATTTTTCCAAAGGAAATATACAAATTGCCAACAAACACAGGAAAAGATGTTCAACGTCATGGTTGATTAGGGAAATGCAAAGTAAAATCACGAGACGCCACTTCACACTCACTACAATGGCAATTTAAAAAAAGAAAAGAAAAGAGCAAGTGTTGGTGAGTACGAGACAGGAATCCTCCTACATTGCTGATGGGAATGTAAAATGGTGTGACCACTATGTAAAACAGTTTGATTTTTCCTCAAAGTAAACATAGATTTGACAAATGACCCAGCAATTCCACTCTTAGTTAAATAACTAAAAGAACTGAAAACAGGGACTCAAACAAATACGTATTCACAAATATTCATAGGAGCACTACAGAGAATAGGCAAAAGGTGGCAACAATCCAAATGTCCATCAACCGATGAACGGAAAAACAAAATGTGATATGTACATACTATAAAATACTGTATTAGCCATGAAAAGTAATGATATATTGATACATGCTACAACTTCAATGAACCTTGAAAACATCATGCTATGTAAAGGGAGCCAGAAACAAAAGGTCATATATTAAATGGTTCCTTTTATATGAAATATCCAGAGAAGGTAAATCTATAGAAATAGAAAGCAGATTAGTGGTTGCCAAAGGCTAGAGGAAGGAGGAGATTAGGAGTGATTACTTAATGGGTCCAGGGGTTCTTCTAGGGTAATGAAAAAGTTTTGAACCTACAGAAGGGTGGTCACTGTACAACACCGTGAATGCACTAAATGTTACTGACTGGCTAATTGTATGTGATGTGAATTTCACCTTAAAAAAATAGAAATAAAAAATAAAGTAAAACAAAAACCTTTCCAAATAGTAGTGTAGTGGTGATCTGAAATTTGGGACTGTAAAAAATGCTAGGCTCCCAAGAACAACTCAAAATAGAGTTTCACTCTATTTTAGAGTTGTACCCTAGTTTTGAAGTGAATGCTAATGATATACATGTATGTATGTACATATATGTATATCCAAGAATAATAAATTGCTTTGCAACAATATTAAGTCTTCTCCGTCCATTTTAAATTTCAACTCTAAAATGCTTTCTCACTTTCTCAGCCATCTACCCACTTTCCACCAACACAGAAATCATCGAATATACTTTTTCAAACTATGTAACATTCCCTCCACCCTGCTAAGAATCACTACTAAATAGAAAACTAACATCATGCTTAAAATATAATTTGACCTTTAAAATTTAGCTTATCCTTTTTCAAGATAAATGTACTGCATATAATTAAATACCTTGTATATGCAAAAACCTATGCCACAGAGGATTGCTAATTCCTCTGATCAAGATGACCAGTTATCCAAACACAGTTCTTATGATACAAATCAATATTTCAGTAATATAAACATGGGGATTTCATTTTTAATGCTGTGAATTAGGAAATTATTATAATATCAAATTATGTGCCTTCTTTTTTACGAAGTTTCCAGTTCTTTCCCACAATTGCCTAGTTTTTACCTTTGTTTTTGTTTGCATTGGACTAAGAAAATCCTGGTGCTTGTCCCGTCTGTTGGCCAAAAAATGCCCCAGAGATTTGAACCAGTCTTGTGTTTTCCACCTTTTTCCACTGTGTGGCACTGAGCACATTTTTGAGCAAAGATCTTCTTGCCTGCCTCAGCATGTCCCATTTTGTTCTGCAATGAAGCAGATTAAAGAAAACATCAGATTTGCAAAGCTAGAGAAAAAGAATTCCATCACTTTAAAGTAAATACTAATGATACTAAACAAAAAACATAGTTTAAAGCATGCTTGCTTTAAAGTCTGAGTGGTCAAAAACACAAATATATTCTAGCATCCAATTTTATAAAGACATAATCATCTCATTTACGAGGTTTATATATATTTTTACATTTCTAGCTATAGCTACTTCAGAAAGTGCTATTGGTATAAGGTTTTACTTCAGACTTCAAACAATTATAGTAATTTATTTAGGACAATCATATTCCATTTTTTGTTTTCACTCCCAAAAAGTGCATTTGCAAAAAATGATGCAAAGCATATAGGTCTAATTTGGTATCCCCTTACTTAAAAATAAGGATAGAACAAAGTGAAAATGTGTTTAAATATGATACTTATTATGTATATTTATATGCTTGCAGAAAGAACTGTAAAATTAAAAATTATACAGAAAAAAAATGAGTCCACAGTAAGTTATATGTAACATATCATTTCTCATTTATTTATACCTGCAGCTATAAACAAATCTATCCAGCTAAATCAAGCATTATCTGAAAGCAATTAAATAACATTATTGAGTTCAGTCAGCATTAGTATCCATTTATTACTACTGTAATGGACAATGTATGGTTTTAAACAGAGAAAATTTTTATATGGTGATAAGTATACAAAATAAATTTTGTACGAAGACATTTTGGTTAAGACTGCCAAAAATTCTGTTACATAATTAAATAAATGCCTCTTCCAACTAAATTGATGTAAGAATTAAAATAATGTCAACTTGCTGAAAAAAATGTAGTTTGATATGCTAATGAATGAAGTGCCTGAACAAAAAAGTTATTATTATAGAAATTATGAAAATACCTAGTTCTTTGACAGTATAATTCTAAGCACATTTTTACCTTTATAACTACAGGGAATAGAAAATGTTTGTGTTATTCTGACAATATTGAAAAATACAGTATTGTTTAAAGTTAGCTATTACTCAAATAGAGGCTAGTACTTCATATACAATGACCTACAAAATTAGTGTCTTCTTAATTTCTTTAAATCTGTGTGGAAATCCAAAACAGTGTTAATAATTCACCTAAACGGAAGATAGAAGTTTTCTCTGGACAGTATCCAAAATAACTAAACTGTTAATCAATGCTTTAGGTCTGATAAAAAGCAAAATAAGAAAACTCACTGTATCCAAGAGAGAAGCTCACTTTAAAATTCCAAACTTCACTCAAAACACTGCATTCAATTTTTATCTATGTGAGTTCTACCAATTCTCTGTACAGGTACGGAATTCAGGAAGAAAACTAGTCACAAAAACAAATGTACGAACTTTTAGCAAAATACATTCACTATAACCATAAAATTTGTATCATATAAAAACAAAATGTTATCTCAGTACTAACTAAACAATATTTCAAATTTATATATAAACCTATTTATACCAGTTAAATGTTATTGGTAATTCAGGAAACTAGACATTTTTCTTTTTTAAAAGAAAAAAACTAAAGCTCTCTTTACTCATATAGATTTTACATGCAGGTCACTTATGAGAAAATTTCCATTATCACTGTTCAAACTACCAGTGTTTAACACAATTAAAACATTCACTGCAGCCATCTTTAATCACTGCTGCACAAGTACCTCTGGCCCTTACCTATGGCAAGGGAGGGGGTAGGAAGACTAGGAAGGATACCAATTGAATTGATTTTTGTCCTATATTCATTTGGTATTCTACTAGTACTTAGTTATTATGAAGAAATATCTCACTGAAATAGGCAAAGATGTGACCTCTGGTATGAGAATGTTCACTCATCCAAGAATGAAGTAATTCTAATGCTAACTAGACGGTATAAGAGTAGAAAATAATTATACATGTTTACTGTGTGCCAGGCATAGTCTAAGCTCTTTATATATTATTCATGCATTTAGTCTTCACACCAGCCCTGTGAAATAGACACTATTAATATCTCTATTTTTACAAATGAAAGAAATGAGACACACAGGAGCCAAGTAGCTTGTTTAAAGTCACAAGTTCGTAAGAAGTGAAGAGAGATGGTGCAAGATGAAAGAACGAGCAATAATATTAAAAGAGCAATGTGGTAAGAACAATCAAGGCACCAATAAAGCTTCAAAATTTACAAAACCCACAAAATTGAAGTGATGAAAGAGGAAGGGGAAGCTCACTAGAATATTTTAAGTATAAACACTACACAGACTCAAAAAAATTAAGCAGGATTCTGCGTTAGTGTCGAAAGTACCATAAGTCGAGTGCATCACAAGGATGTGACCGTGGGTAAGTCACTTCACGTCTCTGAACCCAACAGGTGTCTCTGACCTTTCCCCCTTCTAATCGGATGCTATTGAACCTCTGAGCTGGAACATGAATCCAGCTTTCCAAACACCCAAACTGGGCTCTTCCATACCAACACCTCCATTTTGAGGATAACTTCTGCCAACTGTGGGCAGAAGGCTCTACTTAGAATCAGTCCCATCCAGAAATCAGAAAGGCTCCCTAGAAATACTCTTCTGTTGCTCTTATGGGCATCTGGGTCACACCAGGCTAAAGTTAGGGCAAGCCTCGTCTGAGCAGGATGGATAGACACTCCTCTCTGGGTGGACCCAGGCCCAGATTGAAACAGCCCATAAACACTGTGCTCAGGTGTCATAGCTAGCTGGCCCACTCCCTCCCAGCCAGGCCCACACCGACCACAGGTCCAGTAGCTTGGGCCGGTGGCTCAGCCTTCTTCCTGTCCAGTGAACTCTTAATAGTCACCCCGGCGGTGGCTGGGCCGGAGCCCATGCCCCAATTTCTAGACTGTCAGTTCTGCAGCAGCGCCTCAAAGACCTCCGCAGCAGGGCCAGCCAGGCATGGGCTTCCAGTGGACCCCAGCCAATGGCAGGCTGGGCTCCATCCACGCCACTAATTGGCTTCCAGATCCAATGGGATCGCAACTTTTCCAAGGGCTTAAAGCCTTGGACCCACTGGGCAGCCACTGGCTGAGTCTAAACGTGACAAAGTGAATGTCCCTAACCCAGCTCTTTTTCATTCGTGTAACTTTCACCTAACCAAAGAGTTAAATTATCTATGTATATTCAGTGTGTACCAGTTCTTGCTTGAAGTAGGAACTCAATGTTTTATGAATGGTCCATTAGCATTTGATTGTAGTAACCAAATCAGGTCAACAAAAAGAATAAAACAGTAGCTCACTATGGGCAGGCACTATGCCAAGCCACTTGAAAATACGAACACCGAACCGCTGCCCCAATTTTCTATGAATTACAATCCAATTGGGGTAAAATTTAAATATATTAAAAGTTAAATCATTATAAATTAGCTACACAAAAATACAGTAATACAAGAACTGACAGCAAGGTTTCAAGCTGCCTGCTAATCACCAGAAGAGTGGAATGGAGTATAAATAGAAAAAGAATGAGTCCTGAGGATCAAGGGAAGGAGATATGGAAGAAAGGACTGAGCAAGTTTTAAGACAAGGATATTGAAGGCAGACAGGTGAGAACGTCAAAGTTGTGTGTAAGAAAACATGAGAAGGGAAAGAAGCTTATCTGTAGTTACATAATTACTCAGGGAGGTGTGGGTGGTAAAGCTGTGACAGAGAAATTGCAATATTAAAATCATTTTTTAAATTGTTCAACAATCAAGGTATTTGGGAAAGTCATAGTGAAATTTTTGTGAATTAGGTAAGTGGGAAGTTTACCCAATATTCTTTTTCTATAGAACTCTGTCCAAAAAGACCTTCCTGCCATGAGGGAAATGTTCTTTGTGTCCACTCTCTACTATCAGCAAGTAGTTTTTGAGCACTTGAAATGTAGCTAGTTGATGATAGCCATTCTAACTGCATCGAACACCTCATACACTATTGGTGGGAATGCAGACTGGTGCAGCCGCTATGGAAGGCAGTGTGGAGGTTCCTCAAAAAATTATGAATAGAATTAACCATTGACCAGCAATCCCTCTCCTGGGTATCTACCCAAAAAATCTGAAAACATTTATACATAAAGACACATGTGCTCCAATGTTCATTGCAGCTTTATTTACAGTGACCAAGACATGGAAACAACCAAAATGTCCTTCGATAAATTAATGGATAAAGAAGTTGTGGTATACATACACAATGGAATATTATTTGGCTGTAAAAAAAGATGATATAGGAGCATTTGTGACTAGATGGGTGGATCTTGAGATTATAATGCTAAACGAAATAAGTCAGACAGAAAAAGCAGAGAACCACATGATTTCACTGATATGTGGTATATAAACCAAAAACAACAAAAGAATAAGACAAACAAATGAGAAAAAAAACTCATAGACACAGACAATAGTTTAGTGGTTACCAGAGCGTAAGGGGGGTGCAAGGGTGGGAGATGAGGGTAAGGGGGATCAAATATATGGTGATGGAAGGAGAACTGACTCTGGGTGGTGAACACACAATGTGATTTATAGATTTATAGATATTTAAAAGATGTCTTCAAATTGAATCAAAAGGAACAGGGCTCTTGGGGGGAAAAATCAGGAGTTAAATATTATTCCCAAACTCAAACAAAGGCATGCAAACTCAAGAAAAAGGAGAGTGCCACATTTTGAATGCCTACCACAGGTCAGGGTAGGTACTTGCATACATCAAATGGAGATTCTGCCCCATAATTATTCAGAGCAATAGGAAAGCTACTAATTGATCACCAATAAATATCATTGGTAAAATCTACTAAAAATTTTCAAATAAAGCATAACATTTTTACTTAATTAAATATAACGTATGAAGACTAATATTGAAAACCAGTAAACCTCATTTCCATTACATCATGTCAAGGAAATTTGAAAAATAATGAGAAGAATTTACTATTTTCTTTTTGCATTTCAAAAATAAATCACAATATCATCTCTTATTTTTTTAAAAAGAAATTCATAAGAATTTCGGAAGAAAAAACTTCAAGGAAAATCTGAATTTCATGTGAAATAAACATGTGTTCATGATTCTAATAATTGTGCATTGTACATTGCATGTTTTAAAGCCTTGAAAATCTTTAATCTGCAAATGGCCAGCACATCTTTTCTCTAATACAAAACCAATTAATAATCATTCTTTCAAACCTCAGAATTTTCAGCTGTTTTAGTTACATGTGATTTGTGTTCAGTTATGATTTTATATTATTTGAAACATGACAACTACTCATTATTGAGTGACGAAAATGTTCTAAAATTGATTGTGGTAACGGTTGCATAACTCTGAACATACTAAAAAAAACATTTAATTGCACAATTTAAATAGGTGAATTTATTATATCTGAATTACGTCTCAATAAAAACTATATTTAAAATAAACTGATGCCAGATGAAAAAATACATTTACAGTATTTTAGTAATTTATAAGTAAATTTCTTGTTTTCCTTGAATATGTGGTATTTCACATAATTGAGTGGTAAAGAAATTTTGCTTTCCTAGCATTTCCCATTATTTACATTCCTGGTTTTGCTTTATGCAATCTTTAATCCTTTCTTTAAGAAAAAAAAGTAACTGATCTGAATATCAGCCCCAAATTTTCAGGATTGGTAAATCAATAATCTCATTTTACAAAGAGTGGAAAAACCCCAGTCAGTGCAATTTAAGAAAATTATACATTTTCCACTAGATGGCACTGGTGTGCAAATAGTATTGCTAGAATCTTTGCACTTCCTCACACATCAATAAAATTGTTACATTACCACATTGTTTTCCTTCATCTTGATTGGTCTGGAAAAGATAAAGTGGAAAGTTAAGATAAAATACTTCCTTGACTTGCTAAGCTTCAGGGTAAACAAAGCCTACATTTTACAAATGTGGAATGTAATGCAAGGTGAAAGTGTCACAATCCTAGCTAAATCAAGGGTGAGAACCCAGAATCCTAGACTCCTAGTTGCCATCCCACTGTACAGTATCAAGAGTTGAGGAGTGGATACCATAGTCAAAGAGACAAAGAAAATTAATCTCTATCGTGCTATGGTACACATATTATCTCATTTGATCTCTAAGTTATTAGTTCTACCGTGTTTCCCCCAAAATAAGACCTAACTGGAAAATAAGCGCTAGCATGATTTTTCAGGATGACATCCCCTGAACATAAGCCCTAATGCATCTTTTGGAACAAAAATATATTAATATAAGACTCGGTCTTATTTTCGGGGAAACACGGTATGTGTACTATCTCATATAATCCTGACTACACAAGCCCAAACGATTAACTCATGAGGGAAGCAGAGTGAGCATTTTGTTGACTACTAGAGCACTTCAGTAAAGTGCAGTGCCCAACACGTAGTAGACAAGTCAAAAACATTTGTTGCTTAAGTGAATGGATGAGTCAATTAACTAAGTTTGACAAATACCCCATTTAGTGGGTAATATTATTCCTACTTTAAGGTTGAGGCAACTGAAATTGAAAATCTGAGGTAACTTGTCCAAGCTCGCACAATTCAGTGGCAGAACTGTTTAACACAATCTGACATTACTTTGCATTACTTATTTGCATGTAAGATTTCCACAACAGATGAAAAACTCTTTAAGGGCAGGGATCATATCCTTCCTATTACCCATTGCACGTACAGCTCCTTGCACAGAGCCTGGCACATAGTTGGTACACAATAAATGTGTTTCTCTCTTTTGAGTTCACAGCAACCCAGGTCTTAGAAGTCTGGACTTGAACACTCAAGAAGCTCTGCTCCTGGACCACTTTCTGATTTATTCCTTTCACTTCATTGCAATGCCACTGCTAAATCCAAGCCTTCTGGATTTCTGCTAGTTTTCTACTGACCTCTCCTCAAGGCTTATTAACAATAAGCCTTGGAAGTGAGTATGCATTTCACATTTTGCTTGCACCTTACGGTGTCTCCTAGTTCCACAGCTGAGCAGTCCGCCAGTTCTGCCCTCAGGGTGCCTGGGGGAGTGGAGTAGATCAGCAGGTGGGGTGGGTTCTAGTTTTGGCTCTGTTACTTTTATCTCTATTACTGTTTGGCTATTGCACGGGCCTCAATTTCCTCCTCTGCATTTTCTCAACAAATGAGGCTGGTTTTGGACGAGCTCAAAGGTGCCTTTCCAGCTTTAAGGCTTTTTCTGTTTTAATTCTGTCCTATGGTGGTGGTCCTCTATTGAGCTTATGACCAAGATAGCCAATTTTGGGGGAAGAATCCTTGGCTTCTGTTTGGCGGGTTGGGGGTCGGGGGATGGGCGATAAAGCCAAAGTTGGAAAGGCCTGTGCACCAGACTGGGCCGTCCTGGCCACAAGGAACTAGCTAGCATTGCACACTTGGTACTTGTGCCTGGGCTCCGCGGGATTGACCGCAAGGACTGGAAAAGGCTCCCCCGGGGCGCCAGGGGGCGCTGCAGGCAGTTCTCCGGAAGCCGGCACCCGGCGCGGCCGGACCGTGCCCGAGTCTTACGGCTTCCGGAAACGGAGCTCCGCACTCGCCCGTGCTGGCTTTGCGACAGCGGCGGTGGTGGGCACGGCGGAAGCGCAGGGGGCCGAAGGGGACGGGGGCCTCGCTCCAGCGCCGGGCTGGAGCGCCATGGACGAAGCCGGCAGCTGTGCGAGTGGCGGAGGCTTCCGCCTGGGCGTGGACAGCCTGGACGAGCCTCCCAACAGCCGCATCTTCCTGGTGATCAGCAAATACACGCCCGAGTCGGTGCTGAGGGAGCGCTTCTCCCCCTTCGGCGAGATCCAGGATATCTGGGTGGTGCGGGACAAGCACACGAAGGAGTCCAAGGGCATCGCCTTCGTCAAGTTCGCCCGCAGCTCGCAGGCCTGCAGGGCGATGGAGGAGATGCACGGCCGGTGCCTCGGCCCCAACGACACAAAGCCCATCAAGGTGCGGGTGCCCGACGCCGGGTGCCCGCGGGGACGGTGTCCGGGGGGCGGGCGTGGGGCTCGGGCTTCCCTTCCTCCGCTGCACCTGCTCCCTGGAGCATTCGGGCGGCGAGGCCAGGGGACGATGGCGTTGGGGAGAGGGTTTCTCCGGACCCGCCCGCGAGCCTGCACCGGGGTACGGTGTTTGGGGGGCGGGGGGGGGTGCGGAAAAGATGTCAGGCCGGGCGTCGGCTGCGGCGCGGGCTGCAGAGCTGCGGTCGCTGGCCGGCCCCTCCGCGCGCCCCCAGCCGCGCCCTGGACTCCTGGCCCACACTGGCCCTGGCCTGGCTTGAGGACTTACGTGCCCCTCTCTCAGAGCCCCCCCCGGGTTATCATTATAAAAATTGGTAATCCTACTTTTCTCCAGGTAGGTATGGGGCGTAACCCCGTGATAAAAGTACGTTCAACTGTGGCCCTCGGATGTGGGGCTGTTTCCCACGACCTGACCAAAGTTTTCATCATGGACAGAAAACTTAATGCAGGTGATTAAAATGGCTGCTGTTACAGATTCATCCCTTTTTTTTTTTTTTTTTTTGTGATTTTTAAGCTCGGTTGACATAAGGCTGTCTGTGAAGGTCTTCATGCCATACGTGTGGTTCCTGCCACTTTTCTCTGAGAGCACACCGAGGTGAATAGCCTGAAGGAGAGCCAAGTCCTTGTGACGGCAGCGTCGTCGTAGTAAATGCTGCTTCGTGTACTTAGTTCACCCCGGCGGTGTTTATACTCAGTGTCTGCACTTAACTTGTCTGTAAAATTAAGATAACTGACACATGGCAGAAAGAGTGCTTTTGAGGGTTATGGGACTTAATTTGTGCGTTTTGCACAGTGCCTGGCACAAGGTCAGCCTTCAGTATGTCCTGTTACTTGTCCGCAGTAGCCAAGAGAGCATTCCTTGCTGTGAGTTCACTTGCTATGAACTCAGTTCAGGGCCTAATCTTGAGAATCTGGCAGTGGCTTAAACTGTACCCTTCACCTGTCCTGTAAAAATAGTTGGTGTATTTGTAATTTTGTTGGAGCTTTCCACAAAGTTCTCTTTTCCAAATTTTCTTTTTTCCATTTTTTTCCCACCTACTACAGAAAACTGAGAAGAATATTATAAATATGGACTTACATAAATGAAAGACTCACAGATATTTCAGTCTCTGGAGGTCTTCCTTTTACCTCCATCTGCAAAGGAGAAAGAGCCTGGGTCTATACCAGCAACACAGTAGACAGTGAGCGTTCTTTCTCCTGCTAGCTCCCAAACGCTTTGAAGTGGGTGAGAACAGATCATCAATAGAATTAATTGGAAGGCTACAGCATATGCCAGGTCATGGGTTTGTAAATACGGTTTCTACAGGGCCAGAGAGTAAATGTTTTAGGCTTTGTGAACCACATACAGTCTCTGTCACACACTCTTTGAACAGCCCTTTAAAAATGTAAGAACAATTCTTAGATCATGAGCCGGAGAAAAATAGGAAGCTGTAGTGTACTAACTCCTGTACTAGATGATATTTTCATCTCCTTCTAATTATGATCTCTTAGCAGAGAGGGTTTTTATACTTTTGAATATAACATAACCACAGAAATCCTAACCAAAAAAGTTCTCCAAATTTCAAACCGGTTGACCACCCCATCCTGCCTTGATTATATTCCTAGAAGAGAAGTGAAATTCCCAACACTGAAATGTAGCCTCCCTTTTAGCCACAGAGAAATTAAATTATTCCTAAAGATAAAGGTTAAATTCTGTTTTTCACATTTTTGTCCACTCGTTTTCAGCCAGAGGGTTGTTTCACTATAGTGCCTAGCTAGACCATCAGTTCATTCTTCAGCAGCTGCAGCTTGGACTGTGTTTCACTGGAGTGGACTTTTTGTTGATTTTTTCAGTATTTCCCAGTTAAATTAATTCAGCTTTAATTTTTCTCATGTACTTTTGCGAAGTTTCCGAGGATCTACTAGACAAATTAGAAAGTTTAAGCACCAGGCCTATATTCAGAAAAGATTGTCCAAGTAAGAGTCATCTTGTGACCAGCTGCATTATCTGGAGGAAAGGGGTAAAACTAGAGAAAAATCTTGGTTTTTAACTTTGCAAAAATATCTCTAATAATTTAGTGCCCATAGTCTGTGAACATGAATTTCAGGGGAAATTGACCATGAGATATTTAAAGAGACATACGGTCTACTTAGATACTGTCTCCTTTATCAGAAAATTTCAACACTATGGTCATCTAAAATTTAGAATTTATGATCTGATGGCACCTCCAATCTCAAATCTTGCCTGAGACTCCTTTTTTCCCCCTAATGTCTTCCCATATACTTAAAGGTTCCCGATTCGTATTTGCCTATTGACCGCATCCAGCAGACTAATTTTTCTATTGAGCCATTTCTGCATTGCTCAATATTCTATTACTAATGTCTCATACAGTGCTTCACATAGTGGGCATATAGTGTAGATTTATTGAAACTGGAAATAGACTCTACCTAGAGATACGTCTGTAGCTGTGTCTTGTAAGCAAGATTCTACACCTCTGTGACAGCTGTTCCAAGCAAACAAAGCCTTCTTTTTCAATATTCCTAAAATCTCATGGCTTTATTAAATTCTGGATCCTTTTAGTTGCTGCCTCATACTCTAAAATTCCATAGCTCCAGGCTTTCTCATTCTTGAATAACATTCAGCCCCCCTTTAAAGAAGAAAAAACCCTCAAGTGCCATTGTGTGGTGATTTATAGTTTATTAAATTCTTTCAAGTTATAAACAATAAAATAGCCATTAAAATTCTTATGCTTATGGCTCCATAAATAAATCCACAATCCTATTTAAAGATTTTAATGTTCCTCTGGAATGTAAAAACCAAAACAATTTTACAAATTAAATAAAAGCAATACCATGAAGCTAATTTCAAGTAATGACCTAATGTCATAGTTGATGTTTCAATAAAACTAAATTGCCAATAGTAGAGTATAGAGCTTCAAGTCATTTTGTGCATTTTCTTGCTCACATACATCATCTGGATGGTAACTGATATGATACCGAGTATGGTTAAATTACCTTTTTTAAAGATTAATGTTAGAAAATTAAAAATAGGACCATCTAGAATTACGCCCAACTATATCAAATGTCTCATTAAACAAATAGACTAAACAGTTAAAAGGCAGGGATAGTCAGACTGGATTTAAAGAAAAGACAAATACTGTCTATAAGAGACACAATTTAAGTATAAAGATACAAAGTAGTTGAAAAGGATAGAAACAACTGCTGTATCAGACAAAATGGTCTTCAGCAGGAGGAGTATTAACAGGATTCTTTCTGAAGAATACAAATGTCAGTCAAAAAGTACACAACAATCCCCATTGTTTATGCAGCCAATAATAGAGCTTCAAAATATTAGGTTGGTGCAAAAGTAATTGCAGTTTATAAGGTTAAAAATTGCAAAAACTGCAATTACACCAACCTAATACGTGAAGCATTATTGATAGATCTAAAAGGAGAAAGGTAAATTCACAATCAGATTTTTACACTCTTAGTATCGGATAGAACAAATAGACAAAATTAGTAAAGATGTAACATTTTAATAACACTATCAATCACATGTAAATTGACATTTATTGACCATTGTACCCAACAACTTCAAAGTACATGTTTTTTCTTTATAAAAAAATTTATTGGGGTGACAATGGTTAGTAAAATTGCATAAGTTTCAAGTAGTACATATTCTTTTTCAATGTACTGACGATTGCTTTTGGTAAACCAAAATCTGAAAGTAAAAATACATTTGGAAAAAACAGTACAGAGATTGGTATTATCTCATTAAAAAAATCATTGCAATAAAGATTGATTTAAAAAAATGTATAAGACCCTATTATATTGCATTTAACCTAACGTGAATCTCATACTAATAAGGAAGGAAGTATACTTAAGGAATAAGAAAATAAATAACTGGTTTTTTTCACATTCACATTATTTTGTGGGTTTTGTTTGTTTCTTAGGTTTTCATTGCTCAGTCCAGGTCATCTGGAAGCCACCGAGATGTTGAAGATGAAGAACTTACAAGAATCTTTGTGATGATACCAAAATCCTACACAGAAGAAGATCTACGGGAAAAATTTAAGGTACTTATGTTTTCTAATCCAGTAGCATCTGTGATAACTCCCAATCCTAAATTGGTTGTACAGTTACTAAATCTGAAGTGTTGTTTGAGATAGATCATTGGATTGGTGGTAAAGAATTAAATAACTATTTTTAAATCCTCTATTTCAGTCTGGTTTTTAAATATTAAGTCTAGAATAAATTAACTTTAAAGAATATATAAAAACTGGAAAATAGTAATAATGAAAACACAGATTCAAAAAAATGAATGATAAAGCTCAGTTTTAAGTAAGGTCACACACTGAGTGGTAGAACCAAGATTTAAACCTAGGTTCTCTGAATCCAGAGCCTTCTCTTGGTCTTTACAATTTCAAAGCACCCTCTTATGGCTTCTCTCTATTACCTCTTCTGTAAGGGTGAGTCAGGCAAGCCTGAGTGTGTGAATTGTATTATCTAGTGATTTTTACAGGCTTATGGTATGTTAACATGGTACTTATTCACAGAAAAGCTTATTCTTTCTAGAGGTTTTTTTGTCCTAAAATTAGGCCTCTGGGGGAGTTATATTTAAAGAAAAAAATTATAGCTCTGAACTATAGCAAGATTATAGTAAATGAAATTTGAAGATAATGTTAAATCTCTGTTTAGCCATTTACTTTTATAAGCAGTGCTATATTTTCAAAAAATTATTAAAAAGCAATTTTAAAATCGTTTTGAATTGTAATTTTTGTATCCTTTTTTGTATTCTTCTTAGTGCTATGAATTGGGTAGGCAACAAGCAAGAAAGAAAAGAAACAAGTAGTAAAAAGTATTTTTCAAATTCCCAAGTGAAAGTTGAATAAAATACATGTACGTCAGACATGACAAATACCAGAAATATACCACGGGTGCCAAAAAATATATACAAATGGACACTTTGGTTAACATTACTCAAGCAGTAGTTCGCCATAATCAGAAGTGTCTAGACGCTGATGGTAACCACTTTGAGCATTTCTTGTAATTGCAGAAGTCAAATGTGACTTGTATTCATCTTTTGTTATCGGTATATATTGAGTATTACAATTTTAATACAGTTTTCCTTTCTTAAAGTGTGTATACATTTTTTGGCACCCTCTGTATATCCCGTATCTCCTTTAATAGTAAGAAAAGTTTTTACCTTATATATTTATAAATTGCTATCTCTTTCTGAGTGAACAAATAAGACATTTTTATCTAGTAATTACGTTGCTAACAGGTTACATGAGAATTTTATAAAACAAATAATAAATACTAAGAATTTATATCCCATATTCCAACATTTAATAAATAAACACATTTCTCAAATAAAGTATTAACTTTCTGAGTGAACCAGTGTGTTTTAGAGTTATACTTTGGGAGTCTCTCCTTCAAAAGAATACACAACCATTTGTGCTTCTTTTAGAAGACAAATAATTATAGTTAATGTTTACTGAGTGTTAAGTATGTTCCAGACTCTGTACAAGCACTCTAGGTGTATTAATTTGTTTAACCTTTAAAACAATCCTATGAGGTAGAATAGCCCCATTTAACAGATAAAGAGGCAGGCACACAGAGTGTAACTCAACTACTTAGTTAATAAGTTGGCTGACCCAAGATTTGAATCTAAAAGGTTCAGTTCCAGAGCCTCTGCTCTTAACCTTGTTACTGAGCCACACTTTGGAGTTCTTCAGACCATGTACAAATTCTTACTCTCCCTCCAGAACTTAGGCAAGTTATTTGATTTTACTGAGGCTCAGCTTCCTTATCTGTGAAGTAAGCTGTATGTATACACACACACATATCACACACGCACCTCACACACACGAGTGAGTGTGTGTGTGTGTGTGTGTGTGTGTGTGTGTGTGAGTATCCTTCAGGGATTGTTGTGACAATAAGATAATATATGTAAAGCAAATGCTCAGTAAATAAAAATTATCATGATTTTGGTTATGTTATTACTTGGTTATATTATTGTTATGGTTATTTTTCTAGTGTCTCGTTAGTTTGTGACATTTTGATTCCATTATTAAAAATAGCAGTAAATTCTAATTCTAATTTCTTTTTTTGCAAACAAGAGGTAAAAATAAATTTTAAGTTCTCAAATAATGTGTTCAGTTATTAATTTTGACTTCTCTAAGATAATTTTTTTTTTTTACTCTTATAGGTGTATGGAGATATCGAGTATTGCAGCATTATTAAGAATAAAGTCACTGGAGAAAGTAAAGGTTTGGGCTATGTTCGATACTTAAAACCATCACAAGCTGCCCAAGCAATAGAAAACTGTGATCGAAGTAAGGATGTATTTAACATTGTTAAAAACTTTTCTTAAAATTCTAATTATTGTAAATAACTGAATCAAATACTGGTTTTTGCTAATAACCGTACCATGCTAATTTAATCTTAATGATGAGAGTTTAAATACTATATATAGTGCTCACATGAAAATTAATGTTGGGGCTGTGATGAAGCTTTCATTGAAGCACAATCTTGAAGAAAAATATGAGCAATTGCATTAACTTAGTAAGAAAATTGCCGTATTTTGGTTATTCCATGGGTTTTGGGGATTTTTTTGGTATGTATTTTAGAATATTAAGTATTAAAAATTGACCTACCCTTTCAGGGTTGTTTTTTTTTTTCTTAATTATTCTTTATATTAAAAAAACTCTAAGTTTTCTTTGATATTTGTTTATATTTGACGTAAGCCCTAAATAGAATTAAATATACTAGTAAACATGTAAGTTATGGATAGGATTTATAAGGTTTGCTAACATAGGTAAGTAAATATACATTGGGTTAATTTCAAGCTAGAGTGACATTAATTTGATCTTCTGTTGTTGCTGGTGTACATAATGAAGAATAAGAATTGTAAAGAAGCCAAGGAGAATTTCCTTTGTTTTCATACATTTAGTTATATTGACCTTTAGAAATGAATTAAATCATTAAATTAGTGGGTTTCAGGATATTATAAAAATCTATACATACTGGAAAGAATTATTGTTAATCAGTAGAATTCTTAGATAACCCTAAAGTGCACACCAAAATTTTCTCTCAGAGTCTTCTAAATTTCTCAGTCAGCCAGTATTAATTGTGTCCCTATGGTATACTCATCAACATGTTAAGAAGAGGGATACGAATATAAAGCAGTTTTGGCATTTAAGGAATTTACAGCTATTTTGTATAGCAAAGATCCAACAGGCCAAAAATAAAGAATAGAACTCTTAAAGGCTCTTTGACAGCAAGGAGTATGTCTTATTTGTCTGTTCTGTCACTTCAAGAACTTAGTACAGTAATAGACCCTCAATAAAGATTTGAGCTCTTAATCAAAGATACTGCCATTGATAGTAGATTCAATAAAAATTGGCCACATGAGGAAAATATTCAAAAGTGTGTGATGTAGTCTATCAGTGGTGGTGAGAAACAAATGCACTGAATGAACACGGGACTGCATCAGAGTAGGATTTCCATCTGGTGTTGAGCAGGCAGCACAGAAGGTGACGGCAGCGTTAGCAGAGGCACAGGCACATAAGCATGTCTTTGCTTAGTACTGCGAGGGCAGCAGTGTGAGTGAAGCAGTGTTTCTCTTGAGAAAGGACGGTTGAGAAAGGACGGAGGTAACGAGGTGCACTGGAACCATGTGGGAGCTAATGAAGAGTTCAAGCTTAGTCTACATTTGGATTCCCTTGTAGATTGTTTTAAATGGAGAAGAAGAATAAAAACTGTTTTAGGACAGTAGATTTAACCACAGCATCAAGTGTGGATTTCCAGAGGAAGAATTCAAGATGGCTACTTTTATTCTTTTTGGAGCCACTGAATAATACGATGAAAACTGTGAACCTTCTCTCCTGAAAGGTGCACATGCACGCGTAACAATTTTGTTTAAAGTTTCAGAGGGTGAAATGGAACCTTCCCACCTTTTGAGCTCATCCTTGAACCCCTGGTTAAATCCTGGATCCCGAGGCAGAGACCAGTTGAAGCGTTGTTGTAATTAGTTGAAGAGAATCTAAATTAAAAACAGAAGCAGGGACGTTAGAATGAAACATAACATATTGTAAATGGATTTCACAGGAAGAATCTTGAAGACAGTTTGACTGAAGAAGCCCTACAGGATTCTTCTATGAAGGAGCCTGGGAGAATAAATGACGATGTCATCTGTAGTTGGGGGAAGATTGGAAAGAATAGCATAGAATTGCTGATCTTTCACATTTACACTGACCCATAATTTGAGATTCTTGCTGTTTCTCATTTTCTCTTTGCCATCTTCCAAAAAAAGCAAAGAAAGAGGTCTGGTTGTGTAGACTTTGTTTTATACAGTATATTTACAAAGTCAACCACTAATAATCAAGTATATTTGCAGGTATGTGAAATTTGCTATGAAGTTTGAAATTCATGGATTGTCTTTTTCAGGTTTTAGGGCAATCTTGGCTGAACCCAAAAATAAAGCATCTGAATCTTCAGAACAAGATTATTATAATAACATGAGGCAGGAGACTTTGGGGCATGAACCTAGAGTAAATATGTTTCCATTTGGTAAGTGGGCTACCTTCACACTAATAGTATTATTATATACAATCCTGTTTTGAGGTTTTAGAAATACTCTTTTATTAGCAGTCTATAAATCTCAGTGTTCAGAAGTCTAACTGTAGTGGGGTGTTTTTTTTTTCTAAGAAGTTGGTCATGACTCCTCATGTCCTTAATATTTAATACTTATTTCCACTTATTTCCAGTTTTCTCTGATTAGTCAAGCCTGATCTAAATATTCACCTATGTCACTGCCTCTTTTTTGGGTGAGCTTCTACATGGACGCAGCTGACCAAGAAGTATGAAAGAGCTGTACAAATATCCCCTCAGTATTGAATCCTAAAATTTTATCCCTAAGCTACCGTTGCTTTAAAATGAGAGCTAGAGAAAGGAGAGGAATGACAAAAGTAGAATCTAGAAAAAAGGGGAAAATAGGTGATGAAAGTAAGACCTGTGAATGTTATTTGGCATAAGCTTTGTTTTAGGTAAAACACTTGCAATCGTTTGCAGTTTTGCGTAGTAAACATATTCTTGTGACGTTTAGACCACATGCTTCTGCTTATATTTCTGTGTTGAAAGCTGAAGAGTGGGAAGAGTTGTCTGCTTTCTTGGTGTTGGTCCCTTCTGATAGTACTGAGGACCAAGAGCATTCCTCGGTCATTCAAAATATAGGGACTTTGTTTAATGCGATGGACTTAATGATAAGTTCATTTTATTTTCTAGTAATAAAATGTTAAATGAATTCTTGAATGTGTAGAAATTTAAAGATTTACTTTTTTGTATATTGTTTGTAGGAGAGCAACAACCTGAATTTTCAAATTTTGACAAGAATGACAACAGAGGCCAGGAAGCTATCTCCAAACGCCTGTCAGTTGTATCAAGAGTTCCTTTCACTGAAGAGCAGCTTTTCAGCATTTTTGATATAGTACCAGGATTGGAATACTGTGAAGTTCAACGAGATCCTTATTCAAATTATGGTAAAATAGTATCTATATTGTTTTTAAATATAATGTGTTTTGTTAAAATGGTTTTTTCTCCAATGATACTTTGTGTCAAAATAGAGCATTTTTTTGTTTCCAGTTGTACAACAAAAATACCTCAGGTAGAGTCTCTCTCTGTACTCTTGATTAATGCTAGGTAAGTTCTAAAACCCTTTCCTGTTCATCCCCAAGTCTCTTTTCTTGAACTTTATACCTCAAAATGAAACTCCCTTTCTTCATTTCAAGTACCTGATTGCCCTACTTATTTTTCTACTTCTTCCTGTTCTTAATACAAGCAAGGCTCTAACATCCATTTGAACTTTTAACTAATTAATTAATTAATTAAACCTATTACCTAATGTCAGCTTAATCTATCTTTGTATTTTTTTAAGCCTATTGATTTTTTAAAGGCTTTTTTTTTTTTTAGATGGAGGCATTGTGGCATAATGGAAAAAGGTTGGCATTCTCTTTTGCATCAGACTCAGGTGCAAATCCCAGCAGTGGCACATAGCTTTGAGACCTTGGCAAATTGCTTATCCTCTCTGAGCCTCTCTTTCCTAATCTGTAAAGTGGGATTATTAATACCCTCTATGCCAGGGTAAGATAAGAATTAGAAATAATGTATGTAAAATACCTAATGTAAGTCCTGGCACATAATGGGCACTCCATAAATCTATGGGGTTTGTTGGTTTGTTTTAGAAAATTGGAGGTGAGGTGTGGTATAGAACAATCATACTTGGCATCTTTCCAGTACTGTAGATATATGTAATTTAGTCCTTTTAGGGTGTCATGAATGTTGAGTAGAATTAGGCAAATGAGTCAGGTCATATGGGCTGACAGGCCTGGAGTGTCCCCACCCTTCCCACAGACACCCCCACATGCTCAGTATTACCCTCCCCAGCACGGTCTTTTAGCAGAATAGCCCCTCTGAACCTACTTGGTACCATCTCCAGCCTTAACCCAAATTTACTCTATCATTCTTTTTCTGATTCTAAGGCACACATTTTGTGTTTTCTGGCACACTTGTTATATTCATATGTAATTCTCTTTTGTTTTCTTTCCTTTTTATCTGGCATGTTGAAATGTATTTGTTCCTTTATCTTCTGTATTGTTTCTGTGGTTGGATGTGTCTGATAAATACATATGTCATTGGAATACCTTTGTATTGATAGAGATATCGTATAGTTAGAACACTATTTGAATTTCAGTTTTATATGTTCATTTGCTTTCTGAGTTTTATTTTAATTTCATTAAAATGTTGGGATGCTTAAGTTTAGACAGGAACATTAAATCAGAACAGTGTTTACCCCAAAGTGGGTTACATTATAAAATATCCTGAAAACCTTTTGATTGTGTTACAAGCTTCTGGGCTGTCCCTATCAGGACTCCAGTATAAAACTAGTCCCCTCCTTAAGTATCACTTTCGTGAATTGAAATCTATCCCCTTACCTGAAAGCTCTCCAAAGGCATGTGAAATATGTGACTTCTCATCTGAGACCCTCTGTTGCCTACATTTTGTTTTTCATACATAATCACTTGTCTTCTCTTTGCCACTACAGCAAGACAAGATGACTATATATTCTTTCAGATAACACTTCTCATTCCATTTCCTATTCAGTATGATAGAGAAATTTTTAGAATTTCAAGTAAATTTCAAAGAATAAAAACTTAAGAAAAACTGGTTGGTTTTTAGGTATATTTGTGTCATATAAGAAAAGCCAGTATTCTAAAATTAAACTCATTGGATGGAACTTATGCTAATGATTCCATTTTCCTTAAAATACCATGTTCATATTTTTACCAAAATCTGGATTATGCTTTACTTTGTAGGAACACAGGTTTTACCCATACTCCTATGTATAAGAACTTTATTTTCTGACACATTTGATTCTGTTTTTACTAGCAGTATATTAGAGTATTTCTATATTGTTTCATTTCTGTGGCAATACAGGCTTTAGGTACTCTGTTTTTAATTTTCTGTATATTCTCTACTTTGTTTTAGGTCATGGAGTGGTTCAGTATTTTAACGTAGCATCAGCTATTTATGCAAAATACAAGTTACATGGATTTCAGTACCCTCCTGGAAATTGGATAGGTGTTTCCTTCATTGATGATGGGAGTAATCCAACAGAGTAAGTACCATTCCAGGAGTATCTAAAGCCAAGCTTTGGGTACGTGATTATGACTTGAAGAATAAAAATAGAAAACAGTTGACCTCTCCAGTGAGGGGACGACACAAAACGAGTTACTGTTAAGAGATTGAATATTTCTGGTGTTCTGTAAATTACCCGTTATTATCTCCAGTCTCCTTAGAAAAATGGCAACACAGATGGTAGCTGCACAGCTTGCCTCAATGGTGTGGAATAACCCAAATCAGCAGCAATTTCTGGTAAGTGTGTAAGAATTTAACCTTCACAGTACATCTTTAGGATATAAAAGAAATGTGGTCTATGTTTATAGAAAAATTTTTCAGAGCTATAGTAAAAGATCACACAGGTCCATGATACATATTTCTTTAGCTCTTGGCTTAAGATCCCTAAAGTGTAGTTTTTCTTTTTCTTGTTTTGTACCTAACTCTTCAACAGCAATTTGGAGGAAGTTCTGGATCACAGTTGCCTCAAATCCAGACAGATGTTGTACTTCCATCATGCAAAAAAAAAGCCCCTCCTGAAACTCCTGTGAAAGAAAGACTTTTTATCGTGTTTAATCCTCATCCTTTACCTTTAGATGTATTAGAGGATATATTCTGGTAAGATCTCAATTCCACGTAGGTACATTTTATAATTTAATTTATTTAAACCAGTAATTTACTCTTACAATCTTGAAACCTAGAGACGATTTGTTCTGTGGTTTGAAAAACTCCTTATTGATACCACCTTTCAGAGTATATGATCGTTTCCTTCTCTTTTTTTATCATTCACATGTCCTAAGTCTCCATACAGAATTAATTTCTGTTACTTTGTTTTGAAAGCATAAAATGTGTAGGATTGTTTTAAAACATTGCATGCATAGAATGGACAAATCGTGTTTCTTGATAGAAGATGCATCTGCATACACCTGTGCTCTAGAATTCTTGTCACATGTCTTTTCCTTTGTAGTTGTAATTCAGCTGAACAGTGTTTAGTAAGCATCTTCTATTTTGTCAGCACTCTGTTGGATCTTTAAGGATTTTATAATTACTACATTGAGTAAACAGTTGCTTGCTTGTAGTATATAATAAGTACATAGAAGGGGAAGGCTCTTGTTTACTTCTGTGTTTTTAATATAATTCCGTTCTTAACTTTTTCTTTTTGGTCTTTCTTCATTTGCCTTCCAACAATGTTAGTGAATTAAAAAGATAGATAGGAAGCTTGTTAAAGAGCTGTACAAAATATCAGGGATGTGGTTCAGGGATTTTCACTTTTCTTTAACTGACTTATTTTGTTTGTTTCTTGAACCTGTCTTCGTGCCAGGCAGGCACTATGCTAAAAACTAGAGACATTACATAAACAAGCTATTACATTATGTAAACAAGACATAATAGTCTTGGTTTCTTAGAGCTGACCTCATTCAGGAGACAGATAAGTAAATAGGAAATTACAACCTGGTGAGATTGGTGCTGTGAAAGGAATTGGACAGGCTATAAAATACACAGGAGACGCAACTACCTTAGAAACTCTGCGAAGACTCCAAAGAAGCAAGATATCCTGGAGACCTGAAGGTTAAAAATAATTTAGCCAGCGAAGAAAGCTGAGAGTGTGGGTGGTTATTCCTACCAGAAAGAATGTGAAAGGAGATCATTAGAATTTGGACTTGGAGACTGTGAGGGAAAATGAAGCTGGAGAGGACAAGGACCTGTCAAGAAAGGCTCACGGGTGGTTAGGGAGTTTGTCTCACCCTGGAGGCCATGAGGAGCTGCTGAAGGGATTTTGGGAGAGGAAATGATCATATCTGTGTTTTAGAAAGAGCACTCAGAAGACAGGGTCGGGAATGGAGTGGAGAGGGACAAGTCCCGGCATCTGGAAAACTAGTGAAGAAAGTATTAAAGTAATCTAAGGAAAAGGAAAAGATAATAGTGATCTGCATGAGGAAAGAAGCCTGGGTTAGAATGAGGAGAAACTGACTGGTAGAGGAGATGTCTAAGAAGGAAGATTGACATGAATTGGAGATTGAATATGGGAAGAGGGGTGAAAAGGGACTCCAGAATGGATCCCAGCTTTTAGAGCTGAGCAGCTGAATTTATCAACATCAGTTGATTTTTTTTTTTTAACTTTGTTTCAGTCGTTTTGGTAACCTGATCGAAGTTTACCTTGTGTCAGGAAAAAATGTGGGGTATGCCAAGTATGCAGATAGAATAAGTGCTAATGATGCGATTACGACTCTACATGGAAAGATCCTGAATGGAGTCAGACTTAAAGTTATGCTGGCGGATTCCCCAAGAGAAGAATCTAACAAACGACAAAGAACTTACTGATTCTCAAGGTAAGCCCTTTTTAATCTGAATTTTAAAACAGACTGGCTAAATAGTATAGCAAGAGGAATATGTATAAGTACTTCAATGATGGAGTTTCTTTTTAATGATTTAGAAGTTGTTGGTTAAAAACACTGTGGCTTTCAGCTTCACTGAAGTAAAACCACAGCTCAGGTTAATTTTGCAATATATCTTTGCAAAGATATATTGCAAATTTGAACTTCTTAAACTTAATAAAATGGTTTTGATGTTTACTGTAAGCGTGTTTTTTGCCTTTCTATAAAGTAAGATCAGATTTCAATTTGGAAAACTAATTATTTTTTGGTTTGTGAATGTCTTAGATATTAAGAATTGGACTTTTTACTATGTGATTTCATAAACTTTCAAGTTGAAATACTTTTAAAGATTTTTAACTTGAAGAATTAATGCCTTGAGTTATGAATTGAGGTAATTAGAAAAGTCTTTATAAAGAATGTTTTGACTTCTCCCTACTAAAGTACCTAAAAAGCAAGATCACGTAATAGATCTTCGAACCTAAATGTTAGTGTTTTTCTGGACTTAGATTTGTGAGTTTGTGCATTAAAACTACACATTCGGAAAATATTCTGATAAACATATGTGGATTTAAAAGAATAATCCTGACAGTTTACCACAAACTCTTGTATTATAAATCATGATACATACAGCCATATAAATTCCTTTTTCTTTTATTAGTTTTCAGAAATCAAACTTAAATTTATTTTTCTATGATAGTTAATTCATAACTCCATGGTTTGGGGAAACAGTCTTTAAAGTTAGAAATGGTCACCTCTTTTACTTTTTTTATTCTGTAAAGGAATTCTGAGTTTTAGGGTAAGCTGAGAGTTTCCCTGTTCCCACACCAACTTCCCAGCTCCATTGCTGGTCAGGTGGTAGCCAACTGACTGGCTGGCACGTGATTTTCCTTTCACTTCAGGTTTCCGTTTTGACCAGTTATGAGAATTAGCGAGTATCAGGATGAATTGTCTCAAACGTTACGGCTAATGACCCTTCCGCTAATGAGCAAGTCAGGTGATTAGTGTCTGCTTCCTACAAGGCACTTGGCAATAGGAAATGTCCTTTGGATCCATTGTGAATAATCCTAAATGTCTTCAAATGTTTTATTTAATTACAAAACTACTCCCATTACTCCATACAATGTAGAAATAGTAAATCGTTAATGAAAAAGAATTACCGAGTCTTTCTTGTAACAAAGCAGTTTTTTGTGTTTACAAATAAGATGTTAAGAACTAAACTCTGTTTAGACAAGCTGTCTTCTAAAATAGCATGAAAAAATATGGTTATTCAACTCTGAATTTTGAACATGTAGGTAACAGATTCTTACTTTTATTTAAAGAATCTTTGTCCTTAAAAACTTTTCTTAGTAGTGTCAGAAAAATAAATAAATCTGTGGTTAAGCCTTTCCTAATGATTATGTATATAGTATAGAGAATATAGACTTAAAATCTGGGTTCAAATTCCAGCTCTGACACTTAACGGGCTGTGATTGCACCAATCTCTTCACCTTTCTGAGGCCAAGATTTTTTATGGGATTATTGAGAGAATGTTAGTCAGCAAAATTCCTTATAAAATTCTTAAAAATGCTTTTCAAGTGTGAGCTAAAACTCTTGATTGGTGACTTAAGTGAAACCTTTGAAATGTCATCTCATCCAAATGCTCAGAAACTAAAAGTTTAATGATACAAAACCACCTCGTGGCCCGTGATACTATGAAAACGAAACTTTATAATACCATGTTTTCCCCTGTAATAGTGACAGACATTCATCCAATTTCCTGCAGTAGAAGACATGCGTATTCTTTAGCATGACTAGCCATGAAATATACACCTATCCTTTTTCCCTTGGTTGAACTTTTATACTTATTCAGGGCAAAGATAAAGGAGGGTCAGATTAATGGAAATTCAAGAGGACATAAATACCACTCGCGAAGTCTAGTTCCTTTTGTCTTTGAGGAGTAAGCCTAGGTTTAAGTGAGCCATACCTAGGAAATAGGAGAAGAAACTTATCTAAGAATATAACTTTCAAAGTAGTTGAGTTCTATTTTGACATGAGGTTGATATGCAAAATACATTTCTCTTTCTATTTGAGGAACATATAGAAATTTTACTATTTCAGAGCATTCTGGTTTTGTACGAATTTACAGCCTTTTCCCTCCAGAAATTCAGTGCCTGCTTGCATCATCCTTCTGAGTAAGTTTGGTTTTGCTTATTTGGGGGCATCTCTGATAAACTAAGCAGATAACGTTGCTTATATTGAAATAAAGGAACAAGTCCTAACATTTTAGGAATACAATATGCGATAGCTATTTCCTTTCAGGTGATGATTTTCATACTTGTGTTGTGTTCTTTCTACAGAACAAAGACTAAATAATGACATAATCCTCAGCTGACTGACTGAAAATGTGACTGGACGCACTCCCTGTGGACAGTTGACAGCTTTTTTTTTTCATATACCTGATAGTCTGTGCACAACATTGTCTTGTCTGGGGAGCAGGGATTGTTGACATGTATTTTTGAATCCACACGTTAATGCTGAAACTAATATAGTAGTTGTTTCTTAGAGCACTATGTTGTTATGTGTAGCAGAAATAAAGTTTTCTTTGCTTAACTAAATCATGCCTTATTTATGTGAAAGGTGAGAATGAAAAGTTTAATAGATAGTGTCTAGAATTTGACTGAGTGACATATTTCACTGATTTTGAGATGCACATTTTTCCACTTCTGAAATTGGAAATGTCTTAATTATCGATTGTGTGTCATAGTGTAGTTGACAACCTTTTTTCCTTTCATAATGAAACATAAAATAAAGATGCTTTTTTCAATCAGCTGCATCTTAGATTCAATAAAATATGGTAACTGTTACTCAGTCTACACATGCACATTGATTGCTTACACTTACTCTTAAGACAAGAGCCACAAGACATAGCATTAGAAATATACTGTATTTTTATAGTTATACCAAAATTTATTGATAATTTTGTAAAGATCTTTTAAGATTATAGAGCAACAGTGATAAAGAAAAAATTAAGTTGTTAATAAGTTTAAATAAATGTCAGTGGCTTTGAAGTGTGGACCTTTTGCCTTTGTAAATACAGAAATATAATGGCCACTCCAAAAATATGACATGTAAGCAATTTTCAGAACAGACTGTGATAGGAAGGCTGGTTCCTTTCAAAAAATTAAAAGTAGGAACCTACTATGCTTGTAGTTGAAAATCCAAGAAAAACAACTTTTTATCAACTCTTGAAATAAATGCTATATATCAAAAAAGGTATATCTAAGTCAAGGACTTGGCACCTGAAAAGAAAGACATTAAAAGTTGTATGCAGTTGCTAAAACATTTCTTAATTACCACTTCATTATGCCTCTAACATTCGGAATTAAACTAAAAATAGTGAAATTCACTGAACATAATGTTTCATGCTTGGACATCTCTCCATTGAAAAATTTAAAAAACCTTTTTTGAATTAGTGATTTTAGTAAATTTAGATAAGAAATTTCCAGTCTTATCTTCCCAGGCAAGACTTACTGAATGACAATTTAACCGAGTATCTTTCTGTGAGCCAAAGAGCATATTTATAAAAGAAAGCAGCAGATACTCTCTTTAGAAATGAAAAACCTAAGTGAGGAGAGTTGAGGATTAATTACTGGAGGATAGATTTGTTCATTCCCCAACTTATTTACTGCGCACATTATTCCATTTTCACAGATTAGAATTAAATTGTGCCTTACAAGTTATCTGGCTCTATCCCTCAAGTAATGCTTGAATTCCCCCAAAAACATTCCTGTCAGGTGGTTACTCTAAAAGGAGGAAAAGTAGGGAACTCCCCACCTGCTACCTGAATCCATTGCATCTTTGGTTAATCCTCAAAGTTGACATAATTTGATTGCCTATAATTTTTGCCTCTTAATCTTTTTAAGTTTTTCAGTGGGCCATAGAGAGTAGTTGAATCTTTCACATGGTAGCTATCATGTACCCTCCTACCTTCCAAATTTTCTATTCAAATTAAAGAATCCCAATTTCTCCATTCTGCATTTAAGGTCAGGTAGCCAGTTCCAACAGTTTGGGTTTCAGTGAGGTGCCTTATCTAGGTTTATTTCCCTGAGTCCTTCATCTAAATTCTTAAGAGATTTGTATTGTAGCTGTCTGCCGACAAACACTTCTTTGCTGTCACAGTACAGCCTTCTGTTGTGTTTTCTCCCCCAGTTAGTTACGTCTCAGTGAACAGTGGTTATGTTGGCTTTGGCGTTTAATCATAATCCTCTCAGTCATTTAGCCTTACTCCTGCTTTCCTTGCAGTTGCTCTCTAAAACTATTTGTAAAAGCCAGAATGTCACATTTTTATTAAAAATGAGGAAATTCTAGAATCTAAGAAATAGCATTTAATACTCTAATACTTATTTCTTCACCTAAATGTTTTCTTCTCAAATGTATGTTGGGTATAAGGACATAATGTGGAGATATTTATTTTTTTATTATTATTTTTTTTAATGTGGAGATATTTAGATGTGCTGTATATGTCAGTTACTAAAATTGCCGACATAGCAGAGTTTTTATTAAGTATATATTTCTTCAATTTAAAAAAAAAGTTAAACAATACAGGTTAATAGATTTCTCTTTTAAATATGTGGTTCAAATAATAAATAATGTTTTTTAAAAAGCCCGATCAAAACTCTCCTGTAAGTCAGGTCTTTTATGATAGTTCACAGACGCTGAAAACAGCTATGAAATTCCCTGCTTTTAGAGCATCATGCCCCAAATTATGTTCCTTGAAATACTACTGTCTTGAGAGAAGTCAATAAGTGTCCTTTAGGAAAGAAATTTTCATAATCATATATATAGAAAATGTTCAGTTCTTAGTTGCACAGGTTTTTTGACCATGAAACTTCTCCAAGCCTGTAATATGCTATCAAATACCATCTCTGTTATCTCTAAAAGAACCATGGTTTACAGTTTTGTAGTTTGCTCTATGCACTGTGAAACGTGTTTTTAGAGATACACTACTAACAAGCGCTGGTATTCCAAGAAATATACGAGTATTTCAGGAAAGATTCTTGTAGAATATATACCGTTTTTATTCATATGGTAGAGGGTGGCTTTATTTACAAGTTTATTTTTTAAACTTCATACCACCCTAGATAAACAGTTAACGCAAAATACTAAGGAAACTATTATTCTAAAATTTCAGTTTTCTCTTTTTTTTGTTTTCTTTTCATTGGGAACCTAGTAAATATTAATGAACTGACACAAAATAGAAATAAGAAATTTTACGTATGTGGTGATAAACATTGCCACTCAAAAACTAAAGAGCAGTGTTTCTTAACCTTTGGTGTCCACAAGAATCACCTCAGGTATTTAAAATACAGGTACACTGATTCTGAAGATTTAGGGTGGGTTTTTCAACAAGCTCCCTCAGTGATTCTGATAGGATAATCAGTGGCATTGACTTTGCAGTGTACTAGCCTGAAGCAATTCCATATTTTGGACTGTAGGTTAGACTGTTGTAAAAGTAAGACATTGAGGAGTTTCCCTGTCTTTTTACCTTGGACATTTTTAGAATTAACTATCTGTTTTTCCTCAATTTAATATTAGCAAATATGAATTGCAATAAGAAATTGAAAAATACTAGCAGTCTTACAAATAGCAAAATGTCAAGCCAGCTTTTGCATGTTAGCAAATATTTTTTGATGCTTGCAAGGGGTGGTAATTATTTGCTTTATGCCATTCAAAGCCTCTACTTAATTTTTATTTGCATTTATTTTGACATGAATTATGTTAATAAATTATCAAAGATTTTGCCCCTAAAGAAGTATGTAGGTATATGTCATTCTTTTTAAATGACAAAGGAGCATGAATGTGATATACTTATCAGTGTCTAAAAATCTAAAATAGAATAATCACAAGGGTACAGAAATACATGTATATGTATGCGAGTATTCTTGCAATCCTAAAGTGAATCCTCTTATAAAATGAATGCTTTTTTGGTACACCCAAAAATTTGTTGATTATAGGTGCAGTTTAACTTTTAGTAACTTCTTAAAAAATGTATAAAACTAAAAATCAGTGAGGGCAAAAATGAATAAAATACACAGTGTTTTCACTCAATGATACTGTGTTTCCCCGAAAATAAGACCTAGCCAGACAATCAGCTCTAATGCATTTTTTGGAGCAAAAATTAATATACGACCCGGTCTTATATTACATAAACCCGGTTTTATTTTATGTTATGTTATGTTATGTTATGTTATGTTATACCTAGTCTTAAATAAGACCAGGTCTTATATTAATTTTTGCTCTAAAAGACATTAGAGATGATTATCCAGGTAAGTCTTATTTTCAGGGAAACACTGTATAACCGCATGCAAGTTTTATTTTTTCCATACGTGGGTGGTAAGCTCTATTAAAAATCATAGCAATTATTTTTATGTGATTTCTGTAAAGAGAAAACATAAACGTCATCCTTATTAGATAAGGTCCATTTTAATATCTGAATTCTAATAAATGGATTGCGTTATTTCCTTTTCTAGAAACAGTAACTCAAGAACACATGGATCCTGGGAACTGCAGGTATGGTATTGCTAGGGGATCAGATAGAAGTATTTAGTTAAAATATGAAGTTGCCGTTGATTCATTATAATGACCTTGCTTTGACTTTAAGGTAGAAAAGACTTGTCCTCAGGAGAATATACAGGTCATGCTATACTTTGAGAAAGTCACCAGGCCTTGTGAAAATTCATTTGAATAATTATCAAAGGAAAAGGAAGTCCTGTGACTGTCACATGAATTGCAGCCAATATCTAGATGTCCAGGTTTACGTGAGCTAGCTAATATGCAAGTTGACCAACACTGCAACTACTGTTGCACCCTAAAGATGGTCCTTCTGACCACACTGCTGGAGAATTGATAGAAGGAAGGCCTCAGGAGACTGTTTTAGGAAAATTAGTTGTATTTGATATACAAAAATCAGAAACTGAAAAGGCAGGTACTGTTTTCCACAGAAATTGGGACAAATATTCTGCATGATAGGATAACCTGAGAGCACACTCACAGACACTCCTATGCATCTACACTCTGAATTTTCCTGCCTCTATTTCCATTTCTGATTTTGTGGATGCATGGTATCACTAGTAACTGATTTTGATTTTATCATTATTATCATTTTCCAGCATTAGTAATACATAGGTCACAGCATTATTTAGTACAAAGTTCTTAGGGATTTGTTTGTTCTGTTATTTTTTTTTCAATGCTAAAAAAAAAGAATTAAATTCAATTACTTTAAAGTCATCTAATTTATTGGAAGATCTGATATATAAAAATACATAATTTTTTTTATCATCAACAAAGTCTGTTGTATTGGGTTTTGAAAGTAGTTTTTGTATTCTTATATTGATCCATTGGCACAAAAGACTTTCTTCCTCTTCCACACTAGTACATTAGTAACCTAAGAGATGCAAGTGCCACTGTGACCTTTGGGGGAAGATGGAGAAGGACGTCTCTGGTAGGACTGACTTTAGGAAGAATCTGAGGTAGTTGCTGAGAGCACTGGGACTGGCTAGCTGGCAGTGTCACAATTGGACCAACAATGGCCAAACAAAAGTATGCTTGGAGAGAGAAAACCCGTCTTTGCTTTATCATCAAACACTCCTACCAAGGTACCATTCTTGGCATAATCCTTTCTCCAGAAACTCCTAGCAGGGTTTGTTTTTTACAATTTTTACTCTAAATCTGGGAATTGTAGGCACTGTAGCACAGTGCCGTCTTTCACTCAGCCCAGTGTCATTTCACTGCAGTAACTCAAAGCATATCACAAAAAAAAGATGGACGTAGATCTCCTTTGTATGAATCCCTAAAGATTAGCAATGTGCCTGGAATACCCCGCTTCTACTTAATAACATTCAGTTGCTTACAATATAGAAATGTATCACGTCTTCCATATCTTGTTGATATTATTAGCCTTCAGTTTCTCCAATAGCAAGTTTTATACATGACACTAACATCACCTTTTGGACCTGTTTAATCATGTAGAAAATAGATAATAAAGGCCGTGTAAATACAAACACCTGCAACCCTCCTCTCCCAATTTTCTGCAAAAATACCCATGGAAACATTCAAATCAGAAAAAAAAAATTAATGTCATTCATAGAAACTTAGGTAAGAATAGTGGAAACTAGAAGGAATTTTTGCTAAATAAAGAGCAAGGGGTAGACTTTTTACAAATAGCTGATTCAGAATCCGTATTGAAACAATTTGTCAGTAAAGTAAGGTGATACCTTGGCTTCCTATCTTCTAACTCCTGTTAGTCCATGTATAAAATAAGAAGACTAATTGAGACAGCTATTGAGAGTCCCATCAGAAGAGGCTTCATTCTGCATTGCTTCGCTGGTAGCACAGAAGCTGCACTATCTTGGAGCTTTTCTTCAACCAAGAGAAGAACAGCTGGCATTCACTTGGGCAGGGGTGTCATAAAAGATCCCTCTTCTGACCAGAAGAGTCATGCTGAATGACAAAGGCAGAATAAGCGACCCACAAGGTCTCTTAGCTTCTACCCACTAGCAGATTTAGAATACATATAGCAAGATTTAAAAAGAAAATGTAAGTGTTTTTTCAGCCTCTGTCCTGAGAAGAGGCTGAAAAGATGTCTTGTTGCAAGGAAATGTCTACCCTAAGCCTAGATCTGATGGACCTCCTTGGGTTTCCTGGAGGAATGAAATGAGTCTGTTTCTGACCATCTGCTAGATGTTACATGAGCACGTGACTGGACTGGAAAGAGCTAAAAGCAATCCACAGAGTCTGCCAGTTCTGCAGTTGGCCTAGTTAAATCTATCCTCATTGAGAAATGAGTAACTAAATGGACAAGAGATTTGAACCAGAACTTCACAAAGGAGCCAAGAAGGGATTGCAGGTGTTTTTCCTGTTTTTTGTTTTGTTTCGTTTTGGTTTTTTGGGGGGGATGTAAATTCCTAATTTTTTGTAAAATATTAAAACAATCTTTTTTACCTTGACAGTTAATGTAAGTTTATGTCTTTTTTAAATCTGTTAAATGTTCAACCATATTAGTCATTAAGAAAATGCACCTTAAAACTGCAGTAAAATATACTTAAACACTGGGAAGAACAGCAAAAATTAAAATACTGGCAATATCAAATGTTGGTGAGAGTGTGGAGCAACAGGAACTCTCATAAACTGCTGGTGGGGGTGTAAATTGTCTCAGCCACTTCAGATATATTTGACAAGTATCAACTAACATTGAAACATACCTACCCTCAATTCTGTGATTTCACTTCTCTCTCTCTCTCTCTCTCTCTCTCTCCATAAATATATATATATATATATATATATATATATATACATGTTCTTATCTTTGTTGATGTAGGCTTAGAAGTATATATATATGTGTATATATATATGTGTGTGTGTGTATATATATACACACACACACATATATATATGAATATTTTTCGTATTATTTATAATAGCCTCAAAGTGGAAACAATCCCATCAACAGAATGCATAGAGATACAAGGAAATATCTATATAACAAGGAAATGAGGTAACTTGCTACAATAACAATCTCAAAAACATAATGTTGACAAAAAACAGACAACAGAAGAAGTGCTGTATGATTCCCACTTACAAAAGAGTTCCGAAACCAGCGAAATGTACCTTTAGGCAGAATGAAGTGGGGAGGGGTCGCAAAGGGGGTTTAGGGTTTGCTGGTAATCTCGGGACCAGCATGGTGATGACTTTTTGCACTGTACGTTTTATGGTTTATGCATTTTTGTATTTATAGTACTTCAGTTAGTGTTTTTGTTGTCATGAGAGTTCAGCAAAATCAACGAGGCTATGGGACAGACAACTCATCAGTGTGAGAAAAGAGCAAAATCCTGAGGAATTTAGAAAGAAGGGCTTTCATCAGCCAGATCAGAGCTGCCTTTGTCAGTGTCATATGTTGATCTTAATAAACTTTTCCTTTAAGGGATTCTGCAGCCTAAGTTAAAATAAACCAAAAGCACAAGAGCAAAAAGATAAACTTAAAAAGCACCCACACATGAATGTAGTTTAAGAGAAAAGGTACAGATTTAAAAGGCTGATGATAAAGATTTATCATTTGAATAATAGGTGTTCCCAAAGAAGACTGCAAAACAATTGTTTTAACAGAAGAAACTTCGATCTAAAAAAATAAAAGCTCAAGTCTGAAGATCCTCTTCTGCACATTCAGTGTAGCTGGAATGGAGCGGTGTCTGCAGAATTTTGTAGTTCAGGGTCTCTCTACTCATACACATACGAAGGTAACAGAAAAACGTTCTATGATACGCAACATACTACTCATCTGCCCTTTATAGAAAAAAATTACTTGAATATAATCACTACACTACCAAAATGAATCAAAATTAAGAATAAAAGAAAGGCCAGCCGTTGAGTATTGAAATCAGTGAAACTGCAAAGAAGGAATGGCAGTTTCTTTTGAAAGGGGGGGTGGGGGGTGGGGTGACAGTGAGGGGTAAAAATCCTTTTGTGAAGAAAAAACTTTTTTTTTAAATTAAATGTAAGTTTAAGAATCTTGAAATCTGTTAATAGAGTTAATAATAAAATTAATAATAGAATGTCTCCGGTCCAAATCCTTGAAAAAGACATATTTTGACAAAAGAAAAACACTTAGGACCAAAACTGTTTAAATTCTAAAAACAAAACGGAATAATTTGCTTCTTTGAAGAGAGCATTAAATCAAATTCTGTCACACACACCTAACACAAAAGGTATCTCAGTATGATTTAAGGGAGTAAGTATATGCTTATTCTCTAATAAAGTTACAATTAGTACTGAAGACAACAAACCCTAACAATTTAGGATAATATAGGATTAAAATGTACAAATACAAAGGCCTTTAAAATAGTGCAGAGATTGTGGTGGGGACCTTAACACGTGTTCTGTGAGTATCATAATACAAACAAGGGAGAAATTATCCTCAAAAATGGAAAAAATATGCATGGATACAACTTTGTCTCAAATGGAATAGTTTACAAATCGATCAGACAGCAATATTGAATGGCAAAGGCAGCATACAGGACCCAGAACTCTTCTGCATATCAGCTGATTTAGAATATTTAAAGCATAATTAAAAAAAAAAAAAAACCCTTAAACTTGTTCTTTCCAGCCTCTTTTCCTAAAGATATTGCAAAGAAATCACTTACCCTCTTCTACCTTAAACCTAAATCCAATGTACCTCCTTAGGTTTCCTGGAGGAATGAAATGGGTCCGCATTTGGTGCCCACGTAAGGGACATTACATCAGCATGTGAGTGGAGTGTAAAAGCTGAAAGTAATCCTTAGAGCCTGATAATTCTGAAGTGCATTTTAAAAGGAAGAATTGTACAGGTCCTGTTTGACCACAAGATACTAAAACTAGGAAATAGCACAATCACCTAGAAAATAATTTTAAAACCTAAACTATTTTCAAGAAAAATGCAATACAATACAGTGAAAACAAAAGCAAAAAAGTAGAGGATGATGTGTTTAAAGGTACACTGAAAGGCAAATTGATAGCCATCACAGAGGGAAAAGGAATGCATTTTTAAACACAAAACACTAGAAACAAAAGTAACAATAAAGATTAGTTAGAAATAAATGAGAAAAAAAATGTAAAAAGGCAACCTCCTGGCAAATGCATGTTTTAAAAACTCTTGGGGAATAATGGGAAACCAGGAGACATAAATGTCATCCTCAATTATGTGTCTTAAACCTTTGTTAAATGTTCAGTACACAAGTTTAGAAAATCTATGTAACATTAGAAAACCTGAGTAGGTCAATCTCCAAAGAAAACATTATCAGTGCCTTGTTTCTCTTCAGGTAAGCCCTGCTTACTGTGCGTTCTTCCAGACTCGAGATTATACCTGTGGCATATAGTTTTTTCTGCAGGCAGGAAAAAGTGAATATAGTTTCATTTTGAGTAATTGACATTAGCCTGACACCAAAACTTAAAAGCAGTTATCAAAGCTATAGAAGCTTAGTTCTCCTGTGAGTATGGGTAGAAACAAATAAAATGTTAAGTACAAACAGTATATCGTAATTAAAATTTACTATTGCCCAGTAAGTTTCATCCTTTGATGAAAGAGCAGTTCACATTGAAAAACTATAATACAGGGCGGCTGGATGGCTCAGTTGGTTAGAGCATGAGCTCTGAACAGCAAGGTTGCAAGTTCAATTCCCACATGGGCCAGTGAGCTGCGCCCTCCACAACTAGATTGAAGACAACGAGCTGCTGCTGAGTTTCAGGAGGGGCAGCCAGATGGCTCAGCAGGTTAGAGCTTGAGCTCTCAACAGCAAGGTTATCGGTTCAATTCCCACATGGGGTGGTGGGCTGTGCCCCCTGCAACTAAGACCGAAAACGGCGACTGTACTTGGAGCTGAGCTGCGCCCTCCACAACTAGATTGAAGGACAACAACTTGGAACTGATGGGCCCTGGAGAAACACACTGTCCGCCAGTATTCTCCAATTTAAAAAAAAATAAATACTAAAAAAAAGCTATAATAGATCATCTGTCCAGTTGGTACTTGTCCATTCTGTGATTATGGAAATATGGACTGTTCAGTTTGTGCATGGTTAAATGGAATAGTTACTGCCTGGAGGGGTGGGATTAGCCTGATTTACTTAAATGAATCTACATTACTGCTATATAATGGGGAAGGCATGGAATGGACGATGAGGCAACCAAAATGTCTAAAACTGCTTCTTAGAAAAATAGCTACACCTACTGAGCCTTTGTTATTCGCCAGGCTAATTACATACATCTCAAAACCTATGAAGTACTATTATTCCTGTTTTATAGAAAGGAAGCTAAAGTACATTTAGGGGAGTAACTTGCCCAATATCACAGCCAGCAAATAAAGCTTGGCTACAGGCAGTCTTAATTGAAAACCATGCTCAACCACCGCACTGAAAAGTAAGTAGGATGCAAAATAGTATACAATGGATTATAATTTTTTTAACTTAAAATGAGTGAAAAGCCTGTAACACACTATTGCCTACTTTTCCTTGGTGAACATTTATATGTACGTATGTATGTATACATATATATATATTTTTAATGTAAAAAGTACTTTTATAACCCCCTACAAGATGATAAGCTTTTTGTGAGCAAAGCCTGTTTATTTTTGTAACCTCAAACCTAGCTATCCATTTTACACATACCGTGTTTCCCCAAACATAAGACCAGGTCTTATATTAGTTTTTGCTCCAAAAGACGCATTGAGGCTTGTGTTCAGTGGATGTCATCCTGACAAATCATGCTAGGGCTTATTTTCCAGTTAGGTCTCATTTTGGGGGAAACATAGTACTCGCCACAAAATTTTTATCCAATTGGATTACAACATAAAGGATTCCTACCATATGTACGTCTTCTGCTATAGAGATTCTGTGTGACCAAGTCCACATTCTCTACAAATATTCTAGTAGTTGTTTATATGCCATCTTTTCAAACTGAGGCTCTCCTTAGGCTCATTTTAAAAGTTTCTGCTAATTTTTTAATTTCTTTTTTAAAATTTATTAGGGTGATAATTGTTAGTAAAATTACATAGATTTCAGGTGTACAATTCTGTATTCCATCATCTATAAATCCCATTGTGTGTTCACCAACCACAATCAGTTCTCCTTCCATCACCATATATTTGATCCCCCTTACCCTCATCTTTTTTGCAATCGTATTAGCAACTAAGTCCAAGTACCTACAAATCTTGGTGATATTTAAAAATAATAGGTAACATTTACTGAACTCTTACTATGTCACTCCTGCTCTAAGGACTGTAAACATTTTCCCATTTAACCATCGTAACAGTCCTATGACGTTAATTCTGTGAGACACAGAGAGATTAAATGACTTCTGCCAGGACACATAGCAAATAAATAATGGAGCTGGGATTCACACTCAGGAAATATAACGCTGTAGCCTCATTTAAGTTCACGTTGACCCAGCCACTATTCGTTTGTTTAAGAATGAAGTTTGAAATCTTTATTGTATAAATAGAGCACATAATGGAGGCATAATTTTATTTCATTGTATGGCCCCTTGAGAGTGGGGTGGAAAGAATGAAAAGTATAACTGAAATGAGAAGTAAAGAAAGCAAGGGAGAAAAGGATTCCAGATGGCGGGATAAAGAGGCGAGACTCCGTGGCTTTAGGGTCAAGGCATTGGTTCCTTTTTTTAACCTTGGTGCGAGTTTATTTAATAAATATGTTGAACACCTATGCACTGAGTGCCAAGGACACAATGGTAAGAAGGAAAAGCTTCCTTGTCGCTGTGTAGCTTAGTCTGATTATGATGTGGTTTGAAAAAATGGGGTAGCGCAGAATTCTCATTTTTCTGTCCCCCTTAATTTTCCCCACTTAATTCTCTTTTTGTTTGTTTTACAGGATCTTTTTGTGTTTAAGGTAAACATTACAATGTAGTATGCAAATCATAAATATGAGGTTCGATAGATTTTTATAAATACATATACTCTTCTAAGTTTCCCTGGGCCCCTTGCAAGTCTGCATGCTTTGCAGGAAGAGACACTGTCTCTCTTTTCAGGAATGTCTATATAGTGGCCTGCCTTGGGAAGCAGAGTGTCTCCCTCTGGAGCAAAAGGCAGGTTTGTTTGCAGTTCAGTATGATAAAGATAATGTATTTTTCCAGGGCAAAGAGCAGACAGGCTTATTTCCCTTTTACAAGACTTAACGAACGTCCCCAAACTTGGGATTCCTCTGTTCTGACATAAACTTAACTGTGTACACATCATCCGCCGGTGCTTCTCAGTGTCATCCTCGTGAGGCTGAGGAGACAAGTGGAACCAGCGCAGACATGAAGCCCAGGCTGCTTATCCTGTTAGACAATAAAGTCCTTTGTCTCTGGATTTTTGTGTCTTCTGCCACCATCCATGGAACTATGGCAGGCTAATTTATCTTGCAAATAGGGTACAAATTTCTGACTCTTCGCAGCTCTTAACAACCAGACTCTATCAGATAGAGATGATTTGTTCTGTGGTTTTAAAAAACTTATTGATATCACCTTTTAAAGTATATGATTGTTTGCTTCTCTATCATTCACATGTCCTAAATCTATTGGAGCAGCACGTTTCCTCCTGCCCCTTTCCCGTCAACGGTTTCTAGGCATATGTTGCAAGTATGAGCCAGTTTTTGTTTCATTTTGCAAAGTGCTAGAAGAAAGAGATGAACTCAGTAAACAAGCTGCCAACTTGCAAGAAGATGTTAGAGGTACTTAGAGAGCCCAGAACTTGTTTATTTGAAAAACAAAATTATTTGTCTCCAGCCAGTAATAGAGTGTCAGATACAGCCTGGGGGGCAATACTAAACTGAGGGCATTGCTGTCACTTCCTTTATTAATACATCTGAAAGAATTAAGGTGATGCCTGGTAGATCCTTTCAGCCAGAGAAAGGGGTTTCCAGGAAGCTTAATGGCAGGGTCTTTCACAAGCCTTGTGGGTAGTTCTTCTTAATAAAGTCTAGAATGAGACACGTGTCCCCAAAAGAACTGTGAGTATGGTTTTGTCAAGTAAGGTTCACTGAAAACAAATATACAGAAAATCCATGTTTTTAAGAGGGTGTGTTAGTGAAAAGACAAACAGGACTAAAAAGGAATGAGACCAAGATATAAAAAGACCTCCGGGCCAACAAATTTTTACAGGCAGGAGTAGAAGAGAAGCTTTCTAGAATGGACATATTTTCTTCAGAAGTGACTAAGGAGGATGATAGAAATCTAAAGACCTTCTGGGAGGGTGAAACCAAAAGCAGTGGAGAACAATGTGCTGGAGACGCACTTCCAGGGAGCAGAATTAGGGTTTCATCAAGGAAAATTCCTTATTCCCAGAATAAGGGGGACCTGGCAATATTTTTCCTTTCATATTTCAGGAAAAAAATGAATGCTATGCCTTCTAATCTTTCCCCTTTTGACTAGGAGTGTTAATTGCAGTTATCATATCCTTGTTCCATCATTCCATATTGGGTAATGGCAGAGGGAAGAGTCATTGCATGTGCACACGTATACACACACATACACACACACACACACACACACTTTAGTCCATAGGTTTTCAGATCAAGGGGAACCACATTCAAATCTGATGTATATCATAAGACATTGGATTTTGAGCCCGATGCCATGATTGAATGAGGCTGTTGGGGGTCCTGGGTGAGTCTGTTTTGCTGTGGGACAGTTATAAATAATTAGAGCCAAGAGGATAGACTGTGGTTGAATGAATTGATTGTTGTCCTCAATCCTCCACCCCCACCCGTTTGCCTGGTATCTCGGAAGTTCCTCTCACAAGACAGAGTACACTTACCTGCTCCTTGATTTGGGGCTCCACAGGGGGAATTGCTTTGGCCAATGAGATGTTTATAGTGTTACATAAGCAGATGCTTGAAATGCTTGCACAGGGGGTCTGGCTTGCCATGCTGTAGCCTTTATCATGAAATGAGCTTCCCTTGGAGAGCTGCTTCTCCCTCAGCCTGAGTTCAGCAAAGAACGACTGGAACTGCCTCAGCTGACCACAGACCCACAGCCTGAATCAGAGCTCTCCCACAGACTTGTGAGCAAAGTAAATGTTTATTGCTTTGTACCACAGACTCTACTACTGGCTGGAGATAAAGAATTTTGTTTTTCAAATAAACAAGTTCGGGCTCTCTAAATCCCTCTAACTTCTTCTGACAAGTTCACAGTTTATTTTCTGAGTTTATCTCTTTCTTGTAGCACTTTGTAAAATGAAACAAAAAGTAACTGGCTCATATTTTCAACATATGGCCTAGAAACCATGTTATTAATGCTATTTTTCATGTTACCACAGGCAGCAATTCTACCAAATCAGGTTCCTTTCCAGCTTCTCTAACAGTTTCTTTGCCATCTATGACCTGTTCCCTAAGCTAATTACATATATTCCAAGTTGCTGTTCCAGTAGAATTCCAGTATTAGCTATTGCTACTGGCTGATACAGAAAAACAACCACAAACTTTCAGTGACACATAACAATAAGCTTCTCGTTTTCCCGTGGGTCTGCAGGTCAGCTAGAGCAGCATCAAGTGGCAATGTCTGAAACTGCTCTGCGTCACATCACAGGTCTCCGGACAGGTAACAGCAGGCTGCTTCATAAATATTAATGATGGGGCCCAGGTTGGAGGGCAGCAGCTCCTTTTCACAGAGGTGACAGAAATACAAGACGATAAGCCCCATTAGACAAGCATGGTTCAAGCCCCTGCTTTCATCACATCTACTAACATCCCACTGACCAATGCAAGTCCCACAGGTGAGCCCAAAGTCAAAGGGTAGAAAAGTATACACAGTCTTTCATGGAAAGAACTTCAGTTACAATGGTATAGGATATGAGTGCAGGGAGGGGAGAAGAATCTGGGCCAGTAATTTATCATAGTCTTCATGTTTTTGTTTTTGTTTTTTACTTTTTTTTATGTAAAATATATTGTGGAAAGTTACCGATATGTAATATACACAGATTAGCATAATGACCTCCTCCATGGTAGTATGTGGAATATGGGTTGCCAGACTGAGCTTCTGCCTTCCTGCTCTCACAAGCATGCAGCTTCCCGAACAGTAGCCAGCAGCAGCTTTTTAAAGCTTCCTTGTGAAGGACGGGGTAAGCGAGGATCACCATTCTAGTTCCTAGTTTTAGGCAGTAGAGATGTCTCTGATCTCCATCTCATCGAGGGCACTTTTATTCTCTACTCTCCAAAAAGATACGAGCTTTCAAGTTGCTTCTACTTGGGTCCAACAGGCCCATGGCTCTAGCTCCTTCTTTCCTCATTGTATTTATTTTCTGTTCCTGGTTCACAGAAATGTTTATCTTATTGAATGAAGTTGTGCCTTCGTTATTTTTTTTTTTCAAGCTGTGTACTTTTTGCTTTCATATATTATGTATCATGGCCCTGGATTTGGAAAGCCGGGGGATAACTTGAACCTTGAACTTTCCACAGCGTTGCCATCCAAAGTCCTAGAATCCTAAATGAAGTTTCTCTTTAATTTACTGTGATGGTTTTTTAAAAAGTAAAATCTGTTTAGCATCTCTTGGCACTTATGCATGCCTAACTTTAGCACACTACCAAAAAAATAGTTTCTTGGAGGAGAAGCATCAATATTCAAACTCAGTACATTTTTAAAAAATGATCAGGCAAAGTACATAAAAGGAAAGTAGAAAATAATCCTCTGTTCTTGCCAGTAAATCTGGTCATTGAGATAAACTACTTTTAAATGTGTATATTAAATATTAGTATGTTTTTATCACAGCCTAGTTATCCCATTCTCTTCTCTATGCCTTATCCACTTTTTTATCTCTTTTTTGACCTTTTATCATATAAAATTTATTATGGAAAATTTCAAATGTGTAATATACACAGAATAGTGGAATGACCTCAATGTACCTATGATTGCACTTCATAATTATTAATCATGGTAAATCTTCCTTTATACCAGGGGCTGGGAAATTATGACACACAGATCAAATCCAGACTACTTACTGTTTTTGTAAATAAAGTTTTATTGGAACACAGCCATGCTCTTTTATTTATATGTTGTCTATACCTGCTTTCATGCTACAATAGCAGAGTTGGGTAGTTACAACAGAAGTGTATGGTAGCCGGAAAAGCCTAAAAATATTTATCTAGTGTTTTACAAAAAAAGTTTGCTGACTCCTGAAATATACTCTAACCCACTCCCCTCAGTTAAGATATCTTTCATATTTTGTTGAAAAATATTTCAATATGAATTCCAAAAGATAAGGATGCTAAAAAAAATACCACTCTCACACTGAAAAATTAGCAGAAATTTATTTGCTTTGTCTCGTCTACAAAACTCCCATTGAGTAACAAGTGGTAATTCTTCAATAGTTCTTTTTCTTTCTAACTCATTATTCAGGTCCACCCATAGTCTAACAAACCATTTTCTTAACTTTGGAAGAGCTGCAGACTTTATTTTCATTTGTAGCTCCTTCTCAGTAATTTTAACAATTTAACAAACACTTTATCTATGAATGACCCCAAAGAATAAAATATTCTGCATTTAACAAAGTATGTGAGAAAGTTAATAAGCAACACTAGCACAATCATCACAGAGATTTTAGCAAAATTGCAATTTGAGATATATTAAAGGTCCTATAAAAATATGGCATATAAAAGCAATCTTGCATTTATCAAAGCTAATAGTGTTAGAGATATTTTTGCCACACTGATTTTTCTTTTCTTGAGAAAGCCAAGGAGTTCGTGTTCAGAGGTTTTAACAAACAAATGATCTTAGCATTTCTAAATAACATTTGATATTAAAATAGCTCTTTACAGTTTACATGGCAATTTTATGGGAGCTATCTCATTTAATATTTACAGCAACATAATGAGGTAGAGATTATTTTCATACTAAATGATTCCACTGAGACCCAAACCCATGTCGTTTGCTTAAAGTCCACCAACCATGCTGCTGAACAGGCAGTCACAAATCTTACCACAGCGCAGTTTTAAACAGGCTTTATCACCTTTTACAGGCTTTGGTTATATAAATGTACTATGTTATGCAAAGTATTATTAACTACATTACTTCCAAGATATCCTAAAGATACATGTCTATATAGTGAAGATATTGCAATAAACTCTTATGGAATCTGTACTTTTGGAGCTTAGGATTTCAAGCACAGTATTGACTCTTTCAAATTCAAAGATAAAGAAACACTCCATTACGTAGCTTTCATGAACTGCTCGTCGGCATTTCTTTTACATCCTTGTAATGGATTCAGGACACTAGTAGAGAGATGGCCTTAAATATAGGTTTGAAGAAATGGCTGATTCCAGGGTTAGAGCAGAGGAAGTACAAACTAAACCTGGAACAAATGTTAAATGGGGTGGGGCATGTTAAAAGGTCACAGAGGTCAGTTTGATGTGAATGCCTCTAGTTATACCTAGGACAACCTCAAAATAAATAATAGTAGTAAATTATAACCCATTTATTTATAAATAAGTAAAGACTAAGTTGTAATTTTGGTGAGAATGAGATATTTTCATAGTTTTAGAGTAACTTTCTACGAAATACTTATGGATTAAAAAGGGAAATGTGGTTGCTTTATAACAGAGGAGACTGGAAGACATTGCGTGAATCCAATGATCAAAATTAACACCCCAACAAATTGAAAATGTGGAACATCTTCCCACAATAGGATGTAATGAGAACGTTTTATCACTTCTGTGAGGTTCCTGCCAAAAGAGCATAACCTGATTATAAGGTAACCTTAGAGCTAAAATGGAGAACACTCTAAAAATTACTGACCTATAATCTTCAAAAGTATCAAGGTCATGAAAGTCAAGGAAAGACTGCAGAAGTGTTTCAGACTGAAGACTTCTAACGAGATATGGAACTAAATGCAACACTTAATTCTGGACCAGATCCTTTTGGGATATAGGTCATTGAAACGTTTGGCAAAACTTGAACAGGATCTAACAATTAGATGGTAGTAATGTGTCTTATAGTTAGATAGGATAATATCCTTGTGCATAGGAAATACACACAAAAATACCAGGGATAATGGGGCATTAGGTTAGAAATTTACTTTCAAATTGTTCAAATGAAGAAAGATTTTTTTTTACTAACAAAAGTTTTTTGCACTCTTTTTACAAGTTTTCTGTATATTTGACACTGATTTCAAAATGAAAAGGTTTTTCTTTTTTTCCCACAAAAATGCAAAGGTAAATGCACATTAAGTAACAGCCGACTCTCACAGATATCTGTCACATAATGCCATTTTCCTTGGCCACAGTTATAGCTTTATGACAAAGATTCCTTGCCAGTCTTTCTACATGATAAAAACTGGTGGCAAAGGCAATTGTCTGTAAAAACTTTAATAATATCACATTTATTTTTCTGCTGGGAAGGGGTGAGCAATTTGAAAGATACAACAAGAACATTCATTTATTCAACCAATGTTTGTTGAGTGATTACACATATCAAGCTCTGTGGTAGGTGGTAACTTCCCCTTTGTGGTGGCGGAGTCAGTGATGGAGGACAAAGAAGCCCGCAGCTGAGAGCCTTCTTCATGGATTGCCTCAGCTGAAAGAGGAGTTCCTTGACTAAAGAGATGCTCCCTTCCCAGGCTGCTCTGCATCCAATCACTGGTCAAGGAGAAGGTAGAAAGGCCTGGTTCTCGTGCCCCAATTCAAGGCATCTCTGAAGGGTTATCCCGTCTCCTTGAGAGCATTGCAGAGGTCTAAGGCTTTTGCTGAGAATCCTTCCCAGCTCCCCTTTTTTCCTCTGCCAGTCCTTTTCCCTTTCCTTGCCTTCCCTTACATAAGCGATGATCTTTAAACAACTTTTCATGAATCTCCGGACTCCTAATCTCTGACACTGACTCGGAGTCTGCTTCTCAGGTAAGCCAAGAAGAATCATTACTTTTCAACTTTTTGACTATTGAACAACACTATAATTTATAGCATTAAAATATCATGGTCTTCCCTCTGGCTTACTCCACTTTCTGTTTCTTGATAAGCTAGCGTGACATGGGAAGATACAGAGACTAAGAGAATGGGAACAGAGAGAACACAGGCAGAGTCTTGGGAAGTCAAGTCAAGTTTGCCTTTGCCTCCACCTCCATTTTCTTTGCTATTTTCTTCCTCTTCCAATCCCTGCCTTCCAGTGAAGCCCTGCATCCATATTCATATTGCATGGCTTTGTTAAAAGAGGAACTCATTCTCCCTGAGGTGTTAGGACTTCATTAATGTGCCATTATACTTAAACAGATTGCAGTAAAAAGACTGTTGTTTTTTGAGGCTTACTGCAGCCCAGGACCCTCCCACATAGTAATTGGAAGGAAGGTAATGGATTGTTGGCATTCAGAAGATGGATGTTTTTGGTACAGTACCGAACCAATCATGTAGGCAATTCTCCATTTACACATCGATTGAAATTCTTTTCTAAATCTTTGGGGGAAATATCTTAGGAAAAACTAGTATTTGGAACCACTCTTATTTGAAAAAATTTCTATAAATCTTTACTCCAAGCATTAGCAGATTAAATCTTTTGTTGTTGTTGTTTGCTTTTTTCCAGAGGTTTAATTTTTAGTGATATAATTAGCTCTTAATATCTATTTTTAGCACACCATGGGCAATGCAAGTCAATGTTTATGTTAAGAAAACTATTATGTTTAGGGCTGTGAGGCTTAAAATTCTGAAAAATTAGGTAGTCTTGGATATCACTAAGTATTATACTGTTCAAGTTATATAAACATGATATGCTATGTGTTTTACAAAACAAATACCCTTATTTTCTTTTTTTTTTTTTACTGAGATAAACATTATTTGAATGTTGCAATTTAATGCTTTAATGTCTTTTCTAAACAGAAGACATTAAGCTTGTTGGTTTGTGTTTGCCAAATTATCTCTTCTCTGTTTTTAAAATTGCCCTTTATTGATTAGTCATTTTCCAGTCTTTCCATATGTGCCCTTATTTTTTGACAAGATGTATAATGAAAGTTGTAGCTAATAGCTCCACTATGATAACCAGTATCCTAATGTTTTTATCAGGGCATGAGTTTTGTCAAATTGTAGATTTCAGAAATCAGTGGTGTAAAACTTTGTTGTAGTTTAAAATATGAATTAGCCTCAGATCTTTCATTTTAAAGGTTATATCCATGGTTCTTTTTAAATTGGGGGGTTATTTGAATCTCATTTTGTGAGATTTCAGGTCTATTTATGTAATCTTGGGTATCTGATTGATTTTTATATTCTAGAACAATTCTAAAGGAGCCAAATGAAGACTAACATAATTTTTTTCTCCACTGTTAACGATTTATACATGTAGTGTTCCCATTAGTTTAAAGAAAAATGTCAAAAACCTTTCCCCAAAGAGTTTTATCTATTCGTATAAGTAGAATCACATGTACAGCACAAAATTAATCTGTAGTATCTACTTCTCATTATCCAAATGAGTCACTTTTTAAAAGTGGGTTTTCAGGAGATTACATGCACTGGGCACATAATACGTATACAGAAAGGATTGGAATTCAAATGAGGATTAAGAAGGGGTTAGAACAAAAAAGTGGTGATTATGGAAGGAAATAGGGTGGAAATTATAGAAATAAAGTGGTTATTGAAATAGAGTGGAAAATAAAACAGTTTGTCTTCAGATAACTTTATATTCATTTCATGTTTTCTATTCACTAGGTGGAGAGCATGAAAGTCACATTTAAATCTTAATTTTCATTAGTAGAAATGTTGGTAATGTTGCTTTGTTTTTTATCAACTGATAAGATGGTTTCATTTTCTTTTATTGCTTTCATTTGTCTGTCTTTACCAACATTGAATTTCATATTTTTTCACAATATTTGGTGAAAGACAGAATGAAGGAAAAAACACAATATCTCATTTTGCCTGATTAAAAATTACTTATCAGATTTCCTAATTATGCAAATCATTCTCAAAAGGCGAATGCCAGAGAAAAAGAATTTGCAGGTATTTCAATTGTTGAGCATATTGGAAAATTAGCAAATTAAATTTTATGGTTTTAGATCTTTTTACAATCCCACATTGTTCCTCTGGAGATGGCTGATTTGGGAGGATCCATTAAAATTTCACCTACCATACTATGCCAAAAATCATCTAAAATCCATTAGAAAAAAAACACAGTTAACATTTTAAACCGTGCCTTTTCAGCCTTTTTTTCCTGGGCTAATATATTATATGTATTTTTATACAAGTAATATCATACCACTCATACGACTTTAAAACCTACTTTTTAATTTAACTATATAACATGAACGTTACACCCTGTTATTTATTATTCTTCTGCAATACAATTTAAAATGATCACAAAATATACTATTGTAAATACGACTGCAATTTATTTAAAATAATTCTCCTTTTGTTAGACATTTAGTTTTCAATGTCTTACTATTATGAACAATGCTGAGATTAACAATGAACAAACTTATAACTAAACATTCAGGCTACATGTCTATTTCCTTAAGATAAATTTTCAGAGGTAGAATTGCTGGAAAAAAGAATGTACACATTTTTTTTCAGGCTTTTGATATATGTGCCTAACTTACATTTCAGAAATGTTTTACTAAATGATATTCCCATGAGCAATGTATAAGTGTACCTGTTTCCATATCTTTACCAACATTGAATTTCATATTTTTTCACAATATTTGGTAAAAGACAGAATGAAGTAAAAAACACAATATCTCATTTTGCCTGATTAAAAATTACTTATCAGATTTCCTAATTATGCAAATCAATAATATTCATTACAGAAAAATCATTTCTTAAACATGAAAAAAGTTAGTCATAACACCAAGAGCAAAAGATACCAGCATTAGCACATTCTTTGTATATATAGACATTTTCTGTTAATGGCTTTTACTTTTGATGTTATGCTTACATTACATAGATTTTTACCTATATTTTCTTATAATGATTTTAAGAATTTGTTTAATTTTTAAATTTCTAATTGTCATAAAATACACTTACATAAAACTTACATCCTACCCATTTTAAGTAGACAGCTCAGCATTAAGTATATTTACACAATTATACACCCAATCTCTAGAATTTTTGTATCTTGCAAAATTGAAACTATAGCCATTAAACAATTCCCCATTTTCCCAACCCCTTAGCCCTTTGCAACCATCATTCTACTTTGTGTTTCCATGAATTTGACTAGTCTAGGTACCTCATACAAGTAGAATCATATAGTATTTGTCCTTTTGTGACTGGCTTATTTCACTTAACATAATGTCTTCAACTTCGTCCATGTTTTAGCATGTGTCAGAATTTCCATCCATTTTAACACTGAATAATATTTCATTGTACTTATGTATATACCACATTTTGTTTATCCATGTTTCTGTCAGTGGACATTCCAGAAGTGGAATTTCTGAATCAGATGATAATTCTATTTTTAATTTTTTTGAGAAACTGTATATGCCATATTTTGTTTATTCATCTGTCAGCGGACACTTGGATTGCTTTCACCTTTTAGCTATTATGAATAATGTTTCTATGAACATAGGTATACAAATATCTACTCATGTCCTTGCTTTTACTTCCTTTGGGTATATTCCCAGAACTGGAATTGCTGAATCATATGGTAATGCTATTTTTAATGTTTTGAGGAAGTGCCATACTGTTTTCCATAGTGGCTACACCATTTTACATTCCCACCAACAGTGCACAAGAGTTCCAATTTCTCTACATTCTCACATGCACTTATTATTTTCTGGTTTTTTGGTTATTTTTTTTTAAATAGCCACTCAGATAGATGTGAGGTGATAATTTAAATATCTTCTCCCTTTCTCTCCCTCTTCCTCTCTTTATATTTTGGATCTGCTTCCCTCTGATTGTTAACTTTATAAATTTGGGCTAGAAATATAGCCTCTGATGGATCCAAGCTCATCCTCATAGTTTAGCAACCAAACAGAAATAGAAGTGCTTCTTCTAAGTCCCGACTTTAAAAATCTCAGGGAACGACACTGATTGGGATAAACTAAACCATACACTCATCCCTTGGACCAATCACAATCGTCAAAGGAGTGTAATATGATTAACTCTTTTTGAGTCATATGTATATCCTTTTGGAAAATGGCGGTTACTCCATAATAGAATGGCACCTCCCATTTCGAGCATGGAGAGGATGAACAATTCCCCTAAGTGAACAACGGGCGGAGTTGAACAAATATGGCCATTTGGAGAATTGTTGTGAGCTGGGTAGCCAACCCAATGTGTGTCCATTACACAAAAAAGCCTTAATAGTTGTGTCTTCTATACCACTGAAATCTTGATGACTAGAGTTTGATTCCTTCATTCCTTTTCATCTTATTTTTCTCTTCTTTTCCACAAGAGATTTGAGAGAGAAACAGACTACTCTGATGAGTGATTTTCTTCCTGCCAAGCTGCCTATCTTCTTTCAGGCCTATTGTCTAAAGACAAGGCCTAGTATCTGATGAGAGGTGTATTTTATGTTAAGAGTGTTTTTAACTAGAAATTGTGTATTCACCTGCAGCATTTCAAAATTCATATGTTTATACTCTTGTTCATGTACTTTTCAATTTTATCTTCTCTGAGAAGGTCAGATATTGCATACCATCTGTTTCCGTTAACAGAAAGTGCATTTTCTGATGAACAGAGCTTTTGTAACCAAGAAAATAAGACTTTATATTTTTTAAATATCGTGATTTAAAACCCCCCATAGTAGAAAACCAAATTATATTGTTTATTGTTAAATAAAATGGTGGCTCATCTATTTTTATTGCTATATAAAAGTAACATTTAAATGCAGTGCATTAATATATTTTACTTCCTTAAAAAAGAAGGAAAGCAAATTTAATTTTATGACAAGGAAATTTTCATTATCTTGTTCATACTAAAATCGGTTTTAAAATAATTTGATGTTAATATTCTTCTATGTATCAGAAATAAACTTCTTTAAAATTTTTTCTTTTAAAATTCATAAAATTATTTAACCCCTGATTCTGAGACCCTAGACCTTCAAAGTTATGAAACAATGATAATGATTAATCTAAATTAGCTTGTGACAAAAGAGGTGCAGGAAAAAATCTACTCCAAAGTCTGATAAAGTTCCCATAATGGAACAGATTGTTTTGATATCTCTGTCGTTTTGATTACAGTATTATGTGAAATTGTATCTCCTCTAAACATTAGGCAAAATTAGCATGAGATTTTTAGATGAACAATATATTAAACTATAGAATAAGATAACAATCTAATAAAGTTTTCCCAGATAAAGGAAAAGTGACTAACTTAGGATGAGAAACAATCAGTATGTAGTTAATATTAATCATTTACTTAATTATACATTATAAATAATCATTGAAATCATTGAATTTTATAACTGTCATATGTTAACATGTTAATTACAGATCAAACCTCTAGTGAAACTGGGTTGAAATGTCTAAAATAATATCTAATAAAAGAGCTGATTAGTCATAGGGCCAGCTTTGAGCAGGAAAAGATGAGGAATCTAAATCTGTATACAACTTGGTCTTTCTTTGAAATGACTCCTTTATAGATTGAAATCTTACCAATCTTCAAAGCCAGAACGGTAAGAGAATGAAGGACATTTAATCTCAATTTATCTACCCATTACCTCCAAATCGAATCATTCACTATTGAATTTACTTTCTAAATGCCTATCAAACCTGTCCCCTCCAAATTTAATCTTGGATCTTTCATGTTAAAACATGGCACATATCCTGAGAACTTGACTAAATTTCCAAATTTATAAATACTCCTCAAGTATAACTGAAAAACTTAAGTGCCTGTATCAGACTCTTAATAATAAATGCAGGATGAAGGTTATTTCTAACCTCTTAGTATTAATGCTAATACTAACATAAATTGCATTCTACATTATTCCATTCCATTATTATTGTGATAACATTACCAGATACATCCTAATCTGTGTACGTGATGGGGAGCGCCATCCTTGCGAAGATGTGTAAAATGCCTTCACATTCATTACCTGACTCATATCACAACTATCCAAATCACAAAGTTAAAAAACACTGTGTTGGAAAATATTGGGGAAACTGACACTTTCAACTTTTGTGAGTACAAATTGGTACAGACACTTTGGAAGACAATTTGGCAATATTTATTAAAATTTTTAAAGTATACACCCATAGACCTAGCAATTCTACTTCTGGGAATTCATTTTATAGGTATACTTGCATGTCTATGAAATGATTTATGTATTAGAATACACATTATATTAGTCAAAAATTGTGAACAAACTAAGTAGTATCATTACGGAACTGTAATAATTTTATATGTCAACTTGGCTAGACCACAGTGCCCAGACATTTGGTCCAAACATTATTCTGTATGTTTTTGTGAGGGTGTTTTTTGATGAGATTAATATTAAGTCAGTGGACTTTCTGTAAAGCAGATTGTCTTCCATATGTGGGTGGGTCTCATCCAATACTGAAGACCTGAATAGAACAGAGAGTGAATTCTTGTTCCTTCCTGGAACAAGAGAGAATTCCGACAGTAGATGACTTTTGGACTTGAAATGCAACATTGGCTCTTTCCTCGTCACCAACCTCCCATCCTACCCTGCCAATGTTGGATTTGTCAGCCTCCATAATCATATGAGCCAATTCCTTAAATCTCTTTCTGAATATATATTATATAATATATAATTATAATTATATAATATATATTATATAATTATATATATATAATTATAATTATATATATATATGTATATATATATACACACACATCTACACCCACCTTTTTGGTTCTGTTTCTGTGGAGAATCTTGACCAATACAGGAAATGATTAAATAAATTATGGTGCATTCAGTGGAATACTATGCAAACATTAAAAAGGACAGTATTTCTATAGGCATTGATATGGAATATTCTCCAAGAGGTATCCTTCAATTAAGAAAAGCCTCAGTATAGAACATGGGTATAGTGATACTGTTTATATCAGTTCTACCCATATATTAGCTTCTTTGCATATTGAACCTCTTGAAAGAGATAAGAAACTGGTACCATTGGTCCCTCCATGGAGGGAAGCTAAACACCTGGTAGCAGGAAAGAGAAAGATTTTTTTTCTCTATATCCTTTTTTTACCTTTTGGATATTTTAAAGTACTTATATCAACTATTCAAAAAATAATTATCTAAAAATAGTCTTACTTTAGTTTGAGCCAAATGTATTTTTAATTGCCTAATCTTTGTTAGGTAGCTTTTGAGAGGGTTGAGGAAATAATATTTTAGATCATTTTAAAAAATAAAAGTTTTATTTAATCTGAATCACAGTATATGTCATGGTATATAATAATTTTTATATTCTGCATTTGAAACAGTATTATAATCACTCAAATTTCAAATTTCAATTTATTGGTATAAACATTAGCTGTATTATAAATATATAATACAAATGATGTTTATTTGAAACTTACGCATTTGTAATTTAAAGTTTTAATCATTAAAATTCAAGCAACAGTTACAGTATATGATTTCACAACTCTTGATATGTTTACTTCATTTATAATTATTATTATAAATACAAGATCTTATGTCCTTTTATCTTTAAAAATGCTTAAAGTTTTTAAATAGTAAATATATCAACAAGACTGTATCATACGTTTGAAGTTACTAAGAGAGTAGATCTTAAAAGTTCTCTCTCTCCCTCCTCTCTCTTTCTCTCTCTCTCTCTCTCTCTCTTTCACACACACACACACACACACACACACACACAATGTGAGGTAATAGATGTGTTAACCAACCTTATCATAGTAATGATTTCACTGTATATATATATATATGTATATATAAATATATATATATTATATATGTATATATATTATATATATTATATATATATTATATATATGTGTATATATGTGTGTATATATATATATATATATATATATAAAATTGTCATGTTGTACATGTGACAGTGTTGTATATCTCAATATAGCTGGGGAGGGAAAAAGTACATTTGAGATTCATCCTAACTCCAGTAACACTTGCTAGAGACAAATGTCACAATGAAATCCATCAAAACGTACTACCATAGTCTATCCCATACACAAATGATACCTGTCATCTCTCCACTGCTGTTTTACTATAATTCAGTCAAGTTGGTTGTGGATCATAAAGGTTCTATTTTTTTTTTATCTAACTTAAACAGTTATTGAATTTTCATGTAGTGGAAAATAAATAATTCACTCTGAAGAAGCAATTCCCAATTATCTCTCAGATACCCAAAGTAACTTGTCACCCAACGTGACAAGTTACCTATGTGCATTTGCTTTACTTGTATCTCATTGGTTCTAATATAGTTACTTATTGTTGTTATTTCCTATATAGTCTCCATTTTTAGTTTGAATTTTATTTATCACCCAAGAGCTAAGGGAGTTCCTGCTTTTCAAATTTCTAGGTAATAGTGGAGGAAGTTGTGTGTAACCTGTTTTTGCTATTAATTTCCACTCTTACTGCATTGTGATCAGAGAATATTGTCCACATTTTTCCTTTCTGCAATTTATTGAGATTTTCTTTATGGCTTAATACATCATCAATTTTGATAAATTTTCTATGGACGATTGAAGATATATTCTCTGTTTAAAAAATGAGGCCTATCTTAATCACGATATTATGTAGTTGTGTTATAATTTTACTTACTTTTTGGCTTCCTGATTTGTTGATTGAAATGATTAATATCTCACCACTGATGTGTTACCATTTCTTATTGCATCCCCTTCAATTTCTACTTTATGAATGTCAATGCTATTTTATTTGATGATAGATATAAATTATTAAATTTTTTTAAGTGAATTGTACCCTTGAATGTTGTATCCTTCTTTTGTCATTTAATAGTTTTTGGCCTGAATCCAACCTTGTCTAGTATAAGATCACAATCTCTGCTCTTTTTATTTGCATTTGGCTAATTTACTTTGGCCCATCCTTTTATTATTACCCTTACTGAATGACTTTGCTTTAGATATAGCTCTTGAATTCAGCACTAAATTTGATTTGTGATACAATCGAAGTAAAATTCTTTTTATTGTAGAAATATTTTTTTAATTAAAGTTTACTGGGGTGACAATTGTTAGTAAAGTTACATAGATTTCAGGTGTACAATTCTGTATTACATCATCTATAAATCCCATTGTGTGTTCACCACCCAGAGTCAGTTCTCCTTCCATCACCATATATTTGATCCCCCCTACCCTCATTACCCACCACCCACCCCCTTACCCTCTGGTAACCACTAAATTATTGTCTGTGTCTATGAGTTTTTCTTTCTCATTTGTTTGTCTTGTTCTTTTGTTGTTTTTGGTTTATATACCACATATCAGTGAAATCATAGGGTTCTCTGCTTTTTCTGTCTGACTTATTTCACTTAGCATTATACTCTCAAGATTCATCCATGTTGTCACAAATGCTCCTATATCATCTTTCCTTAACACCGAATAGTATTCCATTGTGTATATATACCACAACTTCTTTATCCATTCATCTATCGAAGGACATTTTGGTTGTTTCCATGTCTTGGCCACTGTAAACAAAGCTGCAATGAACATTGGAGTACACGTGTCTCTATAGAGAAATGCTTTCAGATTTTTTTGGTAGATACCCAGGAGAGTGATTGCTGGGTCATATGGTAATTCTATTCGTAATTTCTTGAGGAACCTCCACACTGCCTTCCATGGCGGCTGCACCAGTCTGCATTCCCACCAACAGTGTATAAGGGTTCCTTTTTCTCCACAGCCTCTCCAACACTTGTTACTATATGTCTTGTTGATGATAGCCATTCTGACTGGGGTGAGGTGATATCTCATTGTGGTTTTCATTTGCATTTCTCTGATGATTAGCAATGTTGAGCATTTTTTCATATGTCTATTTGCCATTTGTATATCCTCTTTGGAGAAATGTCTCTTCAGGTCCTCTGCCCATTTTTCAATTGGGTTGTTTGTTTTTTTGTTGTTGAGTTTCATGAGTTCCTTGTATATTTTGGATATTAGCCCCTTATCTGAGGCACTGTTTGCGAAAATCTTCTCCCATTCAGTTGGTTGCCTCATGATTTTGTCAATAGTTTCTTTTGCTGTGCAGAAGCTTTTCAGTTTCATATAGTCCCATTTGTTTATTTTAGTTTTTACTTTCATTGCTTTTGGAGTCAAATTCATAAAATGCTCTTTGAACCCAAGATCCATAAGTTTAGTACCTATGTTTTCTTCAATGTAGTTTATTGTGTCATGTCTTATGCTTAAGTCTTTGATCCATTTTGAATTGATTTTGGTACATGGTGACAGATAGCAGTCCAGTTTCATTCTTTTGCACGTAGCTATTCAGTTCTGCCAGCACCATTTATTGAAGAGGCTGTCTTTCCTCCATTGTATGTTTTTAGCTTCTTTGTCAAAAATTATCTGTCCATATTTATGTGGTTTTGTTTCTGGGTTCTCAATTCTATTCCATTGGTCTATGTGTCTGTTTTTCCACCAATACCAAGCTGTTTTGATTATTGTAGCCCTGTAGTACAAGCAAAAATCAGGGAGTGTGATACCTCCAGTATTGTTCTTTTTTTTTAATATTGCTTTGGCTATTCTGGGTCTTTTGTGGTTCCAAACAAATCTGATGATTTTTTTTGTTCTATTTCTTTAAAAAATGCCATTGGGATATTGATGGGGATTGCATGAAATCTGTATATGGCTTTGGGTAATATGGCCATTTTAACTATGTTGATTCTTCCAATCCATGAGCACGGAATGTCTTTCCATTTCTTTGTAAATGCACATTTCTTGACAGATATATTTGGTCTCAATTTTTATGTTATTTTTGTAATTGTTTTATATTTTTAAAAATATGTCACTAGTCAGTTTCCTTTGTTTTTTTTCCTTGTGTATTTCTTCTGCTAAATAGGAAGGCTTGTATTGTGCTAGTTGTTATCTTTACAATCACAACTTTATACAGGGGTCTGCCAATTAAGTTTGAAAACTCATCCCAGAAAAATTGCTACAAACCTCATGCTGAATATCACTATGGTCACCTTTGAAGTATTCTCCTTTGGAAGCTATGCACTGGGGCCAGTGCCTAGTCCACCCTTCAAAGCAATTTTGGAACTCTTTTTCTGGAATGGCCAATAGAACTGTCAATGTAGTACCCTTGATGTCCTGAATGTCATCAAAATGTCTTCCTGTCAATATTTTCTTTATCTTCTGGTCAAGAAGGAAGTCATTGGGGGCCAGATCAGGTGAGTAGGGAGGGTGTTCCAACACAGTTATTTGTTTACTGGCTAAAAACTCTCTTCCAGACAGTGCCATGTGAGCTGGTGCATTGTTGTGATGCAAGAGCCATGAATTGTTGACAGAAAGTTCAGGTCATCTAACTTTTCCATGGAGCCTTTTCAGCACTTCCAAATAGTAAACTTGATTCACTGTTTGTCTCGTTGGTACAAATTCATAAAGAACAATCCCTCTGATTTCAAAAAAGGTTAGCAACATCGTTGCAACAAGTTCACAAACTTAATTGTCAGACCTTGTATGCCTTAATCCTCTATTTTTCAGATATTTATACTACCTTCCTACCATAAGCATTGATTAAACGAATGCCTTTTCTCTTACATTTCCTGCTTCTTCTCTACCATATCATTTTATATTTTTCCATTGACTTTCAGCTGTTAAAGATAAGGAAATCAGCATATGGACATGCCATTTATTTCCTGCCTTCAACATCCTCCCCCTAGCAACTCTTGTTAGCTTTTCATTTTTGCATTGTCATGCATATAAGATTTACATTTGGTTATGTTAGCCTAATCCCTATACCATTTTGCTCACATATATATATATATATATCTCCATTACTTTCTGCCAGTCGTCTGTAGTAGTTTCTCAGGTTGGTTGTTTATCATCTGATAAAATCATTAAATAGGTCTCAAAGACACAATATGCATGCTCAAAACTGTGTTTTATGCATTTACACGTGAGCAATGATTATATGTAGCATCTTTGGATCACATCTTTTTTCCTTGAAGCTTTTCTAGCATTGGATATTGCTGTGGAGAAATCGGAAGCTAGTTTTATTATTTCCTTATCTATGAAATTCAACAAGTTTAATAGGCTAAGACTTTTCTAGGTGAGTTTCTCCTTGGATGTATTGGGTTCTTTCAAGTTGCACGTTCAAGTATTTTTTTTTTAATTTTAGGAAAATTTTCTATAATTATATCTTTAAGTATTATTTCATTACTTTGGTTTGTTTTTCTCACATTTCAATTATGCAATTGGCTCTACATCTGTCATTGCTTTCTAATCCTTTAAAATTTTAATTCATTTCCATTTCCTTTTGCTCTGTTCCTCATTTCCACCCAATATATCCATTTCTATATTTTCAGCAGGACTTGCCCAGGTATTTCTTCCCATTTTGGTTTTACCTCTGTGATGGTTACATTTTTCTCTTCCACTCATCCATATGGACTATCAGCTCACATCTCATTTCTTCCTGTTGTGTTAATATATATGCCACAAGCTCTGCTTTATGGTTTTTCCCTCATAGAAAAGATTCATTCATTCTATTTTTAAGATTTATGGTAGAATATTTTATAATTATCAACTGCTCTATGGAAATATTTTTCTGGTCAATGTGTTTGTCATCCCTTTGTTTCTTCTTCCTTATTTATATAGCATCTCTGTATGAATATTATATACATGTTCCTTTTTGATTGCTTATCTCTGAAGCAGCCGAGTTTTTCCTATACCACTACTTGAAAGAGGTTTGTTTGGTGGAAAGACCAGGGCCAGTTACAGGCTAGCTGAATTCTTATTACACCCTCAATTTTGTGTAATTTTGTTTAGAGTTTACTTCTCCTCGGCCAATGGAGACAGACAGGATTTTCACAATGCATTTCTTTTTTCTTACTTTCTCTCTTTCTCTCTTTCTCTCTTCCTTTCTTTTTTTCTTTCCTTCTTTCCTTCCTTCTTTCTTTCCTTCTTTCTTTTTTTTATTTTTTAATTTTAATTTATTAGTTTCAGGTGTACAAGACAAGGTAATACTTAGACGTTCATCATTTATATCCCTCACACTGTGAACCCCCCTCCCCCCATCCACTATCCTTCCGACCTCGCACCAAGCCATCACATTATATATATAAAATTATAGTTGGCATTCATTATTGTTTAGCTTCTGGTAATGCATTTCTCTTTTCTTTCTTTCTTTCTTTCTTTCTTTCTTTCTTTCTTTCTTTCTTTCTTTCTTTCTTTCTTTCCTTCCTTCCTTCTTTCCTTCTTTCCTTCTTTCCTTCTTTCTTTCCCTTCCTTCCTTCCTTCCTTCCTTCCTTCCTTCCTTCCTTCCTTCCTTCCTTCCTTCCTTCCTTCTTTTTTTTTTTAACCTGCTCTGCCATAGAGACTGTTTCCTGTAAATTTAGCTTGTCTACCTATTTCCTGAGTTAGACACTCCTCCTCCCCTGCTTCTCAGAACCAAATCAGGTCCAGGGGTGCTTTCATGGCCAGCATGTGTACATTGCCCCTGCTGTTATTAAAACAAGGGATTTTGATTTTGGAAGTAAGGGTTTACCTTTCATCTTTAAGAAACATTCTTTGCTGTTCCTAAGATTTACATCCATGGACCCTCTCTCTGCTTGCACAGAGTGCAGTCCTGCATGGTCTCCCTGCTTTGAAGGAACCATTTCATTTGTTCTGTGGTTTGCAATTTCAGCTGTTTCCTTATTTTAATGGAATATGTATAGTGAGTTTCCTTCCTACCTTTCTTTTCTCTTTCCTTTTCATCTTTCTCTTCTTTCTCTCTCTCTTTTCACTCTTCCTTCCTTCCTTTTCTCCTTTCTGTTTTCTTCTCTCTCTCTCTCTCTCTCTTTCTCTCTCTCTCTCTCTCTCTCTCTCTCTCTCTCTCTCTCTCTCTCTCTCTCTCTCTCATACTTCTTGTTGTTCTTAAATGATTTCCAGTAAGAGAAGAGAAAAATGGCAACTTCACACTGACATCTTAGATATTTTTTGAAGGTAAAAACAACAGGATTTGATGATTAATTAGATATAAAAAGTGAGATTTATGACTCAAGCAATTTAGTGGAATGTGGTATCATTCACCAAGATAGGACATCTACAAGTTTGATAAGATAAAAATCACTGAATTCAGTCTTATACATGTTGAGTTCAAAATGCCTGTGCAACATTAAATGGAAATGTTAGGTAGAAAGCTGTAAAACAATGGTGATAGCTCAAAGAAGAGGTTTGGACTGGAGGGATTACTTGGAGACAAGAAGCCCTGGATGAAAGCTTAGAAAATCCCAACATTTAGAAGTTGGTAGATGTAAAATGATGAAGAAATTGAGAGAGGTGAGTCAGAGAGATAGAAGGAAAATCATGAGTGTGATGTTCCAGAAATCAAGAAAGAAAATTGAAAGTTTCAAGGAAGAAGCAGTGAACTTATCAAATGCAGCTCAAAGGTAAAGAAAGATGTAGATAAAAAGGTGTGCGTCGGATTTGGCCACGTGGAGGTCAGTAAGAACAACCTATGGTACTTAATAAGGTCAGCTTTTGTAGACTGTAGGTCAGAAGCCAGTTTAAAGAGTCCTGTAGAGGGAATAGGAAGTGAGGAGGTAGAGATATTTTGCTATGAAAGGGAAGGGAGAAATGTACAGTAGCTGGAGAGATGATGATAAGACTAAGGAAGGCTATTTATAATGAACTACAGTAGAGCATGTTTGTATATTATTGGAAATGATCCCAGAGAGAGGGAGTGGTTGATAACTCAGGTGACAGAGGACATAACTCAAGGAGCAAAGTCCTTGAGGTGGCTAGAGCAGCTGGGATCCAGGGCACACGTTGGGGCATTGGTCTCAGATAGTAAGGGGAATCCAGGTTTGTAGATGGGTAAAGGTGAAAAGAAAGAAGTTCCTTTTTGATGGCTCCTATTTTCTCAACAAAGAATGAAGCAAGATTGTCACCTGAGAATTTTGAAGTGATATGAGGTACTAGATTTAAGGATGAAGAAGAAAGAATTAAATTGTATTTTTAAGAGCCGAAAATGCAGCTACAGGAAAAGTAGTATTGTGTTTTATAAAGGACACTTTTAAGGACTAGAATTCCAAAAGTAGAGTGAAGCCAATGTGTAATTTTCTCCATCAATCTGCTCAGATGCAGGGCGAAAGAGGTGGGGTAGTTGGGTTCTTACAGGGTTGGAAGTCAGCCAATCAGAGAAAGCAGTACAGGAATCAAAGATATTTTATTGGAGAACTATAATGATGAACCCTGGAACATAAACTGGACAAAAAGGGACATGAAGATCAGATGGGCATTAATGAACCATGAGAAAGTGGTGGGATGGATATAACTGGTAGATTGTTGTTGTTTTGTCTTGGTTGATGAGGCATTCTTCTGGCAGTTAAGCACATATTTACTTTTTCCTTGTCTTGATCAAACACTGCTTATCTCTCAGTGGCACTCAGACTGATGTAAACTGAATTTATATTTTCACTTCACCATAGGCCTAAGATAGTTTTGCTGAATTCTACCTTTAATTGAGGGTGGAGGACTGGAGCATACAAAACATTCAAAATGTTATGAAACATGCAAGTCACAGGGTGGGGGGGCTTCAAAATTGATTGTGTGCGTGTGTGCCTGTGTATAATTTTTGATTTTATTATTTAAGAGAAGAAAATAAACATTACCCTGCTTTTTACATTGAATCAATTTCTGGGTCCTTCATCAAGAGCAATAGACTTCTGGAGCAGATTTCTGCCTGACTATCATCCTATAGCAACAGGTTTATCAAATACACAGGAGACAAATGGTTAACAGCAACCAGAACATGACTAGCCGGTCCTCAAAAGAATCAATTTCCCAGACAGAAACCTTTGGAAGGATTCACCAAATCTTATATATCTGAACTATATGACATATGTGTATTTAAAGGTAACATAAATTAAAATAAATAAAATAATTAGAGCCGGGTAGCAAAAATGTAGATCTATCTGCTTTCCAAGATTTATTTATATTTTTTGTTTGCTTTATTCATACCTTTAGTTTTCATAAAGATTTTTCATGAGTTTTTTTTCCCTCCATCTTATAACATTCTCTGAAAGCATACATTTGACCCTTGAACAATGTGGGGGTTAGGGGTACCTAACCCTAAGGCGTCAAAAGTACATAACTTTTAATTTAGAGAATTTTCTTTTCAACTATTTTAAGCCGATGCTCATTTGGGCTACACTAAGGTTATGCTTATGCCTGCACACTGTTCTGTGGTCATTATATCCTCATGGGTGGCTGATGATAATGGATGAATTTATTGCCCTGTATTTGGAGAAGGGAGAAAGGTCTCTTCTAACTTTGGAGAGAGCTGATCACTGAAGTTTGTCTATTATCAATCAACAAAATCCTCACAATTAGATTTGTAAAAGACTTTTCTTTCCAACAGAAAATGGTGTCTGGGAGAAGTTCCAAAGGAATCTGTGAATATGAGTCTGGGTGTATAATGCTCATCCACAAGACAGAACCAAAAGGATGGTTAAAATATTCCTGGAGAGTTGGGATAGTAGACAGAGTCTACCATCCAAGAGAGAGGCAAAAAGCCCTTAGGGAAAGAAACCATGTGAGTTACCTGGGAAATTACCACCTGTGAGTGCTAAAATGTAGTTAATTAACTGAGAAACCAAAAAGAAGCAAGGCCATGTTTAAGTTATTTGTATGTTTCTCTTATTATTTCCATTTACTTTGCCCTTATTGTTTAGTGAAGATATTTTGGAAATCTCAGGGTGTGTCAGCACTCCTAAATGGAGTCAAAAAACAAGAACTTTGTGTTCCTGCCTGGGAGTCAGGTGTAAATAAGACAGGGGAATCGGAATGAGAAAATCTAAGGAAGATGAGACAGATCCAGGACCCTTTCCTATCTTGACACTTATTTCTGGGCTTCTTTTTTAGTAACAGCTTGGAGGATGTGGGATATTGTTTTATTACTCATCTACATTCATTTATTCTTCAGATGTCAAAGATTCACCTCCCTAGAGGGAAATTGATCTCTATCTGCTTAGTTTGTGAATTAGGTTTTGAAAAAAAAAGAATATATATTTTATGAATTACTTTTGGCAATTTCCTCTCTGTAGCCTATGTTGAAGAATTTGACTATCACTGTTTATTAATATCTCTAAATAAATTTAAAGCAATCATTTTGTTCTTGTTTTTAAAGTTGAGATGTAGAGTGTGACTTGAATATTTTTACAGATCTATAATGATGGAATGGAATTTAATAATAAAGTAGGAAGCTGGTAAGGTTTTATATTTATGAGACGATTGGTTTAGTTGATTTTTCTTCCCAGGGAATTGCTGATGTTAAAACAGTAAATGTAAGTCCAGACCAGGACTGTCCTTGTATCAGACACGGGAGCCAGTGCTCTGGCCCCGTTCTTAGAGGTCCTTTTTGCCCCTTCTCCAGCCATACAATTCCCATTCAGGCAAGAGATGTGCGGGACCCAAGTGGCATGCCCACCAGGCTCTTTGCCTGTCTTCTACACCACACTCTGGATTAGCAAGAACCTAATTCCAAGGGGCAGCTGTTTGAGGAAAGTGTTGACAGAGCTTAGAGGTGAGGAATGGGTTGTCTCCATGTGTGAGCTCAAAGACCCTCCTAGGATGGGTTAGAGTTGGAAATAGGAAGAGAAGAACTACAGGACACAGACTGGAAACAGGGCCATATTTTCCTGTACTGCCAAGTCATCTGCTTAGAACTATAAGGAGTTTGAAAATTCTGAATACCTTCTAGGTCATTGCAAAGATACAGTTGTCAAGGTAGGAGGGTAGGACCTATTTTATTTTATATTGTTTTATTTTTTTATTTTACTAGTTTCAGGTGCACAAAACAAAGTAATTTTAGACATTTATCATTTATATCCCTCACACTGTGTCAAACCCCCTCCCCCCATCCACTTTCCCTCTGATCTATTCATTATTTAGTAACATGTTATTTAGCCTCCATGAATTGGTTTGTCTTCCAGTTTTTTTCCTATAGTTCATTTCTAATTTCATAGCACTGTAGTCAGAGAAGACAATTGGTATGATTTCAATTTTTCTAAATTTATCAAGACTTGTTTTGTGGCCTAACATGTGGTCTATCTTGGAAAATGTTCCATGTGCGCTTGAGAAGAACATGTATTCTGCAGCTTTGGGGTGAAATGCTCTGAAAATATCCATTAAATCCAAGTGGTCCAATGTATCATTTAAGGCTGTTGTTTCCATATTGATTTTCTGTCTGGAAGACTTGTCCCTTGTTGTCAGAAGTGTGTTGAAGTCCCCTACTATGATAGTGTTACTGTTGATCTCTGTCTTTATGTCAGTCAGTATCTGTTTTATATATTTAGGTGCTCCTATGTTGGGTGCATAGATGTTTACTAGGGTTATGTCCTCTTGTCGGATCGATCCCTTTATTATTATATAGTGCCCATCTTTGTCTTTTAATATAGTCTTCATTTTAAAGTCTATTTTGTCAGATATAAGTATTGCAACTCCAGCTTTTTTCTCATTTCCATTTGCATGAAATATCTTACTCCAACCCTTCACTTTCAGCCTGTATGTGTCTTTTAATCTGAGATGAGTCTCTTGTATACAGCATATACAAGGGTATTGCTTTCTTATCCACTCAGCCATCCTATGTCTTTTGATTGGAGCATTTAATCCGTTTACATTTAAAGGGATTATTGATAGGTACATAGTTTTAAAATTTGTAGTTAGATTGTTTTCATCTTTCTTGTATTTACAGAAGTCCTTTTAGTATTTCTTGCAATGCTCTTGTGGTAATAAATTCCTTTAGCTTATTCTTTTCTGGGAAGCTCTTTATCTCTCCATCAACTTTAAATGATAGCCTTGCTGGATAAAGCAATCTAGGTTGTAGGCCTTTGTTTTTCATCACTTTGAGTATCTCCTGCCACTCCCCCCTGGCCTTCAATGTTTCTGTAGAAAAGTCATTTGATAGCCTTATGGGAGTTCCCTTGTATGTAACCCTTTGTCTTTCTCTTGCTGCTTTTAGGATTCTCTCTTTGTCTTTAAGCTTTGCTATTTTATCTATAATGTGTCTTGGTCTAGACCTGTTTGGGTTTATCCTGGTTGGAACTCTCTGCACTTCCTGGGCTTGTATGTTGGTTTCCTTCATCAGGTTAGGGAAGTTTTCGGACATTATTACTTCGAATATGTTCTCAATCCCTTGCTTCCTCTCTTCACCTTCTGGTATTCCTATGATGCGCATGTTGCTGTGCTTGATGTTATCCCAGAGGTCTCTTAAACCATCTTCATTGTTTTTTATTCTTTTTTCTTTCTGTTGTTCTGTTTGGGTGGTCTCTGCTAACTTGTCTTCTAAGTCGCTGATTCGATCCTCTGCTTCATCTAACCTGCTGGTAATTCCTTCAAGTGAGTTCTTTATTTCAGTAATTGTGTTCTTTAGTTCTAACTGGTTGTTTGTTATGATTTCTACATCCTTCTTTATGTTGTCTCTAAGCTCCTTAAACATTCTTATCATCAGTCTTCTGAACTCTGTCTCTGATAGGTTGGTTACCTCTGTTTCATTTGGTTCCACTTCTGGAGGTTTCTTCTGTTCTTTTATTTGGGACATGTTTCTTTGTTTCCCCATTCTGGCTGATTTTCTGTGTTTGCTTTGATGTAGTAGGAAGATCCCCTAGAGCTCTTAGTTCTTTGCTGGGTTATCTTATGTAGTTTGTGTCCTTTATATTTGACTTGCACTACTTCGTTCTTCTCCTCTGCGTGTGCTCCAAAGGTGACTCTTGTGTTGTGTATATTGTCCTGTTAAAGAAGATCTTTAATTGCTTTTTGCTTGTGAGTAGGTGGGGTTAAGTCCTAGTCTGACTAGCTGTGAGACTTGGCTCTGCCCACCTCAGGGTGTTCTGCTGCGTGAGGGTTGACTGCTTAAATGTAGTTTGGCCTCTATGGGCTCTTGTGCCTGCAGAGAATTCCCTCTGGGTGTGTGACTTGTAGGTCAAACCTGGTAGTACTCTGGTTTGGTCTGGAGTTAGCCTCTGGAAATGTTGAATCTTGTGCCTCTTAAGCTGGGCAGTGATATGGCAATTTCAGAACAAAGCAAATCACCAAGCACAACAACAACAATAAAGAAAAAATCAAATACATTTACATATAAAAACAACCACAACCCCCACTCAACACAGGCAAAGATATCAAAGATATAAAGACAAAACAAAACAAAACAAAGCAAAACAAAAAGCAGTGCCAGTCTCGGCTTAAGCCCACCAAGTAATCTCCAGGTTGTCCTCTGCTGTACCAAAGAGTTCCCTGCGTATTATGCAGGCAGAGCCAGTCACCTGGTGCCCAGAGTGATGTTGGGACTGCAGATTTAGATGCGTGGGGCTGAGGGGTCTGGATGGTAGTTTTTACGAAGTCAGTGCAGTTTCTGCCCTTGCTTGCACATATGCACACTGAGAGTAGCACCACCAGACCTGTGTCCAGTGCTCCTGAGTCTTAGGGCACTTCTTCCGTGTTTGTGTGTCTGTGTGGCAGGCGGGAGATTTCTGAGTTGCTGAAAGCCCAGAGCTGCATCTGCCGCCTACTGCTGATCCCTGGGAGTGCCTCTGCAGTTGTAGTTGCCCTGCCCTAGGCAGGCCGGATAGGGTGGTGGCTGGGCATGGAGGGGTCTTCTCTGTCCCAGCCCAGCCTCCTCACACTCTTCCTGCAGGCCAGAAAAGGTGCTGGGTGGGGGTGGAGGAGTCTCTTCTCTCCCAGCCCAGCAAAAACACACTCTTTCCAGCCTCTTCCCTGGGTCAGAGCTGGACGCTGGTCTTCCCAGAACCTGAGCACTAGGGCTCCTCTGTAATCTGACACTATGTCCTCAGTCCAGGGGCCAGTTTAAGTTTCTGTGAGGGCAGGGGTAGAATTGGGAGAGTGGGGGGAGAGGTCCAGGTATGGAGTTTGAGTCCTTGGTCCAACCCAGGGCCCAGGTGGAGGTCTCAGCTGAGGTTACTGCCTCAAATGCTGGATGTGCTGCCCCCTCGGCAGGAGAGATCAGCTGTGGGACAAAGGAAAAGAGCCCACCTCCTGGCTTTTGTGTTCTCTGTTCCATTCTGGGATCCCCTGGGTCTCCACAGCCATGGTTTTGGCCACGTCTCTACTCTGCTCTTTTTCCTCTTCCCCTGCTCGCCCAATTTGCCCACTTTCAAATAATCCTTGCACTAGTCTCTTAGCTGTTCTGCGTGATGAGCAGAGAGTCCTTTGATGGGTTATAGATGTCCCGTTTGTGATAAGATCCGGAGGAGAACTCAAAAAGTCTGCCTTGCTGCTGCCATTCCTATGATGTCCAGGACCTATTTTATCAAACTGTTTGTTTGATTTATACCTTTGGAATATACAGGCATATGGTATGTAGGCCTCCATTCATATAGCTGCCCAGGGAAGGATACCTCGTCCAGGGAGTGGAAAAGGGCTTGAGGTTGAGAATAGAGTTCTAGAACTTCCATTAATCAGTGTGTTTGTGGGCAAGTAATCTCTCAGAGCTACAGTGTTCTCTTATGTCAAATGAAAAGCATTCCTGTTTGTGTATTTCACAATGTAGCCACATGATAAAATGAGAAAATAAACTTTAGAAATGTTATGTCTAAATAATGCTGCATGTAATTTGTATAGTAATACATACCGCTGCTGCTTTGGGTAACGTTAGTACATAACCACCTTTATCTATAGTGTATATTGTGCTGGTGTAGAATTAACCCTCGGTCATTCGCAGAAAGTGACAGACTGTAAGACTGAGAAAGAAATGCCCATGGCAGGGTCTAAAGAAAACAGTGCCACAAGTTTCTGTTTGACAAAGCAATACTGGCAAAAATGTGTTTGCCAGGGCAGAGTCTGATAGGGACAGTGGCACCTAACTTCAAGTTAGCTTTTTCTTACATAGGAAAGAGCGAGTAGGTCAGGTTGTCTGAGGGCTGACATCACTACCTGGGGTATGGTCTGTTTTAAAATAATGTTATCTCTGGTCTCCAGACTCGGACTTGGACTCAGCCATCAAGGCCTGGGGTAGCTTTATGCCTCACCAGTAAAAACTGCAAGGGAGTTGTAAGTTGGATTTTGGTGTCCAGGCACCTGAGTATTAAGAAATTGCTCTTTTTAGGTTAGGATTCTGTTAATTCAGTAGATTAATGAGGTATGGGTAGCCTTGAGAAAGGGAACAGAACAGAGTTCTTAAGTTAATCAGTGAGGGGAGAAACAAAAAGGAAACAGCTGAACATCAGGATGAATCAAACTGCAAAGTCTAATTGTATTACTGATTTACCGAATTTCACCCTTATGTGTATCAGGCAAGATGTACTTATATCTCTTAAGTGTGATTATTATGGTACAATCTTACCACCAGCTTTGAGAGTGTAAACCAAGGACAGCATAATGCTTTGAGTGTCTAGCATTCCCCAACCACTTACAGAGCAAATATTTATGATATTAAAAGCAAACAAACAGTAAATTTGTGGACTCATTCATGAAAGTATCCATTGAAAAAAGATGTTATAACCGAAACCTACTATGAACTTAGTCGTACGTTTAAATGAATTGTGTTTTATTACTCCCAACAGCATTCATATATACTTGAAGAAATGTAGGTCATATTATATGTAAGACAGTGATTCTGGTTAGGGATAGTACTTTATTTGTATGTAGAGTCTTGGGCCATGAGTCCTGATGAGCTCAAGGTCTCCCTCCCAGTGGTTGTTTGCAGACAGATTGATTTAAGGTACATGTGTTGGGCACAAATTTATCACTGAAAAAATGATTAATGGAATCAAGCTACTACTCAAATATGTATTAATCACCCACAATATACATGGCTTTGGTCAAACAGCTGTCCCCATGAAGCGGATAATCAATTAGAGGGAAGAAGGCAAGTCTACAATTTCTGAAAAAGAACAGCAGAATTTAGGAAGAATATAGGAAGCAGTTCTGTGGGGATAAATGGTCACATTCAAACCTGGCAAGAATCAGCAAACTTTCATGAAGATCAATCGTAAAATTTGTGTTTCATTTCCAAGGAAGGATGAGCTTTGGGAAGCAGAGATAACCCAACAGACATCTGTCCAGAGCTTTCTATCTGGGAGGTAATTTACATGTTACTGTAACCCCAACAACATTAGTAGGTTTTACAGATTTTTTTCCAACTCTCTTCTATCTTTAGACAGAGGGGCTTAGACAGAGGTTCGGAAACCTGGTCAAATAGCTAGAAAAGATTCATACTGGGTTTATAATCTCAGCCTTTCTGACTGCTTTTTCCAGCTTAGCAGTTTTTCTCCATTTTCAGTTGTTTTCTTACTGCTTTAATGATATTTTTGGCCATATCTGTTTACTATGTATTGTTTACCTAATATGTTTTTGGATACACATCCTTTAAAAATATTGCTAAATGAATGCATTCTAAAAACAAACTTTATATCACAATTGTATCACAAGCTACAAATAGAAAATAACTAAAAATAAATGCAGTGGAAATCAACCAAGCAATGTCATTAACTTCTGGAAACATCCTAATAGGATCAAAGGCTTTGAGCCTGGGACTGCTTGCTGTTTGTTAAAATGAGAGATTTGCAAATGTTAAAGAGAGATATCCTGTTTTTCCCAAAATAAGACCTAGCCAGATCATCAGCTCTAATGCATCTTTTGGAGCAAAAATTAGTATAAGACCCGGTATTATATTACATTACATAACATTACATTACATTATATTCCTGGTCTTATATTGAAATAAGACTGGGTCTTTTATTAATTTTTGCTCCAAAAGACGCATTACAGCTGATGGTCTGGCTAGGTCTTATTTTGGGAGAAACATATTAACAACATATGAGCACCAAATTGAGATTTCTTGTGGTCCACCAAAAAAAGAAAGATAAATGATAGATAGGTAGATAGGTGAAAAGACTTTCTCATTCTATGATTCAATGTCTTTAAAATGTATGTCTAGGAACCACTTAAATCCTCTCATCACACCTTTGCTACATGCCCTGTTCCTTGTTGTGGTAGCCTATTCTACAAACACACACACACACACAACTCTTTTACAGTGTAAATCAAATCATTTCACTCCATCCACTGCATGGACCTTTGATTGATGCCCATCTCACTTAGAATAAAATCTGAAGTCCTCACAATGGTTTATGGGCTCTGCATGATCTGGTCTCCCCATTACTTTCTTCTCCTCACACTCTATTCTGTCCTCATTCTCTTCTAGGCACTCTGACCTCCTGCCCTTCCGGGAACACACTCGCGTGCTTCCTCCATTGACTTTACAGTGTCTGGTCTCTGTGACTAGAATAGGAACTTCCCATTCCTATATATCTGCTTGACAACTTCCTCGTCTCCTTCCAGTCTTTTCTCAAGTGTCATCTTCTCAATGAGACCCAGATTGACCACTTTATTTAATATTGCCATTTGGCAACCCACCTCCGTCTCTCTTAATGTGCTCAACTTTTAAGATTTTCCATATCACCTATGACTTTCTAATATACTATGTAATTTACTTATCTGTTAGATCTATTTGTTTATTGTCTGTCTCCCTCTGCTGGAATATAAGCTTTATGAGGGCAGCCTTTATGTTTTGCTCATTCATATCTAAAGCACTTAGAATAATACCTAACACATAATAGAAACTATAAATATTTATTGACTTAAGTGAATGAAACAGGGACCAAAAGGCAACCCCCCCACTCCTGCCGCGACAAAGCTCAATAAAATCCCAGTTCTCAATCCTTTTAGAGGTTCTGCTAAACACTCTGAATGAAAGGTTTACTCTGAAGTGCATATAACAATATTCTCTGAGCTGGATCAACAAGTCATCTGGGCAGATCACGATGGTGTGGGAATGAAGGATACAGGACTAAATGGAGTTTGGAACCTGAAGGTTAGGCTTCTGAACTTGCCCGATGCCAGGAGTTCTTGATGGCCATATTCTTGGTAAGAAAAGTTTTGGACAATATATGTGATCAAGGCACCTCGCCTAGAAGCACTAGGTAACATTGCACCCTTTCTGCAAGAATTCATTGTTTCAAAGAGTTTGCCTTTTGATTTTTTTCTTTGGTATTGTAAAAATGGTAAATTTGTTTTTTAAAAAAACAAAAAACAGGAAAAACCAACTACTTTACAAAGAGTAAATTACAAAAAGAATGCTCTCCTTTATGTTCAAGTTCAAATTTATAACAAAATGGGAAACTCAGACGGGAGACATTCATAGCTGGGAGAAGATAATAGTCAGAATTGTCCAACTGAGAGTTGATTTATTGTTTTCCATTCAAGGAGCCAAAATTATGTCTTAACAAAGGCAAAATAAGCCATTGTTCATTTAGACGACGTGGGAGTGATTCACCAAAGTGAATCACTTTCAATGAACAAATACACAGCAAAGTATGAATATTTTTGTTACATGTGTAGGGCACAGCTAGAGTACCTGCTCCGATGCTATTGGCCTCCCATTTCTCCAGGTCTCTGAACTACTTGCTGCCTCAACTGCCTCAGGTGACTACTGAGCCAGTCAGTGCAGGCCTCCTGGAGCAGATCAACCACAAGCTTCATGTTCTGGCCAACAGAGTTCAGTCTGGGAAGCAGAACCGTGATAAGGATGCTGAAGAAGGAACTTGTTATAGGAATTAGACCTCCCTATTTGTGGGAGGAACTAGGGAAGTAATACTCAGAAAAGCGGCTGTTGAAGGATCAGAGACCAGCCCTGACACAAAGGAATCCAAGCTTGTTGGGAAAGCTGGAAGTGAGGCACAATCCAGCTGCTGTATTGTGACCACAAGGAGAGCTGGAGTGGAAGGCTACAGGAGATTGTTCACTCCTTGTGACCACCAGCTCTGTGAGACTGTGAAGAGTCTGTCATCCCAACTGTGGCTGCTCTTATTCTGCAGAGAGAATACAGAGGGAACAAACAAGAACCCTCTTGCATCTTGATAGTTTTCTCTTGGCATATCTAACCAATGACAACTTTTAGAGTTTAAAGGCTGCTGCTTCACTTTATTTGAAATGAAACTTGAAACTCAGGCAACTGCAGTTTTATTTATCTGGACAAATATAGACCTGTGAGCATACAGGAAAGTGTATTCTGGGATACAGTTTCCAGCATAACCAAGTTGCCTATAGAACAATCCAGCATGAATACTATATCATACTGGCTGCTAAGCATGCAGTTTGTTTCTCTAGTTGTCAAAGAAGTCAGATTACTCAACCTGAAAACTGGAGTTCCCCACCAGTGGGGTAAATTTTGACTAATGGGAGATAGGAGATGGAAGAGAGCTTGCAGGTCCTTGCTGTAATAGATTGTTCCTGGGCCCAGTTTGTTATAGAACCTGTCCACAAACACTCCACATGGCCAAGCAACTGACTGTGTCTTTTCAGGTTCACAAAGCATAGACCAGGTTGGTAACATTACAGCACATATTTGCTTCCCATTCTTCCCCATTGCAAGTCCTCTTTCCCTGCTGGGACAGCATCTTTCAAAGATGCGCTGGGATTGCATCTTTCAATGAAGCATTCACATTTCAGCCTTCCTGAGAAACCCCAGCTGACATTGTACCCATAGAAAAACTGCAATGAAAATGAAGTGTGAGAATTGTATGAAAAGATGGTGGAGACTGGTGTGAGGCTCAGTTCATTCTCCTGTTAGGAAATTATAGCACTAATAGTATTTTAAGAATATTATTATCTTCCTACAGTGAAAAGTCCATGAACAAGTATTTCTCTTGAGACAAAAGAATGGATTAGGGAACAGATATCCTTTTAGCCAACATATGACTTGTGACCTAAACTCTCAGCAAGAATATACACTTGATGATGGCATGAAAACATAACCCTACCGTAGCTCAAAAAAAAAAAAAAACAACCAAAAGAACAATGAAAAGCCTGTTATTCATATTTACATATGTATACCAGTCTGGGTTTTCAAAATATTGTGATACACAGACTGGAGAAACTGCTTTGATGTGCAGTGTTAGCTCTCTTTAATCTATTTCCCCAAATGGATGGGTGTAGTTCCGTCACATCCTATTTGATCATTCATCAATGAATAAGACAGGTAATAGACTTTTTTCCTGTCATTTCAAACCTAGTTTTAAAATAATGAAACGTGGAAATACTATGGAATAGAGTGAAAAGTGTAAGCATTCTTGAGCTAACACAGAGAACTGAGTCGTGATAGTTTCTTTCCCCTCTCCCATAGTTTATGGTTCTCTGAAATTAGAGTTTCAGTGAAAAGAAATCGAGATGTACTTCTCTAGGTTAAAGACTGTGTGCTCTCTCTCATCTCTTTTTACACTTCTTTTTTCTTTTTAGAGAGAGTAGAGATTGTCAGTGGAACCTGGATAAAAGGAGTAAAAAGGTGGTGATGATCAAGTGTAGGTAAGCGCCCCCCAGTCCTTCATCTGAGGAGACTGTCTTCACAGGGAAGGAGTTAAGGTGAAACTGTGATGTGTCACAGACTCCAGCATTTATTATTTTATGACAGGACACTATATGAGAGTGTTACTAGTTAGGGTGGAAGAGGCTAACTCAAAAGGTGGGATTGGAGATTCAAGACAAATTGTATGTGACAAAGAAGTACTCATAATTGACTATATTTCATAGCAAATCAGGATATTATCAGCACAAAGAACAGTGCCTTGCCATCACTGTTGCCTCAGTGGAGAGCAATATCTTTAGCTTTTGAAGGCAGCACCCCACCCCCCAACTCACCCAACGTGGAGCCCTAGAAAGCCCACAAAGCACTCCAGTGCTGTGTCTGTAATAGCCCCGGTTACAAGAAGTGTTCTCTGGAATTTTTCCCCCTAAAGATGGTGATGACCGCAAGGTCTTGAGATACCTCTGACATTTCCCCAGTCATCCATTTACAGGGGGGAAAAGTACAAATATTTAAATTACCCAGTGTTTTCCAACAAATTTGCCTTTAGATTAATCTGCTCGGGGGCATAGGCTGGGAAAGGTTTAAGAGCAGAAGAGTTTAAGGGAGTGCAAAGGGTTGAAGTGAGGTGGGGCTTTACGCCAGGGATCCTTTCTAGGAGCCCATGTTTCTCTGGGCCTGAGAAGTTTTTCCTCCAGAGTGTCAGGGACGGCGGGGAGCAGGCACACAGAGTCCTGTGGGTTTACTGATCAGCCTGAATGAGGGCCCGCGACTGGCGTGGCTGCGCCTCGGCAAGGCCGCCCGGCGGCTGTTCCCTTCTGAATCCGCTCTCCCGAGGTCCTCTCAGCGGCTGCGCTCCAGGCCGCGAGCGCTGGTGACATTCGGAGCCACCCATTGCGATCGATCAGGGCTGACGAGATCGATCAGGGCCGGTCCACCTCCGCGGGCTTGGGCAGGCGGGGTGGCTCCTATGGCGCTTAAGCCCTGGGATGCCCAGGGGTGATCTTTGGACACCGGGGGTTTCCATGGGGACCTAGATGGAGGTGACCCCAGGCACAGAGACCCGGCCCAGGATCGCGGCTTTCCCAGAGATGCAGGGAGGGGTGCCCCGCAGGGTGGGAGCGAGCGCTGACCGCAGCGGGTTCCACTCCGGCACAGCCTACCAGCCGGGGGCGGGGAGCCCGGAGCGCCGCCCCGCCAGCGCGCCCCGCCCGTGGGAGAGGAGGGGCTGCGGCGGCGGCCCACTGGAGGCGCAGCACCGCCGCGGCTGCCGCTGTGGGTACTGGAGACCGCGGCTCCGCGCAGGCGGCGCCCGCGCCTCGGCTCCCCTGCCATCCAGCACGCCAGCCCGCCGGCCAGGGCAGCCTCCCGCCTCCCGCCTCCCGCCGCCGCCGCCGCAGAGTCGGCGGTGCCTACAGCCTTCCAGGTAGGTGTCCTAGCTGCAGAGGGGACCCCCGGAGCGGACAGGACTGTGCCCGCACCTTGGCCCGGGGTATTGTGGGGTCCGAAGGGCCAAGGACCCTGAGCGACTAGCGGATGGGCAGCCTTGCTTTGGGGTTCGTAGCCCTTGGGGGACTCCCCTGGCAGGATAACCCCAGCGGCTGGGAGTCGGGGAGGCAGTGCCAGTTCAGCCCCGAGGCCGAGGTGGGAGGGGGCACCGGGGTCGTGGTCCCTGCTCGCAGGCCTCCCCTCCCCCTCGTTGGGAATTCGGGAGGGCTGGCTCCCGCGCCTGTATTCCCCCACGCCGCCGGGTGCCGCGGCGCCCCCAGACTGCGAGGAGGAAGCTGGGGCAGGGAGAGGGACTGATGTAATTGTCAGCGGAAAACCGAACCCGCGTGCAGATGAGAGCGCCTGCTCCTGCTAACGCCTACGCTGCACCTTTCAGGGAATCCGGAGAGTGGGGAGGAGCGGCCCGGGAAGTTGTGCATTGGGTTGTATTGTGCGCGTGCACTGCGGACTGCCCTCACCGGGCACCCCTGCCCACCCGCTGCTGGCGCCTCTGCATTCTTCCCTGCACCCTTAGTCCGTACCCAGGCCGGGGCCGAGGCTGCCTTCCCTGGTTCAGACCGGGACAGGGTTTGCATTGCAGTCAAGACGTGCTTTCCTTGCTTCCAGCCGGGAGCTGCCCGCTGATCTTGTCGCTGGGGTTGCTGGGGGAGGAGGGGATGAGAGACCCCGGGAGGAAGCTGGGAAGAAGTAACGACACAAGCAGATTTGTTTTTTTAAGCCTCTAATGTATTTGGACACATCTGCATGACACATTTTAAGCTTTCTTTCTTGAAAGTTATTACCTATACTGATTTTGTGGCAGTTCTGTGACATACCTGAACGGTAGCTTAAACATAGAGACCTAAAGATGGGGAAAGCATTACATAATGGACATGAAGCAAATGACACGAAACTAAGTGAACCCACTGGGTTGCTGGATTATTTCTTTCTCCCGGACGCAAAGTCCTATAGAATTTTACTCTATTAGAATTTCCATTTTAAATTGCTGGGCTAGTTTTAGCAAATTGTATATCATATTCAGTTGTGATATTTTCCAAATAAAATAATTTTTTGAACGTCTTTTCTTAAATTGAAAATTTTCATGCTAGTGGTGGTTTCACATCATAGAGCTGATTAATTAATGTGGTCTTTCGTCAAAGGTAAAATTTAAAAATGTTCGTTTTTAATATCCTTAACTTTGTTTTCCTCTTGGCTGTATTCCCTCCCCACTTTGTTTTTTGGAAGCATTTCTACAGTTTTAGGTACTGCAAGCTCACAATGTTGGTATTCCTATTGAATGCTACAGCATTGCAGATATACAAAGACTAATAATAAATGAAACAGAAGACCTCACTGTAACTCAGAGTGAACAGAGTTCCCAAGGTCGAAGGGAAGCTGCAGCATAACTGGGCTATAATCACCTACAGAGAATATGCATAGCCCTCATTGGGTTATAAGGAAGGCCCTGATTGGTGGAATATTATTCCTATTATTCTTCTATCCCTGGATTTCTTGTGTTTCCCCCTAAAAATATTTTTTTAAAGTAGAAACAAAGTATTTCGAAATTAAAATCTTTGCTTTTAGAAAACCTAAAAATCCTGTTTTTGCTCATATTTTCAGTTTTGATGATGATAACTCAGTTATGCATTCAGTAAATGCATTCCTTTTGGGATATTTCAGTTTCAAATTATGATGGTTTATCAGATGGCTCTTGGTTATGGTATGAAATGATTCTGTGGGACTTTTACAGGATCACATAGTTTAAGTTTTCTTATCCTTAGATTGCTTTAATCTTAAGTTAACTTTACTCCAAGAAGAAAGGTAAAATCTTTCCAGCATGAAATGTTTGTGTTTGAAGATAGCTAGTACCACTGCAGAAATAGGATTAGGTTAATCCATAAGTAGATAAAAGTTTTATGTGACTTTATTCATGAAACTGTTGGAGGAGGGAGAAGATTTAAATTTTATTAAAATGCCAGGGTTAGGTCGCATTCAGTAGTCATTCAATGGATAATTACTTATTGAGTACCCTCTGTTCAAGACACTGGTCTAGGCATGTGGAAGATGTGAATAATAATGAAAAGATGTCCCTGCCCTTAAGAGTTTGTAGTCTAGTTTGGGAGGATAAGGCAAAGTAAGGATTTTTTTTTTTTTTTTTTTTTTACTGCGAAGTGTAAGTAATAATTATAATCCTTTTTTGTAGTTCGTTTTTAATCTTGAAAAAAAAATGTCTCATTCTGTCTGTTGACTTCTGGGACTTTTTTCCCCATTCAACATTATGTCACTGAGATTCATTCATTACGTGTCTATAACACAAAATACTTCCTGTTCTCCTGTCAATGGCCATTTCTTTTTCCATTTAAAAAAATTTCAGAGTGCTGCTTTGATTATTCCTGTTTCCTGGGGCACATGTGCAAGTGTTTCTCTTGGGTAAATACCAAAGCATAGAATTCTGATTTGTAGGGTATGTGAATATTTAACTTGCTAGATATTACCAAATTATTTTCCAAAATTGTACTGATTTACACAAGCCAGGGAAACAAGCAAACACACATCGTCAAATACAAACAAGCATTTGTCTCTGTGTGTGTGTGTATGTGTATGTGTGTGTTGAAATACACTTTTTTTTTTTTTAAGCAAGAGAATGATGAACTTACAACTTGGGATAGGAGTTGTCTTTTGGGGGAACCAGGAGGTGGCATGGGGAGGAACATATAGGTGGATGTAAGTTATTGGTGGTAATGATATAGTACTTGGGTTTGGTGGTACATTTATAAGTAACCATTTTATTAAAAAAAAGTGATGCATGGATCAGTGATAATTTTAACATTTTAAGGAAAACAAAATAAGGACAATGCAGAGTCATCAGAAGGCAGAAGAGGCTACGGTGCCAGAAGACCCACAAGGTGACAGTTGAGGGATGAGGAAGCAGTTGCTATGTGTAAGCGGAGTTGCCAAGGGTTCATTGCAGAGACTTACAGGAAAGATGAGCAGGAAGTAGCCTAGCTGAGAAGAGGAAGGCCATAACAGACAGAGGAAATGATATGAACAGAAGTGGAAGAAGCCATGTGAAATTTTCCAACAGTGAACCACTCAAAGGATTCATAAACATGTCTAGGGAACTGATGGACTTGCATGTGTATGGAGGGCTGGAGACCCAAGGCAGGGCCCCTACTGAGGAGGCTGCTGATTGCGATGAGAGTCTTTCATTTGGAAAAAAGTAAAAAGGGAATTCGTTCTGATAGAGCCAGTGTCTCAGAAAATCTAAATAGTAAGCTGACAGAAGACAGAGCTAGAAAGAAGGTCAACCCAACCAAGTAGCTTAATATCTAGGACTGTCTAAGGGATCACTGAGTTAGAGAGATGTAAAATATTGCCACATTGTCATTTGAGGATGTTTCACCTGTGTTATGAGACTTGAGTACAAAGAATTCATGATTAAGACCCAAAAATGATCTCCTTTAGATATGATGGATTTTGTTTTTCTGTTCAAGAAAGCTATATGTCAATTTATGAAATATACTCATCTGAAGAAAATACCCAAATAGTAGAAACACTTATATTTGTTTAATGTGCTGATGCTTGAATGACCTTTATATTAGATTCATAAGGTGTTAGAGCTGAAAGCAGTTTTAAAAATCTTCTATTCCAACCCCTCCCGTTTTCCAGGTGGGAAAACTAAGGCCCAGAGACTTCCCCAGTGTGGCACTAGCCCCATGTGCAAATATAGGTAGGAGATAATGTGCCAAGCAGTTTACTTCTGTTGGTGATAACAGGAAATAAAAGCTCTTCCCTAATTATGAGTAGGTGAATGAGAAAATGACCCAATAGAAACCTCTGTAGTGCAATTTTAAGCTTCATCTCTATCATTCTCCTTCTTTAGCAGCTGGTATAGAACATGAAATCATACATATATTTTTAAATTTTCTTAGGTCTTTAGAGGAAAAACTTTGTTTTCAGGGGCATGATAAGAAGAATAAACACTACAAGTATCAGTATTTAAAATTCTTTGCTCTTTGTTATTTTGATAACCATAGCTTTGTCTTTTAACTCCATGGACAGGAAAGGATAGAGAAAAATTAAATTATCTTGCACTGTATGCTTTTTTATCTCTTCCTTTGTCATTCTCTTTCCATATGCTAATAGGAGAGAAAATCAAAGTATAGAGAGAATTGAGTCAAAAGTAGAATATTAACTTTTACTTTTTTATCTTGCATCTTATGGAGGCAATTCTCACTGTAGCTCTTGAGACAGACCCATCCACCTTTTGAAAAGAGTGTGGAAGTAGGAGAGAGAACAACAGTACTATATTTTTAGAATCTTCTTTTTTTTCCAAAAATCAAACCTAAAATAAACCTGGCCTCAATTTCCAGCAATAGCTTTATTTCCCATCTCCCAAACCACTGCTTAAGTTTCATAAATTCGAAAAAGGTACATTGATATTTTAAATACATAATACGTTGGCACAAGTAGCAAACTGTTATCAACTACTGAAGTTTTAAGAATAGAATACCTAAAGGAACATCAAAGTAAAAAGTTTTTGTCACATGTCATTTCTGGAGATCAAATCTAAAGTCTGATTTTATTTTAAATTAAGATAACATTTTTGCTTTCTTTTTATTTGTAGCAGCTAGACAAGTTCTTGCATATTCTCACTCCGTCAAGCAACAATCTGAATAGTTTCTGTTGTATAATTTCCCTAGAATTGAAAAAGTAGCCCAGTTTGAATGACATGTTGATTATGAAAAGACATTAATGAAATTCTATTTGATTGCAATAAACTTCAGATTGAAGCCAGAACAATAAAAAGAGTATGATCTGCAAGGTAGGCCACGCAAATGTAGGGTTCATGTGAAATTCCATGAAGAAAGGAAGGGAAAAGGAAAGCAAAATCCACTGGAGCTCAGGGTAATGGAATGGGAAGGTCTAGGCAGGAAGTATATGGATATTATATCTCAGCTTGTCTTCTAGCCTCATTTCAATAAGTGCCAACAAAGGAAATAAAAGCATAAATCTACAGGTTTGTGGAGATCAGCTATTAGGGAAAATACCTATCTCTACACTTAAAAAGAAAAAGCTTTCAAAATTTTTGAAGAATACAGAAGGCATAAGATAAAAGATTGATAAATTAAACTCCATTTAAGAAAAGATGGTATGTGTAAAGTAGATAAACATCACACACCAGGAAAAAAACTTTTTACAACATGTGTTACAGAGAAAGAGTAACTCTTTAATATCCAAAGAGGTCCTATGTACCAAGAAAAATGACCGTTAGTCTAAGAAATGGGCAAAGGCAATGGACAAACATTTTACAGAAAAGGAATTACAAATGGCACTTACAAATAAGAGATTATGCTCAACTCAGGATATGAGGAATACAATTTTAAACTATTTAGCCTATTAAATTGGCAAAGATCTTGATGTTGGTTAATACCTTGGGGTATTAACAAGGCTTTGGGGAAACTGACAGGCTCATATATTGTTGGTAGGGGTACAAAATGATCCAGCAACAATGTAGGAGTTTGGAAATACTTCCCAAATTAAAAATTTACCTACCTTCTCACCCCAGGAAATCTAAGAAATGTTTCTACAGAAATACTTGTACATCACAAAATGAATTTGCACAACATCCATTGCAGTATTGTCTGTAATGTCCAAAGGTTTAGAGAAAGCTAAACATCTAACAGTATGGGATTGGTTACATAAATTAGGAGCAGAAATAAAACTAGGTAGCTGCGAAAAGGAATGAGATCATTCTGTATTTGCTGATGTGGAATGATCTCTAAGATACTGGCAGGGAACAAACCAAGGTATAGAGTAGTATATGGCCATTGGTGTGAAATAGGAGTCTATAGATAATGTGTTTGCGCTTGTATGTTATGACTATCTTTGGACGGTGATCCAGGAAACTGGCAATAGTGATTGCCTCTGGGGAAGAGAACTGGGTGGTTGGAGTGGGGATGGGAAAGACATCAGTACACTCTTTTACTACTGTTTACAATTTTCTATATGTGAACATAGTATCTATTCAGACCAAGATAATTTTTAAATTTCTTGAGGTTTACTTGTACTGATGAAGAATGTTGACTAGTTGTAACCAGTAGTATTCCCTTGCATCGTTGAGTCCCATAAAGACTCACCGTCACTGCTGCCCTGACAGGCTCAAGTTCAGGAAGGAGGGACACTGGAAGCGGCTGCTCTTTGGGACAGAGTTAGCACACCTTGGATCTCTGCACTTGCCCTGCCCTGCCTTCGGCTAACTGATCTTTCCGGAAGGGAGACCCAAGGGACATTGATGAGGACCTAGGTGGGGATGAGCATTCATGGAGAACAGGCATTGAAGAAGGTAGTAGCAGAAGCCTGGGCCTGGGAGAGCACAGAAATGGAGATGGTATTAATTGCTACTCCAACTCCATCAGATGCAGCTTACAGTGATAAAATAGAGAAAATGTTATTTTATGGGTCACAGCCTTGAGATCCTCTGCTACCCCTGAGGTTTGAGATGGTGTCTAGGAATCTACAGTTTTTAAAAATGGCCATAGTTTGGGGAGCTTGTTCTGGGAATCACCAATCTCTTCTACCCCCCTTCTTTTGTAGATGCAATTATCCCCTTCGTCCCTTGAAATACCCATTCCTTGGAGTACTTTTATGATAACTTCCAAAACCTTTCATGGTATTCTACTCTTAAACACGTGCTTTCATAAGAATGATTGTTTCATTGTGCCTTTGTCCTCCTGGAGTCCACAAAGGGCTACCAAATATTAAGGTATGGAATAGTAAGACAGAGAAAGCCGAGGTGGCAACTTAATGGTTGGTAGGTCATAGCTTTGGGAAGACTAATTATATACTGATATGAATTTACTAAGCAATGATATCAATAATTGAGTTATACTGAAGAAAAGGAAAAACTTGGTGATGATCAGAGGTATCGTGCTGCAAAATAATATTCCTTAAAAGAAATCAAAATCGTTTAATTATTGTCATTAATACCTATTTATCCAAAGTTAACAGACATAGCCCTTCATTTGGAATTGGTAGCTTTAAATCAGAAATAACACTGCCAAAGTATACAGGGGAAAATGTTACATTAGTCTCTTTCTTTTAACCTCTGGGCATGAAGTTAGGATTAAATATGTATCCTAATAAATGAATTAAGTAAATAATATGCATCTCTTTTCTCTGTGGAAGTTCCGATATTTTAGTGGCTATGTTCTTTTTCAAGCAAATTTATTTGAAAACTAGGAGAAATAGGCAGCAACCTGTAGCAGTGTGCTACAGAAAGCTTTAGGTGTCGAAGTGGGTAAAGAGCAAAGGTTGATGGAGGTGGCTGGGGAAAGGTCAGAGAAGCTCGATATCACAAAAGAGGAATGACCTTTGGGAGCTTGGCTTTGTGGAGGACATGTGGAAGTATCTAGAAAACCCTTTCCATAACTTTCCAGGACTGTTGAAATTTCAGGATGCATTAAATTTCAGGATGCACTAGTGTATCTAATTCCTACTGGAATTTTAGGAGCAGGTTTAATGTGACATGAGTGAACATTTAACTACATTTCTTTTAAGAGATTAGTAGCATATATTAAGTACCTCTGATAACAGTATTGTGCTAAACTGCTTCTTCTTGCCATGCATTTCACTTCTTTTTTTCAATGCATCCTTCTGTGAAAATACCCTGCTGTCTTGTGGTACTTTTTAAAAATTTTAATCACGATACACTTGTTTTCGGAGCAGCAGTATTTATTTGACAGAAGAGCTCTAGACTAGGGATCATGGCTACCCAGGTTCTGTTCCCAGCCTCTCCACTTATCCAGCAGCTGACCCAAGGCCAGGAGGAACCTCTGGCAGCCTCATCTGTTAAATGAGGGTGAAATAGTCATGGGAATGATCACATTTCACGTTAGTATGGGAAAACACTTAGACAACTATTAAGTCCTATGTAGACAGAAAGTACAATTATAAATCATTGCATTGAATTTCCATTTACCTAGAATATAAATAACCAGAAAACCAAAGTAACTACATTTTTTCTGTAGATTTGTCCAGTGATAACTGATTTCATGCTAACCCGCCCTGTGGCACTATAAAATTCAGAAGTGTCTTGGAAATCAAATACAAATACAATTTTATTATGTTTAGTAGTCTTTTTAAAAAAATGATCAACATTATGGTGTTTTTTTTTAATTCTTTTTCATTTTTATTTGTTTCAGGTATACAAAACAATGTAATAGACATTTCACCCCTCACAAAGTGATAACCCCCCTCCCCCAATCTGTTACCCCTCTGACATCGTATACAGCTGTTACAGTTCCATTGACTCTATTCCCTGTGCTGTACTCCATATCCCGTGACTGTATGTACATTAAATTATAGTTAACATTCATCATTGTTCAGCTTCAGCTTCAGGTGTACAGTGCAGTGATCCGGCATCTACATCATCCCTGAAGTGGTCTCCCTAATAAGACAGGTGTCCATCTGACACCCTACAAAATCTTTACAATATTGATTATATTCCCCAACTGTCTTTCATATTTTTATGTGGCAATCTTGTGAATACCAATTTGTGTTTTCTAATCCCCTCACATTCTCCCTCATCCCCACCCCCTCCCATCTAGCAACCATCAGTTTTTTTCTCTATGTCTCTGAGACTGTTTCTGTTTAGTTTGCTCATTTATTCAGTTCTTTAGATTCCACTTATAAGTGAGATTATATGGTATTTGGCTTTCTCCGTGTGACTTACTTCACATAGCATCCTAGAGAACATTATGGTTCTTTCAAAATTCGTTTATTCTATGTGGAAAGTCTAAGTAGGAAATCCTCATTTCTGACCAATGTGGGGTAAAGCAGGCATCAGTCACTAAGGTCAGCCCATCTCTGGCTGCTTCCTAGGGTGCCGCCCTTCTCTTTCCCCACGCAGTGGCTTTTTGTTCCCTCTCAGTTCCCATTGCCCTGCCATTGCCCTTTCCATACCAGTCACTTTCTCCTGGAACATTCCTTCTAGCACCATCACACCTCATCTTTCAGGAAATGCCATGGCACACTATGTCCTCCAACTCGGCAGCTTTTTCGTGTTCCCTCTTTCACTGTATGTCTTCCTTGGGTTGCCTCCTTGTGCATTTTGTCTCCTTAAGCGCTGAAGGAGCTCGTTTTTTCAGGGGCCAGGCCTCTTTACTGTTCCTTTCTGTCTTGAAAGCTCCTTAGGCACCCACTCCGTTGGACATCTTGTTGTTTCTCTCAGAGCACCCTTCCCTGCCCTTGGCTCCTCATTTTTCTGGTATCATCCAGGAAAGAAGTGTTCTCCACAATGACATTTACCCCCATTCAACATGAACCTTTCTCCCACTAAATTCCAAACCTTTTTTAAAACAATGGAAATTTCTCTCGAATGTTTTATACACTTCACTTTAAAAAGTTGCATGTAGAGACCCCAATACTAGAAAGCTCCCCTAAAGTGATGCTGGTGACTCAAGACTAAGAATGCCCGTTACTGTTCATGCCCACAATAAAGATGGCTTTGGCTGTGGGGCGGCACTAATTGCTCCTTCACCAAATAACCTCAGAATTCTGCTCTGACTCTTCACTTTTTTATTCTTTTGTATTGAAGGTCTTTTGCTTTCTCCTTCCGTTTGCCATCAGGCTTCTGACATCGTTGCATGCCACTCTTCCACGAAATGAGCCTTCTTTCCTGACACACAGGAAACATTGGTTCAAAAAGGTAATTTGATTTCAGCCACATCTTTGAAGTGGTGAGTAAGGAATGCTTCTTGCCTCTCATTTTGCTGAAACTTTTTTGTTTTAGCTCCCAGATTCATTTTCTAGATAGTGCCCGATAGTTAAGGTGGAACAAAGTCTCACTCTATGCTAGATAAATCTGGTATTAGACTTTGTTATTAGATTGTAGGAGGGTTGATAGTTGTTCCGAATATTGGAAGTTATCATTCTGACATTCTTAAATCCTATTATCTTTCTCAGAATCATCAGTTTATTTGATGAAATATTTCCTGAGCATGTACTATGTGCCAGTCTCTGTGCTTTGAAGTCAGAAAAGGCCCCTGCTGTCATAGAACTGCATTCTAATGAAGGGAGGCACTCCGTAAAAGTACACTGCTGTTTTAGATACTATTAAGGGCGATGACAGCGGTAAAGTGACTGATGGGGCAAGAGCAGTTGCTCGCGGTGGTGGTGGGTGTAGTAGTTTGGTAGGCTGCCTTAAGAAAGTACCATGAACTGGGTGGTGTAAAACCATAGAAATGTATTCCCTCCCAGTGCCGGAGGCTAGAAGTCCAAAATCAAGATGGATCTTCCTTGCCTTTGATACCTTGTGGCAGCCCCAGGAATTCCTTGGCTTGTGGTAGTATATCTCCAATCGCTTCCTCCTTCACAAAGATTTCTTCACAAAGGAGTCTCTGTGTCTCCTCGTTCCCATATAAGGACACCAGTTATCAGGGATAAGGGCTGACCCTACTCCAGAATGACCGTATCTCAACTAATTACCTTGCAACAACCCTATTCCCAAATAAGGTCATATTCTGAGGTATTAGGGCTTAGGTTTTCAACATAACTTTCTTGTGGGCACAATTCAAACGCTGAGAGTGAGTTCTTTGGGTGGACTGGCCAGGCATGGCCTTGCTATCTAGGTGGAGACCTTTGAGCTGAGCCTGAGTGATGGGCAAGGACAGATTGTGAAAAAATCTGGGTGCAGATCCTTTCCTGGCAGAGGGAACAGCAAAGCACAAGGGACGAGAGTCTAAGATATGTACATTAGATTCATACTCTTAAAAAGGACAAAAAATGGTTTGGGAAGATAATTTTTATAGTTAAAGTTGATAGGATTTGAGCACTTGGATGGTTTTACTTTTGATCAGGTGAAGACCAAAACAATTTCTTTAAAAATTAACTGCTGAGAAATCAGGTCTACTAGAAGTGGCTAATAACATTTTAAGAAATTTGTTGATTAAAAGTTTGCTTTGCATGTTAATACTATATTTCTCCATCACTCTGTTTGGATTTATTAACCTAAAATTTTTAAGTTGAACAATATCCGAGAATTAAGCAAACTTTGTAATAGTAGAGATTAATTTCTAGTGGTAAGAAACTAAGACTAAACATAGTCTTTAAAAACAACATATTAAATTGTCGTTTTCAACAAGATTATAACATTATTGTGGCTGTCCTCTGTAACACCTAGGGCTAAGTAGCATTAGTATAATTTATGCTACATATTTATGAAAATGTTTACTTTTTTGAATTTAAAAATTGATACAGAATACAGAAAAGTCTACATGGAAATATAAATGTCCCAAGATAGTTAGTCAAAAATATTCCATGTTAGACTGGTAACACCTTTAAACATTCAGACATAGCATAAAAAGTAACTTAGAATGTTGTAAAAATGTAATGCAAAATTGACATTATGAAATATGCATCAGTACATTGTATGTGTGTACTTTACCCAGAACTTTGATGTGGTTAAAACAGATATATTTGTTTATATTACAGAAAAAGTATATTATTTACGAATAGCAAGTTCTAAAGAAATTCAAAAATGCTTACGTATAATAGAATTAGATGTTTCTAGCGAATGGCTATTTCGGTCAGGTTTAGGATTATAAGCACATACCGGGACTGAGGCTGTGTGGGTTCCAGTCCTGGCTTCTCTTTGTCCAGTGTATGACCTTGAATAAATCATTTAACCCCTCTCTGCCTTCCTTAATCTCATTTGTGAGATGAAAAATATAAAAAACAGTACCTACCACAAAGGGTTGTTGGGAGGATAGAGTGAGTTAATGCATATGCGTTGCTTAGAACAGGCACATAGTAAGTGCTATGTAAGTGTAAGCAGTTATTATTTTTAGCATATTAATTGAAAATTAAACATATTAATGTTCATTAATTGGAAGACTTATGTAAAATGTAAACACAGTAAATGTCTCTTATGCCTTGTTACAAATCAGAGGCTAATTTACAAAGATAAGAAAACTGCCAACAGTATTTGCAAGGCTCTGTTTTAATGTTAATAATCTGTTAAAAGTATTTTATATGCATACCCACTTAGTTACTTATAGCAATGACTGTGTTCAAGAGATTTTTGTTAGGTCTTAAGGGAAAAGGAGGATTAAGCTGTGGATCCTGCTCTCAAGAACCTGCCCATCCAATGGGGAAGATAAGATGTGTTATAATTTAGTACAATATGAAGTATAATGAGGTGTCACATTAAGAATGTGATTTAGTTCTGTGAGAACCTCTAGAAAATGGGAAGTATCTGAGGAGGTCTTGTGGGTAAGAGGGGCATGGATAAAATTGAGGATCTAATGACATTTTTAGGGGGTGGGAAGAATAGGAGAAATCTGAGGTAGAGAAGGAACAGTTAGATAAAGAGGTGAAGGACAGTCATGTCCCCAGGTCAAGAGAGGAAAGAATTTCTAGGAAGAGAAATGGGCTATCACAAATATTATAGAAAACTCAAGGAGAGTGAGGATCGAAGAAAGACCCTGAACGGCATTCCCCTCTCATCTTCCTTGGGACCAGAGGGTTGGGGCTGGGGATCCATTGGTTTTTCTTGACAAAATAACATATAATAGAATTTCTGGATATGACGTAGAACTGAAAAAGCATCAGGTCAGCTAGGATATAGACTATTTATATTGATGTGGCTTAAACACAGTGAAATTTCTAGGAGATTTTTGTTTTTTTAATTCCTTAAAGAGCACTTTTAAGACCACTAGGTACTATTCAACACGTGTTGTCTGCCAAGCATTCTCCTAAACGTTTGAGATGACTATCCTCTTGTTTAAAGCCTTGCAGCTGCTCTTGCAGTAGATACTGTTACTTCCATGTTACAGACGAGGAGGCCATGGTCCAGAGAGGAGGTGACCAGCTCACAATCCATTTATAGTAAAGTGACCAAGCTGGATTCCTACCTGGCATGTCTGGCCCTGAAGCCTGGACTCTTACCCAATCATTTTCTATAATAATTATTTAGTAGCCTCAAGGCATTTTTAGATGCAGAGTTGTTAAGACCCTGCTTTCACTGATGACCAGCCCCACTGGCCTCCTTGCTGTTCTTTAAATAAACCTGGGTTATTTCCACTTTTGGGTTTTGGCACTTGGTCTTTGCTTTTCTTTAGAACACTTTCCCCGATGCTTTGCCGGATGGGCTCCTGCTGACCTTTCCTGTGTCAGCTTGAATGTTAGAGGTTCTCCCCTGCACGCCATTCAAGTACATCCACCCCTCCTCCCAAGTGCATCCCAATCTGAGAACATCTCCCACATATCTTTATTTGTTGTCAGTGTCTAGCTTAGGCTGCTGTATTCCCAGGACCTAGGATGGGTGCTCAATAAAATATGCATGGAATAAATGCATAATATCTCAAAGATACAGGATTTTAAGTAATTGGTGAGGTTTCTTTAGGTGTATGGAAATATTAGAAGTGTCAGTTCATGTCAGTGATTGTTTCTTTCCTATTTAACATATACGCCTCTTTTCAGTAACTTTGAATTGAAAACTGGGTGACGTCTTGAAGGAAAGTCCTAAAAATTTCACCTGTATTGAAAGTGATACAAGTTTGTTGTAGAAACATTTACAAACATAGAAAAGTGTATTTTAAAATGACATATAATACTGCGTCTAAAAGCTAAATTTTAACATTTGGATATTTTTTTTCAGTTTTTACAGATTGCTTTCTCTTACTCAGCAAAATATCATGACTATTCTTTTGTCATTGATTATTCTCCTAAATGTCATTTGTTAAATAGATTTTGTTTTTTAGAGCAGTTTTGGGTTCACAGCAAAACTGAGCAGGAAGTACAGACATTTCCCATATACCCTCTTCCCCCAAACAAGCCCAGCCTCCTCTATTAGCACCCACCCCAGAGTGGGACATTTGTTACAATCGTCAAACCTACGTTGACAAATCATCATCACTCAAAGCCCATAGTTGATGTTATATGGTTTGCTCTTGGTGTTGTACGCTCCATGACAAATACGTATCTAATGGCATATAGCCACCATTATGCTATCATACAGAGTAGTTTCACTGCCCTAAAAATGCTGTGTGCTCCACCTGTTGATACCTCCCTCCCTCAACCCCTGGCAACCACTGCTTTTTTTTCACTGTCTCTATAACTATTAATACATTTAATTTTTAATAGATGCAGCACATTCCATTTTATGTGCATGCCACGTACTACTTAATTCTGGTTGGATACTTGGGTGGTTTTCGGCATTGTCAATAACCTGATGAATGGCCTCATGTAGAGATCTTTGTGTACAACTCTGATTATTCCCGAGAATGGCTAGATTAAGGATTAAGGAATATGAATACTTTAAGGCCTTTGTCAAGTATTCTATAGCAGCTTAGTCCTCCAGACATTTTCTTTTAAATCATTTTTACTCCCACTAAAGATGCATAAAAGGGCTTAGGAAAAAGAATTGTCCTATGAGTTGTGAAAATGTAGACACAATAATGATAGCTGATGCATGTGCAGTTTGTTATGTGTCAGGCATTATTTTAAGTGCTTTCATTTACTCCTAATAATAGTATTATTATTAGTTCCATTTTAGAGATGAGAAAACCGAGGCACACAGATTAAATAATTTGCCAAAGTGGTTTCCTTAACTGTAATATGGGAATGCTGTTAGGACCTAACTCTCTGGTTGTTTACTATGGGTTCTTCTGGCCCATAGTGAAAACTAACCAAATATCACCAGTAGTGTTAAGGAATCATCGCTCTTATTGAAGTGGTAGCATCAAACACATGACAACTAAAATAGCAATAGAGAATTTAATTGGCTGTCAGTTTTTCAGTTCATGGATAAATAGTCACATAGAAAGTTTCCTTCAAATTCAACTTTGTTTAACTCACCTGGCATTTGGTATACTAGTGATGTGTACTGGCTGGTACTTAACGATAGTTTATGAATTGTTTTCTTTTTCTGAGAGAAAATTGGGTGTAACATATGTCCACCAGATGCTTTGGATTTTGGATTGGACGCTCTGGTTGTGCTGTCTTTGGTGTATAAAGACTATCTGGCAGATAGTAAAGTATGACCAAAATTATTAATCTCAATTGGTGATTAAAAGAAGCATAAAACATAAAACATAAAACCCAAGTTTTTGAAATCAAATGAGAACTTTCATGGGTCAGTATGTAAAGGCAGACTTTTAATTTGGGGCTCTACTGTGGAAATTCTGCTTTAAACAAATAAAAGTAAACATTCTTTTCCCTCCTCTCTGCTTTTCTCTCCCAAAACCCCAACCATAACCCCTTCCACACACTTAATATTTCTGTTGATTTATTCCTGAGGATGCTTGTGTATTTGCTGCTCAGTGTTTTTCTAGGTCTTAGAAGGCGACAGACTGATTGTACTGCCTGGATTTGGGGTTGTAGCTTATAGGTTCCTGGCGCGATGCGATATTGCGTCCTCAACCTTTAGCTGCCTTTGAGCGGCTCCTCGTACATCAGGGGGAGCCTCAGGGGACGGATAACCATTAAGGGTTGTTTTTTATTTTCACTTGTTAAATCCCCAAAACGAATGCCATTGCAAGGCTCTACATACAAATCAATGTTCAATCTATTCATCTTTTTAACTTCTACATCAGATAGCTTTATACATAGTGGCCACTCAGGAAGTGTTGTGAATATATAATTTTTTGTTAATTGATGTAAGATTACACTGCACATTGTTTGCTATTAGAAATGCTAATTGTAGGTTTGTTGAGTTTGTGTTTACACTCTAATCTTTTGGAGCACCGAAGGAAAAAAAAAAACTTGTAGAGTTTTTCCCTTAAACTTTGTAGGAAAACATATTTGGATAAAGCAGGGCTGTACTTCTATTTTCATATGTCCATTATAGGGTAGCTAACTGACAATTATTTGTTTCTCCATGGAAGAAATATTTAAAAACTTTGAGAAGAATGCCTAATTATTCTTTGGGGCCAGGGCACATTGTGAAATGATAAAGATTAGGCATTAGATTTTTCAAAGCCAGGAATTAAGTAAGCAAAGGTTAAAAATGCTTCTTTCAGTTGAAGATGCTGGAGCTTTTCAGTTGCTTTATTTTGTTTTGTTTTGTTTTGTTTTGTTTTATTTTATTTTTTTTTATTTTATTTTATTATTTTGTTTTTTGGTTTAAAACAGGCAATGTGACATTTATGAGTTAAATGCCAGCAAGGTTCTGTTTTTCAGATACTTGAAGCACTACCCACAAATCACAACTTTCTTAATTTCTCTCTGCTGGCATAGAGATGATGACTGTACTTAAAACAGGAAGTTAGTAATCTCTTTCTGAGGGTGCTGGTCGAACGTTGTCCCTGGCAAATTAGCTCATACATCTGCCCCCAAGTTGTAGTTTAAATATGCAACTCTGATGATAATATTGCATCTAAAAGTGCTTTGTGCCAGAATGTATTACTGTGTGTTGAGGGAGAAAGGTGTTACTTGACAATTTTATGCTATTTTCCATAATTCCTTAGAATTTTCTTTCTAAAATAGATGTATTTTCTTTAGGAATTCCAGAAATCCTTTAGATAAAATTTCCTAAAATTGTATGCTTTACAAATGTACATTATTATCTTATTGAGAACTGAGATTAAAATCATCTTTCTGATTTAAGATAGTTAAGAATCATGGTAAGTACTCTGTTTAAAGAAACTATTGGGAGTGGGAGAAGGGTGAAATGGATAAAAGGGGTCAATTGTATGGTGAGAGATGGAAACTAGACCTTTTGTGGGACGCACATTGTAATGTGTACAGATGTCGAATTATAATGTTGTACACCTGAAACTTACATAATGTTCTAAACCAATGTTACCTCAATTAAAAAATATATATATTGGTAAGCAGTGTTGGGAGTTGGCAATTGGTAATCAGCTGATTTTCATAAAACCTGAATCATAACTTGAGAGGGAAAGAATGGCCATCATTGAAAATAATGGTTCGGATTATTTTGAGAGTATTTTGTGACACACAGATGCTAGAGGTATCTGTCATTATATTTTCTTAGTGTCTCAATATCTAAGACTTAAATAGCATAGTAACAACTTTTCCAACATTACCAGAATCACAGAAAGGATCTTGGAAATCATCTGGTCTACCTCCTTCATTTTGTAGATGAGGAGTTCTGAGAGGTTGCCTGAGGCATCCAGGCCAGTGGCAGACTTGTGCCAACCATCACATGACTGTCTACTAAGCTATCCTGATCTGGTACATGGAGCACATTAGGGTTGGTTTCCAAATATTTGTATGGATATAGAGAAAATGGTGATGGAAGCAATGGCATTTTTTTGTGTGTGACAGTTTCTTAAAAGTTTATTTGAGACAACTGATGACAATTGTCAGGAAGCAAAAGCTCAATGGATTAAGAATATGCTCCAGAGAATGGCAATTTTGCAGTTTATTTTACACATTGTAATCAAAGGAGGAGATGTAAGGAGGGTTACATGAAATCCATTGGTGGTAGATTAAAGAGGTGAGAGGAAACAAAGTGGGAAAATTTCTGGGACTGGATAAAAACCAAAATGGAGAAACATATGCATCTTTAACATTGGAGGATACAGGATAGTTAATAATTAATGCTTGCAGCACACAGAGATGGTATGTGGGGAACAAGATAACAACAATGAGGGGTTCTGTGCTCTGGTGCCTATGGTTGTGCCTTCAAGGAGTAGAAAAAGGAAATTAGTCTGGTATTTCAAAGGTATGTTGCCCTGGTTGCGTAAGAACAATGGACATAGCTCACTTAAAGTAAAGACTGACCTTTGCTAAGGAATCTGTAGGCCTGGGATCTGACTGCCTGCTATGACCTGCCCAGTTAGGAATTTCTGACCAGACTGACCTGTGTAGTTACTGACCCACTCAGTGGGTCAGGCCTGCCATGTGGCCCCCCACTGAGCTTGTCAGGTTTATTGCATAGCCTCATTTTCATTCATTGCCCCTAGTGATTTTCTGGCTGAGCAACCCAGGTGTGTGTGAGGCACCCAGGTTCTGTGCCCAGTTCAGAGCCATTGTGCTAAGGGCTCTGTTGTCCTGGGGGCCTCAGGTGGGGTGTGGGGTGAAAGGCTTACCAAGTTATATCCCCTGGCTCAGTAACAGTGACTGGCTCTCAACATATTTCAGTATAACAGAAAGATCTGCCATTCAGGAAAAGGAGTGCGAACCCAGAGCTCTTTTGTCAGATTGAACTCAGAGTGGATTCTTCCTTTAGGAGCCTCTCCCTGCTGCCCTGGAGATGCTGGATTCTTCTTCATCCTGAGAATGCTGATGAAGACTTCTGGGCCCTGGCAGAGAGTGTGTGTGCCTCCCTGAGGCAAAGAGAGGGATGGACTCTTAGGTGCTGGGGGACGTTGCAGGAGAAAGCCCTTCTCCCCCCATTTATTTTCCAATGCCTACTTATCTCTGTCTACAGATGGATTTAGTACTATCTGAATGAAGAATGCCTGGCTTCTTGCCTGAGGGCCCTACCAAGCACATTTCTCCAGAATGGTATTCTTTTTCATCCTGAGAATTCTGTCTGTAGGTTAGGGTTCATGGCTGCTTTCACATGTGTTTGTTACTGCAGTTATAGTGCCTTTTCAGATATGATATCAACTTTAAATCAAGTCACATTGGAGGCACATACAGATCCTGTCGTAGTCAGTTTGGGCAGCTTTAAAAAGCACTATAGACTGGGTGGCTTTATAAACAACAGAAATTGATTTCTCAGTTTGGGAGGCTAGAGCCTCACAGTTTTGGAAGTTCAAGATACCGGTTCCAGCATGGTCTGGTTCTGGTGAGGGCCCTCTTCTGGGTTGCAGACTTCTCTTACCCTCACAGAGCAGTTAGGAGGAAGAGAGAGCTCTCGGGAGTCCTTTTTATAAGGGCACTGATCTCGTTCATGAGGGCTCCACCCTCATGACCTAATTACCCCCAACGGCTTCACCTAATATCATATAACCTCGAGAGTTAGGATTTCAACATAAGAATTTTGAGGGACACAAACATTCCGTCCATTGCATTTCTCCTCAGTAAAATTTTGTTGAATAAAGGAATCATTTAGAAAAAGCGATTTTTGTGGGAATGGCAGAATCCAGATAGAGTTGGGGGTCATACTTATTAATCAGCCATTCCAATGTGACACTGCAGTGAGTGCTTACTGGATGGGAACCTTTAGTAGTCCACAGTTCACCCTTGAACAACATGGATTTGAACTGCGTGGGCCCACTTATACACAGATTTTTTTCAATAAGCACTGTAAATGTATTTTCTCTTCCTTGTGATTTTCTTAATAACATTTTCTTTTCTCTAGCTTACTTTATTTATAAGAATGCAGTATTAATACATATAACATAGTAAATGTGTGTTAATTGATATGTAATCAGTAAGGCTTCTAGTCAGCAGTAGGCTATTAGTAGTTAAATTTTGAGGGAGTCAAGTTATACACAGATTTTCGACTGTGTGAGCTGTCAGTGTCCTTTACCCCCATGTTGTTCAAGGGTCAATTGTACTTTCACTTCTCCCCTCCAGTCTTTCTGCTGCTGTTATCAAATGTTTAACTTTACATATTATAAAGCACCACATTACACTGTAATCATTTTTTAAACAGTCTATGGTCTTTTAAAGAGATTTAAATAATAATTTAAAAACCTTACATATCTAGCTATGTATTTAGCATTTATGGTGCTCTTCATGCCTTTTTGTAGATCCATGTTTCTCTCTGAAGTCACTTTCCTTCAGCTTAAAGGACTTCCTTTAACATTTCTTGTGTCTAAAGGCGATGAATTCTTTTAGAGTTTGCGTGCCTGAAAATATCTGTATTTTGCCTTCAGTTTTGAAAGCTATTTTCAATGGATGTAAAAATCCAAGTAGACAGTAATATTTTCTTTCAGCACTTTGAAGGTATTGCTTCTTGCAAATTGTTTCCAATGAGAAATCTGTTATCCGTATTTTTGTGCATACTGTATCTTCCTCCCCTCTGGCTGCTTTAAAGATTTTCTCTTTATCCCTGGTTTTGAGCAATTTGATTATGATATGTCATGGTGTGGTTTTTTTCATGTCTCTTGTGCTTGAGGTTCATTGAGTTTCTTGGATCTGTGAGGTTTTAGTTTTCAAGAAAGTTTGAAATTTTGCTGCTGTTCTTCAAACATTTTTTCTATTCTTCACTTACCTTTCTTTTCGGGAACTCTGTTTACTGGTATATTAGATTCCTTGAAGTTGTCTTACAGTTTACTGATACTCTGTTTATTTAAAAAAAAAATTCTCTCTTCTCTGTTTCACTTTGGATAGTTATTATTGCTATCTGTTCACATTTAGCAATCTTTCCTTTGGCAATGTCTAAAATACTAATCCCAGGCAGTGTATTTTTCATCTCAGACCTGAGTGCAGTTTTCGTCTCTAGAAGTGGTGTTTTGGTCTTTTGGAATATCTTCCATCTCGCTATTTAATTTTTGAACATACAGAATACAATTACAACTTGTAATGTCCTTGTCTGTTAATTCTAATATTTGTATCAACTCTGAGTTAGGATTGACCCAGAAGGAACTCTGGGTTAGGATTGATTTATCTCCTCATTAGGAGGCAAATTTTTCTGCTTCTTTGTGTACCTGATAATTTTTTACTGCATTCCAAATATTCTGAATTTTACCTTGTTGAGGGCTGGATATTTAAACATTTTTATAAATATTTTTGAGTTTTGTTCTGTGATGTGGTTAATTTACTTGGAAATAGATTCTTTAGGTCTTGCTTTAAAAAAAAAATGTTTTTTGAAAAAAAACAAGTGTTAGGTAGGAGTAGAACAGTGCTTCATTTAGGGCTAATTAGTCCCCAGGAACGGGGCAAGACCCTTCCGTGTATTTCGTCCAGGGTTCCCTGTATCATGAGGTTTTCCAGTCTGGCAGGGGGAAAGAACCAGGCACTGTTTTGATTCTGTGTCAGGGAGGGCATTGTACTGTAATCCCTAGTTCTTTCTGGTGGTTCTTTCTCCAGCCTTCTTTGTTTCCTTGCACCCATGAGCAGGACTCAGCTGAATTCTTGAGGGGAACTCTGAACAACTCCAGAATTCTCTCTGTGTGAAACTCTCTCATTTCCTTTGAACCCCAGCTGCCTTGGTCATCTTGAATTCTCAACTCAGAAAGTCTGCTGATCCCTGCCTGGCTTCGCCGTCTGCTTCGCCGTCTGCTTCGCCGTCCCTGTGCCACAGCTGGAAACTCTAGGAAGGGAGCTGGTATAATCTTAGGACTCACCTCACTTTCCCATCTTCTCGATATGTTTTGGTTGCCTGGTAGTGTCTTGAAAACCACTTCTTCATATGTTTTGTCCACTTTTTGGTTGCTTCAGCTAGGAGGGTACAATTGGTCCTGTTTTTTCATGTTGGAAGTGCTCCAGGGTCTGTTGAAAGTGAAGAGGCAGACACAGGAGTGCAATAGAGACTTACAAGGGGTGGCAATAAAAGTTTGCACCACAAGTCAATGTGGTGAATGAGAAAGCCTAGTTGAGGTGGTAAGAGTTCCTCCAGTAATCTTCAGAGCAACCCAGTGAGTTTACTAGTGGTTTCATTGATGGATTATTCTTTTTGAGCTATTGCTTGTTTGTTTGTCTTTTTGTTTAGTGCCTACTCTGTGCCTGGGTCTTGACATACAGTATTTCTCATCCCCACAATAGGCCCAAAAGGTGTTGTTACCACCCCACTTTCCACCCACCCTCAGTCTCAGCCCTTCTCGATAACACAGATGAGAAAATAGAAATGTCAAGTGGCTGCCAAAGTCCTAATAAAGTTTGTAAATTGTATAATCATATTTCAAACCCAGCTCCTTGTAGTTTCAAAACCAGTGGTCCATGCTACTTTCTTCTTGCCAGGATAGAGATTTGTGTTGAATACGAGACTGGGGAATTGAAAGTGCTCAAAAGGCAGAGGTGGAAGAGACAGCTCATGGTTAACGAGGCCAGGAAAGGAAGGAGTCAAAGATGAAGGCTGATGAATGGGAAAACAAACACACCAAAAAACCATTTCAGAGGCCTTAAGCTCTCTATGGTGTTGACCATGGCTATAATGGCCTTAAAAAAAAAAAAAAAAAAAAGGAATGTGGAGTTAGCCCTGGATGATGATAATGAAAGTGATGTAGGAGAAAGAAGTCCCCAGAATTGTACCTGATCTTCTAATTAATTCTAGATCTCTAATATAGTTACAGATTGATTGTAGATCTGAGAAAGGTAAAACAAATAAAATAGAAAAAAATAAATAGTTTTTGACAAGACATGAATGCTCATCAGAAAGGAAAACATTGATAAAAATACAGTGTTAAAGTTCTTTTCATCAAAAACAGTGGCAGAGAGCAAGAAAGCAAGCAGCAGAGAGCAGTTACTTCTAGTATGTAAATCTTAGCCATGCAGAGTTACATGTAGTCACTTATTTAAACACCAAAATGTTTTATTCTTTCTATCAGAAATTCATTAGCAAGCACGATGGTTTTGTGTATTTCCAGAATTGTTTGTCTAATCCTCTTAAGGGCATAATACCACTAAGCAGCACAGCTAAGTGTTTGATCAGTTGTAATTAGAACTATCATTTGTCACACTTTAAAAGCGTTTGGCTCTTGGCTATAGAAGTATCAAAGGCTGGGCAAAGAAGTAATCATTCTGCTATCTTTTAAAGTTACACTTCAGACTGTTAAAACTAGTCACAATTGAGTCAGTCTATAACCTTCAACTATTCAGGCCTATTCAGTATGCTGGTTAATCAGATTATACATTTACTTTTTCAACAGTTATATTTTTGTTTTTGTTTTTTAAATATAATATAGAAGGCCATGCAATTAGGATTTTTCTTACTGGCTATCTTGACAAAATCAGCATCTAATTGTTTTCTTGTATAAGGTATTAACATGTTTTCCAATAGGTGGAATGAAACAAAAAGGATCCTTCTTGGGTTCTTCTATGGATAAAATGCTTTTGTGTATTATGTCAACACAAAGGAAAGCAAGATCTCAGATTACGTAATATTGTGTGGTCGGGGATTACAAAGTAGGATGTAGCAATGAGACGGAGTCCACAAGCTGCATGTGAAAATCAGGGTCACTACTTGATAGTTTTTCAATACATATAGTATATCAATGAGACAAAAAGTCAGAGCACAAAATCATAAGGCCACAGTAGTGTGACCTATATACTTAGTGATATTGTTATACCTCATTTGGCTTTCAAGGCCAGGAAAGAATTAGAAAATTTGATTCATGTTGAACGACTTACAAAAGGATTTAATTTGGGTACCAAGGCTTTAGTAACCTCTTTACCAACTCTCCCTTATAGCAGTGTTGTTTTCTAGTGAGAAAGAGATACAACTGTTGTGTTATAGGTGGTCCTGTTTGTGAGCACTGGTATGTGCAGGCACAGGGGGGGTGGTGTATTAGATTCCTATGGCTGCTATAACATATTACCACAAACTTGGTGGCTTAAAACAACACAGATTTATTCTCTCATACTTCTATAGGGCAGAAGTCCAAAATCAGTTTCACAGGGCTGAAATCTTGGGGTCAGCGGGGTTGCTCTACCTCCGGAGACCCTCGGGGAGTTGAATCCATTCTTTGCCTCTTCCAGCTTCCCGACTGCTGGAATTCTTTGCTGTTCCTTGTAAAATTGTAATACTCAATATATACCAATAACAAAAGATGAATACAAGACATGTTTGACTTCTGCAAGTACAAGAGGTGCTCAAAGTCGTTACCATCAACATCCAGGCACTTCTGATTACGGTGAACTGCTGCTTAAGCAACGGTGACCAGAGCGTCCATTTGTACACATTTTTTTGGCACCCCTGGGGTGTGTGTATGTGTGTGTGTGTATACATTTTTTGACACCCCTGGTGTGTGTGTGTGTGTGTGTGTATATATATATATGTATATATACATATATATATATATATATACACACACACACACATACTTTTTTTTGTTGCTATTCGTAAGGTAATATTCTTTCTTTGGCTATATAAAGTCACAGAAGTTCTGGGGATTACAGAGTGAACATATCTATCTGTAAGGGGCCATTTTTCAGCCAGCCACTTGTTTCTTCTGGCTGTGAGTACACCTGCCATCAGGAGATGCCTACAGAGGTACATTAATGAACATCTGGATGCCATGAGCATGCAGGGAAAGTCACCTGTAAGAACCCCAAGTGTGCTGGGCTGGATTTATTGTTCCTGGGCATGTCTGAGGAGGTGGAGAGATAGGGATGAAGTGAGTATTTGGAAAGAATCTTGAGGGAAGGTATCAAATATTCAGAGACCTTTCTAAAGCTAAAGAGTAACTGGTTTGAGAAAGTCTAACTTAAAAGGTAGTGACTTCCACCTAACATTTTCCTTCTCAACTATTCGATGACTAATAAGTATTAACCAAACTATAGAGACTGATTTTAGAGAAGTTATATGCCAATGTGATGCTTAGCAAGATTTTATTAGAAATGAGGTGTTGTCTAATAGAATACTTTATTGCTCACGGTTTGGTCTTAAACCTGTTTCTATTGTTAAGACACACTTAAAAATGTTCAGGCTTTGTTCTAAGCACTTTTTACATTTATTACATCTTATTTCTTTTTATTTGTCTTTAAAATTTTAAAATGTATAGTAACCCTAGAAGATCCATAACTATTATCCCTGCTTTTCAGACACATCTAAAAGAAACTGAGGCACTGAGAAGTCAAGTAACTTGCTCATGACACAGTTAGTAATGGATTACCAGGATTTGAACTCAGACGCTGTACTCTTAACTATGGCAGGAGTTGGTAGGCTTTTTCTATAAAGGGCCAGATGGTAATTATTTTAGATTTTGCAGGCCATAAAGTCTCAGTTACAGCTACTCAATTCTGCTGTTATACTAAAACAGCTATAGATAATACGTGTAAATAAATGGATGTGGCTGTGTTCCAATAAAATTTTATTCACAAAACTAGGCAGCGGGCCAGGTTTGGCCTATGGTTCATAGTTTTCAGCCTCTGTACTGTGCTGTACAAAGCTTTTTTTTGTTTATTGTTTTAATTTTGTATTTTCAAATAGCTTTCGACTTACAGAAAAGTTGCAAATGTACAACAAAGAGTTCCCAGTTAACCTTCATCCACTTTCCCTAATGTCAACATCTTATGTAACCACAGCATATTTATGAAAACAACATTGGTGTAATACTGTTAACTAAACTATAGACCTGATTTGAATTTTGCCTTTGTTTTTGTTTTTTTAATGTGGTCCTTTTTCTCTTCAAGGATCCAATCCAAGATCACCTCACATTGCATTTAATTATTAGGTCTCTTTAATTTCCTCTCATCTCTGACAGCTCCTTGGTCTTTCCTTATCTCTCATGATGACCTTGACACTTTTGAAGAGTACTGCTGAAACATTTTGTTGGGTGCCCTCCAATAACGATGGCCTGATGTTTTGTGATGGTTGTAATGAGGTTATGAATGATTGGCAAGAATACCTTAGAGGTGATGTATTTTCTCCAAGCATTATACCAGGAGATGCATGATGTCAGCATGTCTCATTATAGGTGATGCTAACCTTGATCACTGAACTGAAGAGATGTCTGCTCGTTTTCTCCACTGTGAAGTTACGATTTTTCCCTTTGTAAATAAAAAGTAGCTTGGGGGATATAGTTTGAGAGTATGCACACACCCTGTTTCTCCTCAACCTTTTACATATTAATTTTAATATCCATCAGTGGATCTTGACTGTAATAGTTATTATTGGGGTGTTTTCCTAATGGTGCTATTTGATTTCTCTCTTCTACATTTAGTAATTGAATTCTTCTGTGAGAAAGAGCTGTCCTTTCTCCCTCCTTTAAGTATTTATGTCAATATGGACTCATGGATATTTACTTGATTTTGTACGTTATAATTCAATTCTAACATTATTTACTTTAGTGCTCACGTTGTCGAAACTTTGGCTACTGGGAGCTCTTTCCTTTTTTGAGCACTTTCTTGTAGTTTAACCAGCAACAACAACCAGCTGGTTCCCTAACCCCCTCCAACTTATTGTCTCCTCTGCAGAAACAACCACTGTCACCCCCTTTAGTTAATTATTTTGATATTTAGCTCCATATTGCTAAGTTAGTTATATTACTAATTTCTTATTTTTTTAGTTATAGGAATTACATATTAATTTCTTAGGACAAAACATTAGAATTAACTTCTTTCTTAATGTCTCTTTCCCACCAACTTAAGCTTACCTTTCTCATCCTCCATCATTTCAGTAGAGTTGTGTTTTGGTTAGATCAGTATTCAGTATTTATATTACTGTGAAGCACTCCACCGCTGAGCCCTAGAGTGGACCATGATTACTTTTCTCCTCCTGCACAATTTTTGCTCTCTTTTAGTTGATAATTGTCTTTTTGTTTGTGGTTTGCTTAGTTTTCTTTGTATTTATCATGAGTTTAATCCCAGATCTTCATTAGTTGTCTAATTATTTGCTATTCATTATTGTGATTCTTGGCTTAGAATGTTTGACAAAACCTGGAAGCAGATTAGAATTGTGGAAACTCAGGGCAGACCTTCTGCGTCAGAATCTTCATTTTAACAAGATCCCTAAGTGATTCATAAGCACATTAAAGCATAAGAAACGTAGTATAAATTTCCTCTAAAGATAGTCATTCACATTATCAGAGCCTTCTAGCTTTTACCTCTTTCAATGGGTTGCCCTCTGTGCTCAGGCCATATCTGTCATCCTGGTTCTCCCTTTAGTGTCATTCAGGGGCTCCCCTCCATATCTCGCTCTCTCTCTCTCCTCTCTGTCCCTCCCTCTGTTGTTGTTTTTTTTGTTGTTGTTGTTTGTTTGTTTTGTTTTTTCCTCTTCCAAAAGATTGAATAGTTACAATATGAGGAACTTTTCCCAACAATATAAAGACAGTCATATCTGGCGCTAAAAGGATACACATTTCTTAATTGTGTTGTGCAGCTATAGAGTCTTAGTAAATTTGTCTGCTTGTTTTATACGTCTGACTGAGTTATGTTTAAATCTCCCATTATAATTCTGAAGTAGTCAATTTTTCCTAGTTCTATCAATTTTTGCTTTATAAATTTTGAAGTGATATTGGGTTTGTACAATTTATGATCGAGCTATCATTCTGGTGCCATTATTGAGCTATCATTCTGAGCTATCCATCTTTTAGCCCCTTTATCAATATCAGTATGATTTTGCCTTAAAGTTTATTTTGTATGAAATTATTCTAGCTAAGCCATCTTTCTTTAGGCTTTTACTTTTAATCTTCCTGTGTTTAAATTGTGTCTCTTGTAAGCAGCATAAATTTACGTTTCTTTTTTAGTCGAAAACTATTGGCCTATTAGTTTGAATATTTAATCCATTTACATTTCAGGTGATTACTGATATATTGGGATTAAATCAATTTCTATGCCTTTTTTCTCCTCTCTCTGTCCTCCTTTGCATGAATCCAGTTTTTTTTATTATTATTATTTCATTCCCCCACCTCCTCCATTTCTCTTTAATGTAGCACACCCTTCATTAGCTTGCTGAGGCAAAGTTTTGAGACCTTAAATGTCTGTAAATATTTTTACACTATTCTCATTCTTGATTAATGGTTTAACTGGGCATAAAATTCTAGGTTAGAAATAATTTTTCTTCAGAGTGTTAGTACATTGTCCCCTACCTTCCAGTGTTTCCGTTAAGAGGACCAAAGCTGTTCTAAAACCTCATTCCTGGAATTTAATTTAATTTTGCTTTTTGTTTGGTAGTTAGTAGTATTTGCTCTTTTTAAATTCAATTTTTCTGGATATTTTGTGGGCCACTTTAGTCTGGAAACTCAGGTCCTTAAGATATGACATATCTTCTATAGTTTTGTTGATGATTTTCTCCCTTTACTTTTCTCTGTTTTCTTTTTCTGGAATTCTTGAGTATTGACTGGTTCTCTAATTTTCTAATCTTTTCTCGTATTTCTTCATTTTTAATCTTCTTGCCCTACTTTCTGTGAGATTTTCTCAGCCTTATTTTCCAGACATTCTCTTAAGTTTTTCATGTCTGAATTTTTTATCAAAGCATTTCTTTTTCTGTTTTATGGATACAGTATTTTCTCTTACCCTTTTAAAGATAATGATGTTTTCTGTGCCTTGCAAAACCTGTTTCCTCCATGTTGCTTCCCTTATGTTTGTTTCGGTCTGTCTTTCATGTTAGAGCTTTTCCTTAGATATCTGGTGATCCTTGATTGTCTACTTCTATTTAAGAGTGAGTCCCCAGGGAGCTACTTTGGAAGCTCCCAGAACTCAAGTGGGGCTCCTGAACTAAGGACTTCACCGACAGAGCCAGTTCTGTGAGGAAATCTACCCTCACTACCATAGTGAGTGATATATTTAGGTTTCTCCAGTTGGTCAGGGCAGATTTCCCAGAGAATGATCTCCCAAGCTTCTGCCCAATGGCTATAAGCCCGGCTACCATTTTTTTTTACCTACTCAATAACTTCAAAGGCTTTTCAAGACACATTTTAGTCTTTTTCCTCTTTTGTCCCTTTTCATGTTATTGCCATATGTATTTTGAACAATAAAATTGTATTAAAAATAAAACTGTAAGTTCATTTAAAAATAAAAAATAGTCAACAAAGACTTTCAAACCTACCTTCCTTGGCAATTGGGGCAGACTAGTATTTTCCTATTAGGCAATTCAATCTAAGGATATTATTTGATGGCCATATTTTAAATATTACAGCTTGATGGCTTTTCAAGTTTGGATATCAATGTTGGAAGACTAATGTAGATACAATATGGCTTATGTACACTGGACGTAGAAATAACTACTTTTTCTCTCCTGGGATGGAGCAGAGGCTAGGAGAAGGACTAGAGTGAAGACAGTCCTCTCGTGCCAACCTACCAAGTCCAAGTGTGGTGTGACTACATGGATAGACCAAGATACAAAGTCAGGAAGGTCCTGAAGCACCTAGTCAACCCTAGGAAGGCTGGGCAGAGGAACTACCTGTGTACAAGTAGGGGAATAGCTGCATGGCTTTTGACAGAGTTTCGGAGACTTTGGATAATAGGATGTCCTGAAACCCCCAGGGCCTTCAGTCTTCGATTAATATCTGACCTTGCCTAGGACTCACTAACTAACTTTCAGGTTATCCCTGGTCTCAGAACTCCCTTTCCCCTCAGGGCTCCTATGGTTGCTTCCAGCACTTGCTGCTTTTTTCCTAACCACAGCCTGATGTCATTTGGGTAGGGAATCCCTAACCCTCCTCTGTCCCTATAGCCTAGCCCTGCCAGGCTTGAGTCTTTGCCTTACCCCACTCCTGAAATACTCCCCACATCCTCATCTTTGGATTGGCATCTGTCATGTGGCAGCCACTGGCCCCAATTCCCAAGTGCTGCCTCACCATTACACCTCTGCCCAGATTCCCGACCTGGAGGCAGATGAGTCCTTGCCTTCCTGCTGGGAGGAGTGGCTTGTTGGTCCATTCTGGGACTGCTGCTGAGAAAAGATACATCCTTAGAATACTAAATGGTGCTTGGTGTATTTGACTTCACAAAAGCATTGTGATAAATGGTAGTTAGGAACGCCAGATAAACTCTGTTATGGTTTAGCACGTGGCCTGGGCTCCACCATTTATAACATGATTTTTAAGGAAAAATATGTTTCGAATTCCAAGTCAGAGACTTGAAAAACCAACTTTTGGGCACAAGTCCCATTGATAAGCTGGGGGCTGCCTCGTAACAACACGCAAAGGAGGAAAAATGTCATCGTCAAATATTCATTAAGCTCTGACTCGTGCCTCATGTTGTTGTGAGCTGATCTGTGGGCCTCTACTGGGCCTGTTTTATAAGCTGTAATAAGGCCACCTTACAAATTGCCCTCTGAACCTCAGCACACTTGAGAGCTTTATCTGACATATCTTGTGTTGTACTAATGGGTTGGATTAAGGCAAGAAACATTTCTAGTCTGCAAAAGTGTAATTTTAATTTAAATGTGTCCTTTCCTGGAACCTAAATTCTTTGTCACTGAGCCTGCACTAATTTGTGTGATTCTTTGGGGGTTTGGGGCACTCTTCTTATAGCTTTTTAAATTAGTACCTTCTATCAGTTCAGTGTTTTCTTTCAAGTGAGGCACTCTTAGAATAATGTGACGCAGAGCGATTTTCAAAAGATTAAAGCAATGTGTTCTAATGTGAGCCTTACAACTAATTGCCTGAACTAATTATACATAAAGGGCCAAGCCATTAGTGTTAATAAGAAGTGACTTCAGAAAGTACAGTTTGACCCAAACTGAATAACTATTGCAAACAGTGAGGTGGTATCCACTGTATAAAACACATTAGCTGGAAATTCTTTATGTCTATTCAAATTGGGTTTTTCCTAAGTTGTTTCCCTTACACTTAGTTAGTTCCTTTTCAGTGAAAATGTGCACCCTTTTGAATGTGGAGGCTGAACTAGCTCATGGAAAACCGTTTTGTATAAATGAATGTGCACTCTCTCAACATGGGTCCTCCTGATTTCTCCTCTGTAGGCTCACTTTCACACACTTAAAATGTCAGTGCTCCCAGGGCTCTATCCTAGGTTTCTTCTCACTCCATATTCCTTCCGTGCTTGACTTCATCAAGTTCTGATGAGGTCAAATCCCACATTTATTCATCTGGACCAGGTATCTTCTGAATTCCAGAGGTACATGTCCACGTAGCTATCTCACAGGAATCACAAACTTGTGCTACCTCAGAACAGAACCATGATCTTCTCTCTTGGATCTCCTCTCTCCCACACACCCTGGCTCCTCAGTTTAGGAAATAGTCCAGTGTAATATCAATATCCTGTTGCTTTTTTTCCAACCATTTTTCTCCATCTCCATCACCTGCCCTTATCCATGCCCCTGCTGTCTCCTTCCTGGGCTGTAGCAAAAGCCTTGGACCTGCTCGTCCCAAATCCAGGTTGCCTCCTTCCAAGGTGCTAGAAAAGTCTTAAAGCACAAATGTGATCATATATCACTATCTGCTTTAAAGTGTGCAGTGATTACCAACTGCTGACAAGCAATGTCTTTTTTAGTGTGGCCATTTGATCTTGTATGTTCTTAATCTGTAATTCACAATGGTTCAGACTCACTAGCCAACTTTCAGGGGCTTGAATTCATGTAGACCCTCTTCTGTGTAAGGCCTTTGCACGCGTGCTTCACTGGGCCTGAAATTCTCTTCCTCTTATGCTCTGCCTGGCTATTGCCTACTTACCCTTCTAGTCTTAACTTCAATATCATTGCTCAGTGACATTCCCAAAAGCCCTCCCTAGTTGGTTAGATTCCCCTATTAAATATGCCAACAACATCCTGTACTTTCCAGCACTCATCATAATTATAATTAAATGAGTATTTGTCTAATTACTGTTTTGATGCCTGATTCTCCTACTAGGCTGTAAACTTCCCGAGAGCAAGGACCATGCCTGTCTGGCTCACCATTCTTTCCCCAGTGCCTTTCATAGCAAATATTTGCCAAATGAATGTATAATGAATGTGGTTGGACAGAAGCCGTGGCATATGTCATGTATATTTGTACTGATCTTTGAATAGGGGGTATCTGATGTGAACACTTCCCACTCCATAATGAAGCAATACTATGAAAGCCTTATTTAGATCTTATTAACTGTGTAGCTGTTGCATCCGCCTCCCCACCCCCTTTATTCTGGAGGTAGACTCTTAGGCTGTAGAGGTCAGCATTCTACCAGAGAAACAGAACCAGTGGGAGAGAAAAGATTTATTGCAGGAATCAGCTTATATGATTGAGGGGGCTGACTAGGCAATATGGAATCTGTAGGACAGGAGGTCAGGAAAAGCAGGCAGGTTGGAACTCTTGGGCAGAGGTCACAGCTGCTGTTCACAGGTGGAATTTCTTCAGGGTTGCCCCAGCCCTATTCTTCAGGCTTTGCAACTAATCAAATGCCCGCCCAGATTATCTCGGGTAATCTCCCTTACATAAAGTCAACTAATTATGGACTTTAATCACATCTACAAAATACCTTCATAGCAACACCTAGATTAGTGTTGGAATAACTGGAGACTATAGCCTATAGCCAACTCCACACAAAAAGTTGACCATCAAATAACTGATGGAAAGCACCAGTTTAAAAACAAAAGTAACCATAAAAAGCAAAACTAACCATAAAAAAAACAAACTTTGGGGAATGAGAATGGTAATTCAATTGTTTTATTTAGTATGCTTCTTGTTAGCTATGGAAATAATGAATGTTTTGAAGAGATTTTTACCCATTCTGCTGAAATATGCCAAGTATCCTCATTAATCTTATGTGTAAAACAAATGTGTGACTGTTTCAAATGTGAATCAGTAATAAGCTCCTAGGAAAATTGGCTCTCTTATGAATAAGTGCATCTAGTAACCAGACAACTGTGTCTTCCACAGGTACCTTTTTATTTACTAGAACAGCAAACATTTAGTGCACAGAGCTGGGCAATGGAGATACAAGATGAAGCAGAATACCACCCTATATTTCGAGGCCTTGCAGTGGACTTAAGTAGACAAATAAGTAGGCAAACAATTATAGGCCTGGAGTTCAGTGGGGTTGCAGTATAGAATGAGAGAGTGTGAAGTGCCTGGAGCGCCAAGCTTGGGGACCCAGCTTTATTGTGCAGGGAGAGAAGAGATTCTCTCTGTTGAGGAGTGACATGTTCATATTATTTAGGAAGAGGAGTCTGGTGTGGAGGCTGAAGTGAGAGAAGGAAAGAGTGTTAATGGCAGAAGTCTGAACTGGAGACTGGATTCTAGTACTAGCAGAGTGTATCAGTTGAGTGAGGGAGAGGCAAGATTTGAAGATGATTTGGAGATTTGTTGTTTGAAAGACAGGGACTATGACAAAACTAGTAATGGAAGTGGGTGGTACCAGAGGAGAGTGGATTGTCCTAGGGCAGCTGAAAGGACAAAAGGTAACAGTTGTCACTTATTGAGCATCTATCCTGGGCCTGGTGTGTTACACACATTATCTGATGTTGATTGAGATGCTGGTGTGTCTTCTAGCCTGTATGTTATTACCTAAAGAGCAACTTGAACCAAAGAAGCCATTTGAAGAAGAGGCTTGGTGTTGAAGATGCTTTTTCAGGTCTTCCATCTTTTTATAAAGGATAATATAGATACTCCATTTTGAAAATTACCTGACAGTTAATTGACTCTAAGAAGAGGTCTGTTTATAATAAAGGTGAATGTCAGCTAATATATATTTGGAAAGAAAGAAAAAAGGTAACATTCATGAATGATTTCTGTGTGTTATCTTACAACTCCCAAAGCAAATTGCAAAAGCAGTTTTTTGGCCTTGAGCATGCCTCTTGGCACGTGAAATTGCATTCACTAAATCTGCTTTCTAAACAAGCAAGTGCAAGGGACTCTCACCAATCAAATCTGGGAAAATTGGAGGATCAAAATAAATAATGATAATAAGCTATTAAAGGAAATAAGATTCAGTGAACCTATACTGAGCAATAAATAAATGGGAATGGGGAAGGGAAGACTCCTTGTTACAGGAGAATGCCAACCAATTAATGTAGAAGGAGGGTGGAAAAAAGACAAATCACCATTTGGCAAACATCACAGCGATGATTGATGAAAACAGGAGATGTCAATGGGTGGGTGGAGGTTTGATGAAAAACAGGATATTGGCATAGTCTCGTAGTATTTTTCCACAAAATATTCATTAACTACACAAACGGAAACGGTGACTTTATGGTGAATACTGGTAGACACAGCCTTGTTCAGACGCGAGGCTAACACCATCAGTGATGGGATGATCTGACATCTTGTGCCTCCTGCTGCGATGCACTGAGAAGAGCACAGCACCATTTTTCGGGTTCTTGCCAGGAATGCATGGCTTGAATCTTGTCATGAAGAAACATCAGATGGATCAAAATGGAGCATGACCCAGGTCACCCTGGAGAATAAAATATTTTGACTCTTTAAAACTGTCAAGGATGAGATAGTCATGGAAAGACAGAAAATCTGTTCCGGACCGAAGGAGACTCATGATTGTTATGTAAGAAAGTGGTCTTGTTTTGGGAAATACATACTGGAATTACAAGACTGAAGGGGTCTTATGTCTATCTACAATTTACTCTCAAATGGTTCAGAAAAACACTGAAGACCAAACAACTGGGTATCTAGGAGAAGGGAAAACAGGAATTCTTTCTACTGTGCCAGCAGCCAGTTTTTGTGAGCTTGAAATTATTTTAAAATAGATTATCTTTTAAAGTTATAAAACTCAAGAAAGGACCTAGGAACTGTTTTAGACTGAAGGAGACCAAGAGATGTGGCATATACAATGAATAATCTGGATTGGATCCTTTTGCTGCAAAGAAAATCATTGGGATAGTTGGCAAAACTTCAAAAAGGTGAAGGACATATGAACATTCTTCATACTATTCTGTCAACTTTTGAGCTTGAAATTATATAAAGTTTTGTTCTTTTTTAAAAGTGCAAGTACTTTTCTGAAATCCAAACTATTAACAACTTTAATTTCCCTTTTCTTTGACCAGAGTAGGATAGAATTTGTGCTGTAAGAGGACAACCAGACTGTGCTTTAAAGAGGAGGATTGAATGATGTTAAAGATTTTAAGAGTACGTAATATATAAGTATATATCTGTAGACAAGTCAGCCTCTTGATCCTTTGCTCTCAAATGTAAATTCAGGGGAACAGTGTCTGCCTGACCTGTGTTATAGGGTGGGTCCTTCTTAGGGCAAAATGAGATAAATATATAAACATTTTTTTAAAAAGGGAGAATGCTAATTAAATGCAAGCTATTATTGACCAAATGGTGCATAGGGATATGTGGTTTTATTTCCAGTATCTTAATACTGTTAATAGAAGTATTCTGGTAATGAAAATGCCTTTTCCCTTGTTTCTCTTTTTTCTTCTTTTATTTCTGGAACATTTCTACAGTCACCTGGTGCCTCCTCCTTTTCCATGCTTCTCTTTCAACTTCTTCCTCTATTACTGACTTTTCTTTCCTCTCTTTGTGTTTTTCCCCCTTCTTTTATCAGACCTTATTTTTTCCCCTCTTGTATAGTCTTTGCTTGTGTCTGTTTATCCTCTCTGCCTCTGACTCTCCTCTCCCCCTTTTGCAGTCTTCTTTTCGTGCTCTCTCTTGACTTTCTTCCCTTTTTAGCTGCAAGAATTCTAGATATAATGCTACATTTCCAATTTGCCTTTATTCAAGGAGAATGCCAATATTTAAAAAAATATATGTATATGTTATATACATATATATTATGTATATGTTATATACATATATACATTTTAATTTTTATTGGGGAATATTGGGGAACAGTGTGTTTTTCCAGGACCCATTTGCTCCATGTCAAGTTGTTGTTTCAGTCTAGTCGTGGGGGGTGCAGCTCAGCTCCAGGTCAGTCGTGTCTTCAATCTAGTGGAGGACACAACTCTCTGGCCCATATGGGGATCGAACGGGAGACCTTGGTGTTATGTTAGAAGCACTGCGCTTTAACCACTGAGCCACCCAGGAATGCCAATCTTAATTAGACTCTAAGCAATAGACTGTAGGTAACAAATGAAGTTTTATTAATAGCTATTTTTTATTGAATACTTACTATGGGCTGAGAATTGTGTCGGGTGCATTACCTATGTTCACATGTAATCCTCATAACAAGGTGTTTTACACCTACAAGGAGTAGGTGTTTTTATCTGTACTTTAGATTTAGAAGTAGAAAGTGAAGCACAGATGTTGAACAACTTCCCAAAATCAAAAATGGTAAGTGGCAGGTGGCCCGGTGGCTCAGGTGGTTGGAGCGCTGTGCTCTTAACGTCGAGGTCATCGGTTCGATTACCACATGGGCCAGTGTGAACAATGGCTCGACCTGGAGCTAAGCTGATGTGAGCGGCCGACTGACAGCCAGTGACTGACTGCCTCAGCTGGGTGGAGTGCAAGGCTCATAATACCAGCATGGGCCAAGGAGCTTTGTTCTACACAACCAGACTGAGAAACAACGGCTTGAACTGGAGTGTGTGTTTGTGGTTGTGGCGAGGGAGAGGAATGGTAAGTGGCAAAGCCAAGCTTCAAATTCCAAGGTGAATTTCAAAACTTGTGCTTCAAACTTGTTACACGATTTGTGATCAAACATTACAGTGAATGTTTAAATTTAAAAAATATTACAGTAAAAGACACATTGCCATTAATCCCCGTCAAAATACTCCAGACCTTGCTTCCAGCACACTTATCCTGTTATTCTTGCCACTTTCTGAAGCAGTTCTGGAAGTCCTCTTTTGTGAGTGTCTTTACTTCATCCTCCCTCATGACAACGCTCCGTGTCACACATCGCTTCTGGTATATGGCAATTTCTGTCAAATAAAAATATTACGGTGTGTCCTCATCCACCTTATTTACTGGATTTGGCACCATGTGAGATGACCATGAGAGGAAAACATTTTGAATCGATTCAGGACATCGAGGCAGCCACAACAGCGCCACTAGACACTCACCAAAGAGGACTTCCAGAACTGCTTCAGACAGTGGCAAGAACAATGGGACAAGTGTGTTCGAAGTGAGGGGGAGTATTTTGAGGGGGATTAATGGCAATGTGTCTTCTACTGTAATACATTTTGTTTCATTTAAACGTTCACCATATTTTTTGATCGTGCCTCATATAGCCCAAGGGTATTAGTTCCATAACAATTGGGTTCTACAGATAGTGACTTAGGGGCCAAGGATGATGTTTATGTGAGTATCAATAAGGAGCCAGATACAGGGAGCCTTGCGCAGCTTACTACACTAGCGATGGGGAAAGGGGAAGCTGAATTATATGTCAGCATCTGAAGGGTTGGTGGTTTGGGGCAAGTATTTATAATCAGCACATGTTGCTACTGAAAGCCATCTCCTCAGACCTCTTTCCAGCAAGATTCTCCTTTTGGAGTATACCGGGAACTACTTACGTGCTATTAACTCCAAGACCCATTTCATATTCAGGTTCTAGTGGTAAACCTCACATGGCAGGAGCAGTTAGAGACATTGTGACCTGTCATCTTCAATTTGCTGAACTGTGGACAACAAATCCTAATAGGATGGATAGTTTTAAATCACCACCTCTACGATCACCCCAGTGCCACTTGAGCAATGCCATTTCAAAGCAACAAATTGAGGACATTCTCCTCACTAGTATTCTGGAGATTTCAGCAATGTGAGAATACAGTTAATTTTGAAAGTTTTCAGGTCTTGAGTGCCTGGGAAAGGAGTTAGTGATATTGGGAAGAGGATGAAGTTGTGCACTGCAGTCTACAAGCTGATCACGGGGACTCTGCCCCCGCGCCATTCTGATGGAGTAACAGTTACATGCCGAAGGCTGGAGTATGAAAACAGGTTTGGCTGAAGCTTAAGAAACCAAGTTCTGGTGTTAAGAAGCTACCTTGGATTAATGGGAAGTGTATCCTCCACCTTCTTCTTCTTTTTTTTTTTTTTTGTAAGTTGAAACATGAGCAAAATTCTAATTGGAATTTGAAATCTTTGTGTATAAAATCTCATTGTATATATCTCATTGGTATACATCCTTATTTTATTTTATAGAGAAAAGGGCAGAAATTAAGGTATATTTTTCTTTTGGAAGTAGAGGACGTTACATCAGTTGAGTTGTATATATAGCCTACTCTGTCACTTGTGGTTCTGCTTATGTTGCTGACATTAGAATGATCTCCTGAAGTGGAGATTTTTCTTGTCTTTTTTGGATTTTTAGCATGCTGCTGAAACACTGCGTAGGCAAATGCAATAACAGGATGTTGCTAGAGTGCAGCTGAGCAGTGAAAGCATCTGAAAAACAATTGCCCTCGTGGGATAACTGGACTGTGTCCATTAAGCCAGGGTCTGCCCCAGAATGCCGGCTCTGTTATGGGCATAGCTTGGAGGTAATTTGAGTTGTCAGCCCACTGAGTCTGCTCAGGGACTCTTTGTGGTAAAGAACCTCTTTGTTTTCCCCTCCATTCTGGGGCTTGGCTATTTCAGCTAGACTATTCATGTTGACTGTAAATCCTAACCATTGACAAACAGTTTCCTGAAGTCCCGATTATGCACAGCTTAGAGGTGTCCGCTTAGTATATGCCTTAAAAAGAGAGAGAGAAAAAAGAAATGTAAACCTGAATAGAAATAATTTGGAGGCGTTGATTAAATTTGAGTGGCATTGTCAATTTTACTGTAGGGTGGAAACATCACTGTTGTTCCACATATCAGGAAACACCTGATGAACTGCTTGCAGGAATGCATTGTAAAGTAAATAGACAGTCTTTCATGAACGTCTTTATTGAGTGAAACTGAAGGAAAGCACTCTGCAAGAGTATAGATGAAGCTATGAGTGTGGTTTTGGGAAATATAGGTTAAATTCTAAGGTTTTTGGTTCTAAACCTGTGTGCGTGCGTGTGTGTGTGTGTGTTGGTGTGTTTTATAAATAAGTTTTCACTTGCCTTTCCCAAGTATTAAACTTCTAAATATCCCTACAATGATATTTGTTGATCCTCAGTTTAAGGATAAAAGTTAGCACTGTCCATCAGTCAGTACAATCTATTCTTACAGAGATATGGATTGAGTTTGCAAAGGTGTGGCTTTGATTAGTGAGTGATACAGGATAACTGATTCAGTCAACTAGCCATGTTTTTGAGGTGGTAAGAGGGGCTGGATTCACGATTGACGATATGCAAAGTAGTACTCTTTAGATACTTTTACTTGGCAGAACAGCTATAAATGCATGGTTTTGCTTTTCCAGAACTGTCAAGTGACCCCTCACAGGCATAGCATTTAAATTGTCCCCACTGCAGTAAACCACCATAGAGCTCTGTATTTGAAAGTGTACACACTCTCAGATCCCATGTTCTCTGTTGCATTGTTGGCCTTTCTCTCCTTTTCTATGGGAAATTTGAGGGGAACAAGGGAAGGCATCTCCACCCTTATGGAGACTGTAACAAGTGACGGTTTGTACCATGTTCCCACCCAACTCCAGGAAGTTCTGATTCTGTAGTTATGTCAGGGGTCAGCCCTAGACTTTTCCAGCTTCTAGGAACTGATACTGGTGATGTCATTTTCATTTCTCATCCATCACCTACTTAAAATCCATACCCTGTTTCCCCGAAAATAAGACCTAGCCAGACAATCAGCTTTAATTCTGATTGGAGCAAAATTTAATATAAGACCCGGTCTTATTTTACTATAAGATGGGTATAATATAATACAATGTAATGTAATATAATATAATATAATATAATAATAATATGATATAATATAATATAATACTGGGTCTTATATTAATTTTTGCTCCAAAAGACGCATTAGAGCTGATTGTCCGGCGAGGTCTTATTTTCGGGGAAATACAGTAGATGTTCAAGGACCTTCTATGTTCTAATTCATAGAGACTCAGATTTTGCAAAGAGGTGTAATAATCTGGGCTTAAAGCAAAATGCTGAAAAAAAATGAAACAATCTTGGAATGCATGAAAATGAATTACAATTCCTTTCAACATTTCAAAACTAATTGCTGTTATGGGAAGTAGTATTGTGATGAGCATCTTTTGCACACATAATGATTCTTGCTTGACTATATACTTAAGGTAACTCTTAAATATAGGATTTATTAGATCAAAGCAGAACACGTGTCGAAGGCTTGGGAGACTTGTTACTTTCCCAAAATTTATTCTGATTTTTTATCAATCTGTTATGTGAGAGTGGTTTCTCATTGTTTTAGATTGTATCTTTCTTTTTCAGGCTGAGCATTTCTCTGTATTGTGCTGGTCATTTGAATTTTGTGGTAAATTGGCTAGTTTGTGTTCTTTTCCCATTTCTCTGTAAGTTTTTTTCTGTTTGGCTTATTGTTTTGTGAGCACTTCATGTCTTAGGGATATAGTTTTCCTTGCTTTGTAGATATTTTCCCCATTAGATTGGAATTTTGATTGACATTTAGTCAAATGTAACATTAATTTAGTGGGTATGGATGGGCATGTTTTTCAATATCGGGTCTTGCTTTTTTGAGAATAATGTACTAAACCCTTCTGATCTAAGGAAATTGTAGAAAGTAAAAGGGCATAGAGTGACTGTTTCCAGGCCCTTCAGTTTATTGCCTTGCCTCGGGGTAGAACTGCTCCTAAATCATTTAAGAAAGCCGAGTAGCTAAAGTGTTTTCACCAGCTGAGTGATTGGATTCCATCTGGTTGGTTTTAAAAGTGTTCTTGTTAATGATTTTAGCACACTCACCTATTGTTACTCCTCTTCAAAGCTAGTATCTTTGGCTCTTTGAAATAGTCGGTTCGCGTGGGTCCTTATGGCTTTGGGAGCCTGACAATTTTATGATTATGGAAATGTTATTGAGCTCATCTTGATGGATGTTCTCTGAGCCCTTAGCTGACTGCACGGAGACTGTGCCTTTAACTGTCACAGGGTTGGCTAGTGTGACCTTCACATCAGGCTTCGTAAAACACGCTTGCCAGGCATCTGAGAACAATTTGGAGTGGTTGCCTGGGCAACCTCACTTGCTTCTCATCAAATACCCCAAGGATAACCCAAGTCCCAGTGGGAATGCCATAGCTGAAGGGAGGAACTCTGTTGTTAAGAGTAGCATCGGAAGTACATTTGTCAGTTTAGGTCACTTTGCTAATGCTGAGGGGAGGGGAGGTATGCCGTCATCTGACCATGAACTCGGGGAAGGGAGAGAATGAAGGAAAAGGGAATCGAGAACAGGGATAGAAGAGAGCTGGGAAGGAAGAAGGTTGCATTGAAGTCAATAGAAGAAATCAAAATAATAAATCCGAGCAAATGATTCATGCACCAGAAAACACTGTAGCACAGAATGAGCAGAAAGGCACTGAGAATGAAGACTGAAAAGTTATGTTTCGAAAAAAAATTCATGCTCAATAAATGAATATCTGGGGAGGCAAAAACAATGGCGGAGATTTTTGAGAAGAGCACAATAAAAATATTTTTTTCATTAAAACAGACTTGTCCATACTATGTGTTTGATAAAATCTGCTTTATGGAACTAACATTGTTTTCTTCCTGAACTCTCTATTGTAGCCTGAGTAAGTCATGAGTGATTTTTCCAGAATCAGAATAATGCCACTTAGAATCATACGACACACTTTTACTTGTTATTTCGGTGAATCAGAACTGTTACAGGTTTGAAACTAGTGTAAATTCAGGTATTTTTTTTGTTTTGGGGTTTTTTTTGTTTGTTTTTTTGGTTTTGTTTTTTAAACAAAAGACATCTACAGTGTAGCAGGATGGTTATTAAGACACATGGTGATGTTTTAGCTGCCTGAATAAACAGAATGAAGACTTGGGCAGAAAGGCATTATGTAGTTCTGGGATGAAAGCCTCTCTGGGGGTTTCAGTGAGTTGACCATTCTCTACCTTCAGAACTCTCAGTCAGGTGCTTAATTCGTCCTACTAGATTAAAAAGGAAAGTCTGTGACTTACTCCTGAAATACCCAGAACTCTTAAGATCCCACTTTTTGTAGCTCTCAGACCAGATACAGGAGATATGCAGATTTTACTGTAGTTGAAACTGGACTTCCAGTATTGATAAAATGTGCTGTACAGGGTAGTCACATAGTAAATGTTGAATAGTGATGATACTGTCCAGATTTCAGACCCATTGAAAATGTAACCTTTGCTCAGATATTTTCTAGAGATTGGATGTTGTAGTTCCAGAAAACCATGGTTTCAGTCAGTCCTGGCAAGTAAAGGATGGCACATTCTAAGTGTGTAGCCGAGGAACATTTAATGAGGGAATGGCTTTAAAGAGGTGAGAGCAGAGTTCAGGGAACCCCAAGTGGTGGCAAAGAACCCCAGAGCTAGCAACATTGGGAACCATGATCGTCTATAGGCCAGAATGAGCAAGGCGGAAGCAGCTTTCCTGGAATCCAGTAAATGCTCTGGCCATGGAACTTTAAGTGTAGATACAGCTAGAGCCTGGACAGAGGCCGGCAGGGAGATGGGACGAGTATAAATACTGTCCTCTGTCCTCTACTCTCTAGTCTCTTGCTGGTATTCTGTTAGCCAACTCCACCTGGAAGCTAGAGTAAGGGATCCTGGGTGATACAATCCATAGAGGTCAGTGTCCGATAGCCCAGAGATGGGCAGAGAAGTTTGGATAATAGGTCTGGAGTAAGGAAGGGGCAAATGGAGAATAACTGGCACAGTGTGCAATTGTCCTTCTGTTCTCTAAGGATCTCCTTGCCCTTTGGATGCCTTTGGAAGAGAAGTTATTTATCAAAGAATGCCTATTATAGGAGCTGGGTAGACACCCAGAGTGGGGACACCAGTCAGTCTTATGATTTTTCCAGTTGATGGCGCCTATGTGTTTGCTCCACTGAGTCTAGTGCATATTCTATAACTGCTGTTATTTCTTTACATGTGTGCCTTCCTCACTAGACTTCAGATCCTTTCAATTATGAGTTTTCTTTTTTTTGTCTCGGTCTTTCCAGCATCTAGCTTGGTGCCTGGCATGTAGTAAAACTTATGTCTTGATTGGCATGATGGAATGACTGTTTCCTAGTCTTTTTCAGGATAAATTTTACTTCTACAGTATATTTTCATAATGAAACATTCAATCCTTTGTCCAATGGTGGGTCCTCTGCCCTATTGTTTTTCAGTGAAAAGTAGGGAAGAGTCATGAATCTCAGCTCCCTATCAGCTAAAGCCCAGGTACTGTTAAGTGGCTCCAGTAGAGACACGTCGGCTCTCATTGTTAGCTGTGAAGTAACAGTTTCATTGAGCATCTCCTCTGTGACCAATATGTTTACTGGTCCTTATACTATGTATGAGACCAATGCACATGGGACGTGTATAGGGAACAATGTAAAACTGGACAGTTTGGTGGTGTCAATCAAATGCAACAGGTATACAGAGAAAAGGGGTGAGAGATGTTATATTATAGAATAAGTTAAATCTGAATTTTACCTTAAAAATATTTATAAGGTTAGAGTAAGGAGAAGGGACTTGCTCTACCATATATTAAGACCTATTATAAACTTACAGAAATTTAGTATGGTAGACAGATTGACCAGTGGAATATAATAAAAAGCCCAGAAACATGCCATATTACTTTGCAAGGGTTGCCATAACGATACCACAGATTGAGTAGGTTAAACAACAGAAATGTGTTTTCTGCTGTTCTGGAGTCTGGAAGTCCAAGAGCAAGGTGATGTCAGGGTTGGTTTCTGGCGAGGCCTCTCTCCGTGGCTTGCAGGTGGCTGTGAGCTCACCTACTCGCCGTGTCGTCACTTGGCCTTTTCTCTATGCGCGTGCTCCCCTGGTGTCTCTTTCTCTTATGAATTTTGGGAGAACACAATTCAGTCCATAGCACCTTCCTACATGCATATTTAGAACTTTGCTATATGTCAGATCAGAAGGGACAGGAAAAGCTATTCATTGAATGAAGCTGAAAATAGTTATCCTTAGGAGAAAGATGAAGACAGATCCTTACTTCATGCCCTATACAATCAATCAATAAGTCAAAAAGATGCAAGTCTTAAATGCAGTGTCAGAAAGAAAACTTTAAGACTCTTAGGATAGGGGATAGGAAAGAATTTTCTAAGGTTTTTTGTTTTAATTTGTAGACTTTTAGTCTGTGGAGGAGAAGATTTCTTAAGACAAAAAACAAACACTTAAAGATTGACCAACTGGACTATTAAAACTAAGAATTTTGTTCATTTAAAGAAACCTTATTGAAATTAAATGATTCCTGAGATTTACTTCAGTGTAATTTGGGAATGGAGGGGGAATAGGTATAGATGAAACAAGACTGACTGTGAATTGATCATTTTTGAAACTATGTGATAGGTAAATGAGGTTCATTATACTAGGCAAAATATGAAAGGATTAGTAGATTATACAAAAAAGTCCTACCAATCAAGAAGAAAAGCATGAACAACCCACTAGAAAAATGGGCAAAGGATATGAATGGGTATTTTATAGATACAGACAGGAAAGCACATGAGGCCAAGATAATATCAAAAATAATTCAAGATCATCTGTGATGTGGTGGGAAATGCAGTTCAGGGCCACATGAGCTGCTATTTTACACTTATTCGGTTGGAAAAACTGAAAAGTCTGTTCATATCAAGTGCTAGGGCAGGTGGAGAGACAGAGGATCTCATGCCCTGCTGGTAAATTGGCACAACTACCTGGGAAAATAGTTCTGTCATTATCTCATAGAGTTCACCTGCCACATTTCCAGCATTTTGCTTTTATGTATATATGCACAGGAAATTCTGGCACATATGCACCAGGAAATATGTACACAAATGTTATGGTAACACCATGCACAACATCAAAAACCTGAGAAAACCCCAAATGTCTGTGGGCAAAAGAGTGGATGAATAAATTGTAATATATTCATCCAATGGGATACATGCTACAATCAAAATACAGTATAATGAAAGAAATACAACATAGATGAGTTTTATCAATATGAAATTTAAAGATTCTAAAAGGACGTTTAAAATTTAAAGAGTCTAAAAGGAAATTTAAAGATTCTAAAGGACGTTATACATAATGTCCTTTTGTGTAAGTTTAAAAGCAACTGAAATCATAACCATAGTTTTTAGGAATACACATAGATGAGATGATAATATATAGAAAGAAAAGCAGTAGAATGTTGAGCACAGGATTCAGGATGGTTGTTACCTCAGATAGGGGGAACCAGGAGGATGAGACTGGGAGGCCATTTGGGTAGATAAGGTATTGTCAAAGCCTAATTTTTGTGTTAAGTGACAGGTTAATGGTTGCTTAGTATAGTATTAGAGATGAAGAATGAGTGAACGAGGGTGGCATGCGTGGCACAGAGATATAAATGTACCTCATATCAAAGACTGTGATTAATCCAATCCTGTGCAATTGAGATTGAATAAAACAAAAATGGAGTATTATGATGAGTGGAAAGGGAACAGTTGTAGAAAAATATATTTACCACCAGGAATATGGTAATTATACATTTTACATAGGAGAATAATCAGGGTACAGGCTAAGTTGCTATTACAAACAGACTTCAAACAAAACTAGTTGCTCAAAACAATATAGATCTCTATTCCACTTTCTATCATTACATAATAGTTTGGATCACTGCCTTTCAATAAAAATACAATGTGAGCCAAATATGAAGTTTCTTAGTAGCCACATTATAAAAGGAAAAAGAAACAAGTGAAATTAGTTTTAATAATGTATTTTACATAACTCAATGTAGTCCAAATGTTATTTCAACATATAATCAATATAAAAATTATTAATGACGTATTTTATATTCTTTTTCTCTTACTAAATCTTTGAAGTCTGATGTATATTTTACACTAATAGGACATCTCAGCTTGAACACTAAATTTCCTTCAGAAACACTTGATCTGTATTTAGATTTCTTAAAATTTATGGTTCAAGAAGTAGTTTCACATACCCAAGATGTTCTAAACATACTTAAAATTTTTTCATTAACTGAATCAACTATTGGTATTTAATTTAATTTTTTTTAAAAAATTGGTATTTAATTTAATTAAAATTAAATACATTAAAACTTCATTTCCTCAGTCTCACTAATGCCTTTTCAAGTGTTCAGTAACCAAATCTGGCCTGTTGCCACCTTGATGAAAGAAGAGGTCTAGTTCATTAGTTATCAAGATATGCTCCCCCTACCTCTCCACTGGATCAACAGTAATGACATCACTGGGGAACTTGTTAGAAATGCAAATTGTGAATCAGAAACTCTGGAGGTGGGTCTAACGGTCTGGTTTTAATAAGTCATCCAGATGATTCTGACGCATACTGAAGTTTGAGAACCACTGGGACAGAGGCCATTCAGAAACCAAAGTTTTGTCTACCATGTTACTCTACCATCGCTTATGGTATCGTCCTCACCTGCAGGGTAGAAGCTGATTGGCTCTGACTACTTCTACATCCTTCCTGTGGGAAGGTTGAGGGCTGAGGAAGAAGGATAGAGTGGGAAAGCCATTACCTTTTTTAAAGGCTGTGACCTGAAATTTCATGCATCCTTCTGTTCAGATCCTAGAACTTAGAGGCCATTGCCTAGCTACAAGAGAGGCTGGGAATTGTAGATTAGCTGGGTGATCATGTGCCAACCTGTAGAGGTGGGGGGTGGAAGTTCTGTTCCTGAAAGGAAAAAGTAGAGAATGGACACCAAACACAGTTTGCAATCGCATCACAACAGGTGGGTACAGTTTGATTTATCTTGCAACCTAGAGCTTAGCCTTGGTTTTATTATTTCACACTTTCTGATCTTCATTGGCATATGTTAGTTGGTGATGACACATGGGAGCAGTGACTGGGGTTCAGGTTGGGTAGCATGAGCTTTGGCATCATAAGAGATCTGGCCATGGACAAGCTATTTAATCTTATTTTCCCATCTTTCATAACAATGCCTATCTCAGGGGTTGTTGTGAGTATTAAGTACTCAAAACATTAAGATGATCTACTTATGATAAGCTTAGCACAGTATCTAGTACATAATAATTCCATTATAAGTACTAGCAATTAATTAGTATTAATATTCACAGTAGGCACAATTCCAGAGACACTGAAAATACTCTTGCGGACACACTGTCTATACTGAGACAGTAATAGTTCTCTCATGTCAGTTTTTCTCTATAACTTGCTTTATTTAGCTTTTTAATAATATTAATCATATCATCTTAAAGTTAATGTTCACTCAGTATTACATTAATAGTAGAAAAATGGAAATATTGTCCTAGTAGTTCGTAATGTTAATTATACTGTGTCTCAGGCCATATCATTTACTCAGGCACTATGGTATATGTCCTAACATTACCTTGGAAAATGAAATAGTAATAATGACAACAACAATAACTACTTTTGCATTTATATTAGAATTAATATGGAGTTGGAGAGAATGCCTGTCCTATTTAGGTTAATATTGTTAAGAATTTCACAAGTCCTATGTATTGTCAACCTTTGCTGGACTTCAGCCCTTTTAAATAAACAGTATGTCAGGCTAACTTGTTGCTAATGTGATAGGTAGCTAGACAGACAGGTAGTCATTTTTTAAAGACTTTCTGTTTTGAGATTATTCTAGATTCACAGGAAGTTGCCAAAAAATATACAGGGAGGTCTTGTGTACCCTTCACTCAGTTTCCCCCAAAGGTAACGTCTTGCATAACTATACTACAAAGCAACACCAGGAAACTGACATTGGTACAATCCACAGAGTTTATACAGATATGCAGTTACTTTCTTCCGGTCTATAACTTGTATTATTACCCTCCTCAGGGGACTTTGGCAGAGCCAAAGTTTTTAATTTTGATATAGTGTGATTTATCAATTTTTCCCTTTTATGGTTTCGTGTTTCTCAAAAGCTGGTCCACACAGTACCTGCTTTGGAATCATCTGAAGTGCTTATAACAACGCCCATTTGCTCAGACCCCACCCCCAAAACTCTGAATTGGACACTTGGGAATGGGGCCTGGTAGTCTTGTTTAATTTAAGAAGCCCCCTAAAATCTGAGAACCACTGATTCAGAGACATTGGCCTTGGGTCTTTCTTCTTCTTGCTCTTCCTTGTCTATGAGCCATTCTGTTCATTCCTACTACCTGTATTATGAAATGTGTGTGGATAACTTCTATACCTCTTTGATGAGCTCCAGAGTAGCTCCCTTGCTGGCTACTCTGCTAATGTACACAGAAAGTCTTTAATAACTGGATTATTGGTTAGATATTACTTTTCTGGACCCCTATGAATAGGAGGTGATAGAATAAGAGCCACCCTAAGTATTTATAGATTATCTGTCAAAAAGACCAGATGTTAGTTCTGATGCGTGAAATTAATTGTATAAAATTTGGGGGGAGGGGTCTAGTTATATAAATAATCTTGACTTTGTTCTATGGTCTTTTTTGTACCTGTTCTTCCCTTCATAGGAGTAAATAATTTGATACAATCTCTATTTGGAGGAAAATTCACAGAACTTGATGAATATCAGTATTCCTGTGGCTTAGCAGCCTTATATTTGAATGTTTGATTGCTCTTTTTAAAAATTTTAAGTGTCTTTCCATTAACATAAAGAGCTATCTCTTGGATGTCTTTCATAGCCCTGTGAAAAATGACAGTTTCATTTCTGGATATTTTATGTTATTTTGGAATGTAATCAGAACATTTATTAGAATATCAATTTTAGAATGTCTCAATTTTATAATCATTTCTTAACTACTTAGGCTACTTTTACTTATTTATTTTTTCACAAGTTAAAGTCTCATTTTGTATGTTCTCCTGAGTCATTTGCTCTATTTAATCCATGTTTCTAGCTGCTGCAGTCCCATAAAAATTATGTTGTCCCTTTAAAATGATAGGATATGCTGGAATAGGCCTGTGCCAAAAGGTAGTAGCTAAAAATGATGATGAAATAAAACTGTGTTTCTTATATCTTGGTCTTGAAAGAAAATGATAAGTTCAGGGAATGGTGTTTGTATCTTCAGACAATGCAGTTAGAGTTCAGAAGACAAGAAAGGAAAGCTGATTTTGTCTTGGTTGTAAAGTTGGATTCACTTATTGCCACAGTGGAGAACAGCAGTAGCTGTGGGTCATGATGTCCATCCTGTAATAATGAATAGTATGTGCTGCTCTTTCATGGTGTCATCTTTCTACATGTGTATCTCTCAGGAAAGTTCTACATGTGTATCTCTCAGAGAGGTTTGATTTGCATATAGGCCACCTAGCCCTGGTGACACAGTCTCCACTAACTTCAAATGGCCATGTCACCCATATGTCCTGTGGGACATACAAGAGGATGTGGTGACAGTGTGATTGGCATACCTAAACAGACATATTGATAAGTAAGCGGTCTCCAAAGACTGATACGTAGGAATGTATTCAAGATGGTGAAATCCAGGATGCTGGCTACTTCCCTGACCCCCTTGGATGTCAGCGTTAGTCTACATACAACTTAACACCAAAATAACAAATAATCCAATTAAAAAATGGACAGAGGGCCTGAATAGACATTTTTCCAAAGAGGGCATACAAATGGCCAACAGACATCTGAAAAGATCTTCAACATCACTAATCATCAGGGAAGTGCAAATTAAAACCACAATGAGATAATGACCTCATGCCTGTCAGAATAGCTATCATCAATAAACCAACAAATAATAAGTGCTGGTGAGGATGTGGCGAAAAGGGAACCTCGTACACTGTTTGTGGAATTGTACATCAATGCAGTTAATATGGAAAGCAATACGGATAGTCCTCAAAAAATTAAAAATAGAGCTGCAATATGACCCAGCAATTGCACTTCTGGGCATTTATCCAAAGAAAAGAAAATCACTACTTTGAAAAGATATATGCACCCTTATGTTCATTGCAGCATTACTGGTAATAGCCAAGTATGGAAGCAGCCTAGTTGTCCATCAATAGATGAATGGATTAAAAAGATGTTTTACACACATACACACACACACACACGAATATTATTCAGCAATAAAAAAAGAATAGAATCTTGGCATTGGCAAAAACATGGATGAACCTAGAGGATATTATGCTAAGTGATATGTCAGCCAGAGAAAGATAAATACTGTATGATTTCACATATATGTGGAAACTAAAAAATCAAAACAAAATAGAAACAGACACATACGTAGATACAGAGAACAAACTGATGGTTGCCAAAGGGGAAAGAGGTGAGGGTATGGGAATAAAAAAAAAAAAAAATTAGTCTACAGCCATTTACAGGCATGGCTTTGTCTTGGCCCTTATTATAATTTGAAACAATTTATCCTCCAAGATTTGAGTCCCACAATTACCATCTCTGACCTTTGCTTCCTATCACGTTTTCTTCTCTTCCTTCTTCTTCCTACCCACCTGGCGTTTGCCCTCCTGTGGCCCCCAGCCTCCTTCCTGTCTTCTCTGCTCATTGGTTTTGATTTCATTGCCTTAACTTAGACCTCACATAAGCCAGTTTAGCCAGGCTGCCTAGTTTTTCTTACCTCTTGTCCTCCTGATCCATCTGCTCAGTCCTGACCTTGAGAAAACCCTAATGTCATTCTCTTACATACCTTGTGCTCCAAGGATTAATATTTGTTTTGCTGTAGATACTCAGTAAACTGGTTGTTTTTTTTTTTTTTTTCCCTGCTTGGCCTTCATGGGTACTTGGTAAACCTTTTATGTTTCTCTAATTGATTCCACCTCCACAGGGGCTGTTCCAAGTGCTTTCTCCTCTCAAGACCCTACTTCCACCCCCACATCTCTGCAGAATTTTTGCTGCTTACATTTCTAAGGTTATCAAGGCCATCAAATATGAGTTACTTCAGTTTTCTTCTTTTTGATCTCCAATTCTCTGCATTTTTAATAGTCTCCACTTCTTTCTCGTGTTTTAAACAATGTGAAAATGTCTTTTCTTTTCCAACACTTACCCACCTGCTTCTGCCCTTAATCATATATCTTCCCACTTTTGTGAGACCCTAATTAGTCATTACATCCTTCCTCTTTGTAACTTCTCACTGTATGAAAATGCTCAGATCTTTCTAGTTCTTTAGAATAGGATTTCTCAATTATTGACTATTGACATTTGAAGCACTATAGACATTGTGTGCTGGATAATCCTTTGTTTAAGGGGCTGTCCTGTGTATTGCAAGGTGCTTAGCAGCAACCTTGGCCTTCACTCACTAGATTCCAGTAGCACTCTGGAGTTGTGACAACCATTTTTGGTTGCCAGACATTACCAAAAGTCTCTCAAAGAGTGCCCCCAGTTGAGAACAAACTGCCTTAGAAATTCTTCCAACCAAGCCACTCCATATATCACCACCCTACCTTTCTTTTCATTCCCATCATCACCAAGTTTCCCTGTGGGCCACTCACACTTCTTATCCCCACTTCCTTACTAGTCAGTCAGTCCTGAATCAGGTTTCTGATGCTATCCATTACCAAAAGTACTTTCAGGGGACCAAATGACCTCCTGGCAGCCACGTCCAACAAGTGGCCTTTTCTCAGTTCCTTAATTTTCTGGAACATTTGACACTGTGGCCTCATTTTATGGTATCCATCTTATGTGTTATTTTAGGTCTCCTCCTATCTCTGTCTCTTTTAGATCTCCTTTCTCCTATACTTTCTAAATATAGGGACTCCACTGTGTATAGGCTTCTGCTGTCTGCTGTTTCACAATTCTCATCCCTTCTCATGTCTCTTTTGGTCACTGCTATGTAGATTACTTCTAAATATAGAGTCCATCTCTCAGCTGAACAGTAGACTTACGTATCCTTTTGCCTTTTGGATAGTTCCACTTGATCTTCTACATACACATTAAACTCAGTCTATTTTAGCATATTCAGAAACAAACACCTCACCTTACCTCCTTCATTGATTCCCATTAATAGGACCACAGTCCTTTACATCAGTGGCTCCCCAGATGTTTTTGGTTGTGCGCAATATAAGTAAAAAGCTATATATTGTGTATTGGCCATTTAAAATGTTGTATTTGTGACTTTTCAAAAGATGTCTTATATAGTGCCAAGATATATGATCGTATTGGACAAGAATGACTTAAGGAAGATTTTAAAGTATATTTTGTGAAACTGTGAATGAGAAGCTGGTTTTAAGTTGGTTAGATGTGGAAAATGTACACTCAGAACAAGAAAAGAGTACTCTTGCTCTCAATCTTTCACAGCTACAACTCTATCTTTTACTTGCCTGCTTAACCAATATTACGTGATTCTACTGAACATATTCACAAAGTAGCTGCCTCTTCTTTCTTTCTTCACTGGCTTCCAGTAACCTTTTTGAGCAGTTGTCTAGCTCAGCAGCTACTTTCCAGTAAAATGTAATCACAATTCCCACATCTCTCTTGGCTTCACTGTCTCCTCCTCCTGTATCCTCTTTCCCCATGAATCAGCAGATGTGGATGACGTCATGTCTTTATTTGTCAGTCTCACTGATATTACATGTCTCCCTGCCAGAAATCAAACATGGTGAGCCTGCTTCTTCAGTTTTTGCTCGTCTTTAAATTGGTGGAAGTTTTGAATGAACAACGAATTTTGAATCATGGCAATTTGGTTAGAAAAACAAAAATCAATCCAGGGGTCAGACACAGGTTAGGAGTCCCTTGCAACCTGAAACCACAAATCAGTGTTTGATACAGTGATTTCTTACCATCTTATGGTGCTTTTCAAAGTATAACCAATTGGCCCTAATGTGAGTAGGATATTCATGCCTTAAGTTTTTATTACAGAAATGGTGGGTGAGCTTGCGTAATCATCTAAGCCTTGTCTTAGACATTAAAATATTATAATTTTAAGATTGCTTAGAAGACAGCTATGAAATAACATACAAAAATATGTGTATACATAAACTTATTTATAAAAACATTATTAAAATCATATTCATATATATTTACATATTTACTAATATACCGCGGGTGCCAAAAGAATGTACACACATGACTTTTATTCATCTTTTGTTATTGGTATACATTGAGTATTACAATTTTAATACAGATTTTTCCTTTCTTAAAATGTGTATACTTTTTTTGGCACCCTCTGCATTTATAGAAGTACATAATTTATAAGATATATAAAATTGATAGCGTATAAAAATTTATAAAATCTGTAACCCTGTGTAGTTAGTTTATTACACAGACTTCTCTATTTTCTCAGAATGTAAATCATTATATACACTTAAAAATGAGCACTGTTTAGAATTCTTAGGACCAGAATTCCCATCTCATGGCTTGCTGCGTGGCACGGAGTGGACTGTATCCAGAGGTGAGAGAGAGGGTGGAAGTGACTCCTTTAAAGAAGTCCGAACAACTGTTACCAGGTTTAGCTACTAATCTAGATCCTAAGAGTGAACGGCACATGTCTACATTTGTTTCATTTAATCTTACCACTTATTTGACATTTCCATCTGGAGGTCTCAAAGGCATCTTTAATTTTGTAATGTTTTGGTCAAAGCCAATCTTTTGCTCCCCTACTTACCAGCTGAGCCTGTGCCTCCTGTTGAGTTCCTGTCTTATTCCTGTCTTTCTAGGAAATATCTTCATCGGTCAGTTGCTCCAGTCATAAACTCGGATCACCTTTGATGCCTCTCTTCCTCACTACACTTCCTCCCTCAAACTGAACAGTTCTATCCACACGTCTCCAAAATATATCCCAAACTCATCCTCTTCTCCCATTTCCGTTTCCATAGCTTTTCATTTCTTGTCCTCCATCCATTCTTTTAAAAATAAAAATCTGATCTTGTCACCATTCTGTTTAAAGTCCTTCACTACCTCTCATTGCACTTAGGGAGAAAAAAAACACACACAAGAAAACCCAAATCCTTTAGCTGGCTCTGAGCTATCTGGCTTCTTCCTACAATTACCACCTCATTCCATGCCTTCCTCTCCTTTGCACACTCTGTTCAAATGCCACTGCTCTTTTTTCGGGTCCTTGGTATGCCCAGCTCTTGGTTGTCTTAGACCCTTTGCACATGCTGTTCCCTCTGTCTGGAGTATCTCCTCCCCCTTTGGCCTCAGTCTTAGCTTAACCTAGTTCCTCTGAGATGCCTCTCCTCCTCTCAAGTTAAATTAGGTCTCGTCTTTTTTTTTTTTTTCATTTTCCTTCTAGCATTTAATATTTGTAATCATATGCTTAGCTTGTAATTTAATTTAATTTTTTTTTTGGTCTTTCTGGACCATAAGTCCATGAGCATGAGGACAGGTTTGTCTGGCTTAGCATCATATCCCCAATTCATAGCAGTGTGTCTGACACATAATAGTGGCTCAATATGTGACATGAATGAATAAATGAATGTCTTTGTGTAAAAAGAGAATATTAATAATATCATATTCCTAACAGTTTCCCTTTGAGTGTAAAAGGTAGTCCATAGCTTTCTTGAATTGAAGGCATTCAATAGATGGTGCTACTATTGTATGATTGTGGAGTTCATGTGATTCTGAATATCCTGGTGTTTGTATTCAGAGAGAGACTATTGCTTATGCTTATTTCATGGTTCCTGACGCTTGGTTAACACTTTAATTTTAAATCACTACCAAGGCCTGCCTCAGATGGAAAAGAGAATGTATGTAGGTTCCTTAAAATGTATGAGCTTTACTCTACTCTGTAGAAGAGCAAAAATAATTTTCTGCTTTGGTAGTGAAAAAAATGTATTTTCTCCACATGTGTTATTGTTCCCCCCACAAAGTGCTAAGCTACAGATACCATATTATCTCTGTAATAAAAAGGTTTTGATTGGACGGTTGGTAAGGCTGTGGCAGCCATATTAAAGTGCAATTTTCCAGAGTGTTCTCCGTTTCAGGAGTGAAAGGGATACACATGTGAAATGACAAGATGGATTGGACTGCAGCAACTTCTGAGTTGATGCGTTACCAGAACTCAAGCATGTCTTCTACTGATGGTGGGTTTCCAGTGCATGAGAGCTATGTGGAGAGTGCCTGCCTCCTTGCCTAGCCGGGATGAAGTGGTTGGTTTTCTCTAGATGCCTTTTCTAGACCCAATGGCTGAGTGTGCTTGTAACATGATTTCTTACTGTTTTCTCCTTAACTAAAAAAAAAAAAAAAAAAAATGGCTCTAACATATGGCAACCTTTTTATAATTGCACTTGTGCTAATTTGAAAATACAAAGTGTTGAACTCTGTTGTTTGTTAGGAGTTTTACTAAAAACTCAGGCTGGGAACCCACACCAGGTATAAGTATGATGGTTTCATTATGTAGTGGTGTGGGCCACGTAAAACCATTCAGCCACATACCTTCATGAAGAGGAGGCTGGCACTTAGTCCAAGTCAGCGTGTGGAAAGCACCTGTCCAAAATACGATGTTAGACCATGTATGGGTTGCACACAGATTGAACAAATACCTCTAGTGAGACACAAGGACATATGGAGTATTAGGTCGAATAATTTATGCACAGGGCTATTTGGTCTTCAAAGTGCCTCCACGTAGACACTGTATTTTTGAGCCTCCCAACAACTCTATGAAGTAGGGGTATGTGTGTGGATGTCTGGTATTATACCTAATTTACTGATGGCACAACTGAGCTTCAGGTGAGTTATGATGTGTTCAAAGGGCAATAGGTGGTAAATGGCAGAATTGGCACACAAAGCCTGGTCTTAGACTCTAAGCCCTGACCTTAAATTCCATAGTACACCCTGTTGAAATCAAAGGAAGGAAAGATGTCTGTGTGCCCCTGGATGGTGGCCCGTGGCACCCTACTCACAGCCCCTTCACTGCCTACTCTCATGGTTGTGGAAGGGACCCTGAAAGCCGACCTGGTAGCCTCCATCCAGACCCTGACCCGTCTCTCTCACTCCATCGGTTATATCCTCTTCTCTGCTCTTCTGCAGTTCTGATCTTACCACTGGTTCTCATATGTCTTTCCACTCCCAATTTTCCCCTTGATCCAACTTCCCTTTCATGTCACGTGTCACCTATCTCCTTTATCTCCTTTCTTCCCTTCGCTGTGAGACCATTTCCTGTGTCTCCTTTATGAATGCCATTCGTTCCTCAGCCTGAAACTGCTTATTAGTAACATCGTCAGTGGCATCTGAGTGCCTGTTTTCCAGGCCATGCTCTCCTTGGTCCCCAAGCAGTCTGCCTCTGTGGATAAGCCACCATTTCCAGAATGTCTCCTCTTGAGGCTCCTGGGTGTCTTTTCTCTTGGCGGCATTCCTGCAGCTTCTCCGTGTCTTCGAGTACTCTTTCTCTACTCTAACCCTTAAATATGGGAGCCCCCCCGAGTTGTTCATGGCACTCTGAGGCATGAGAACCGAACAGAATTACCCATAGGCCATCTCTTCATGTCCAGTAGGTACTCCTACCACAGAAAGATAACCACCGCCAAGATCTGCAGTTCCACACTCTCCAAGGCTCCAGTCTGTGTATATCATATCACACCATGCCCAAAATGGAGCAGAAATTCTTTCCATCTATTATGGAATCATTCTCCAGTTTCCCAAAATAGAAGCCTTGGTGTTGTCTTCATATGGGGTCATCAGGAAACCTTGACGCTTTTATCTCAGAATTATTTATTATGGCCTCCTCATTAGCCTCCCTTTCAGTCTACCCTCACTCCAGAAAGTCTTTCATTCCACTTCTAGAGTTACCTTCCTTTCAATTCAGTCTGATGATATCACTCTCCTAATTAAAGGTCCCTGACTCCTATTTGTCTTCCCTACAGAGCGAGAGCCAAGTTCACTCGCGATCGCTAGCAATGGTGCACGGCATGCAGTAGACACTCAAAAATATTTGTTGAATGAATAAATCTGGTTCCAATCTCGCCTGTCAATTTGACCTTCTTGTGACCTGCCCTCATGCTGCGGTATACCCAACTTCTCATCATTTTCCACAAACCTCCAGTTCTTTATTATTTCCTGCTTTTTGTTGTTTTTCTACTTTTCTTCTATGCGCTTTATTAAATTTCAACTTAAATTTGTTTTCTCTTGGGCACCTTATAACTTACTTTTCAGTTGGGAAGGAGAAATACTTTTGTCTTTTTCTTCATTTTCTTTGTTAAATTCAATCAACTCTCAGTGCATTACTTTCTTTTTGTTCTTGTCCATTTCTTTTGTTACTTTTTATGTTCCTGATTCTAGAAATATTTTTTTAATTCTCCAAATGCTTGTATGAGGATATTTAATTCAGTTGGGAGCATTGTATTACAGTATTCTTCTGCTTCATGGTTTTTTGGTGGAGAAAATTTTCAGCAGCTGTTTGGTTTTGTTCTGATTTATTCTGGTTTTGTTCTGATTTTTCTATTCCTACATATTTCATGGGTGGTTTTCCTAGATAAAGAGCGGTCATTTCTGTCAGAATAGTGCGGTGCACATATTTTAATGAATGGTGGTGATGGTGATAGATGGTGTGGTCTAGTGTATCTTGTTTCTCTTTCATTTCTGTGGTATCCTTAATTTCTCCCTCTTCCTTCATTGCCACAGCACCATTTCTTCTCTTTATCCTTTTCACTGTGCTAATTGATTTCAAGTTTGTTCTCCAAAATGAGTCAAAAATAATTACAGTATTTATATTTTTAAGTACATACAGTGAAGGTGCTACATTTTATGAAAATAAATGATTACTTTAAAGTATAGAAATTTGCTATTGTTATTCATTCTTGAAAAAACACAAACATATAGAAAAATGTACATCTGTTTTCCTAAACTTCCTTTCTGGAACATTGAGTTCATGGGGTAAAGTTGAACGCTGCATTCAGCGGCATGGAAATACCATTTGACAAGAGACGAACGTTGCAGTGGAAAGGTTATACGTGTTCTTCTCTCCCAGAAGCAGCACTTTCCCAAGGTCTCTGGTCTCTCTCAGCTTCAAGCTCATTCCCTTACGTATAGCTGATGCCGAGAAATGCCAGATTGGCCTCAGACCTGTGATATGTGGGCACTGGTGCAGAACTTTCCTTCTTGGGGGGGTGTGATTTTGTCTATGCTTCGTCGAAGTCCTCCTCATGCCCCTGTTCTCCTTTTCAATGGCGTTTCTCCACTCTTCACACCCACTGGTTTGCAGCAGCAGGAGCTCTATTAGAAATTGTTGTTTATTTCTTCCACTCACAGGTAACTTGAAAAGTGTGGTAGTCTCTAACTGCTGAATGTCTAGGGGCTTGTGATGATATTTGCCCTGTTGTTGATTTTGTGGTCTTTTGTAAAGGATGTATAGAGAGATTTGGACCATGTAGCCACCATTGCCCTGCAAGCCTGAAAGCTCCTGCAAGGAAAGTTATATTCTCCCCACTTTTACATGAGAAAACCAAGACTCACAAAGGCTAAGGGACTTGGCCAAGACTGTAGATATTAAATACCAAAATATAAGGAGACCTTGTTCTTTTGCTCATCTCAGAGAAGTTTAATCCCCTATGATGAAGCTTATTTATGGTTTAGCAGAGGGGCAATGTGCATATTCTTGATAAATTTTAAAAGTAATATGGGAAAGTAAAAGTCATCTGAAAATGTTTAATGTTGAAAGAAGTTCCAGGTTTGATTGTGGGTGTGATAGTGTATAAATATTTACAAACTGAAAGATCGTGTGGCTTTATCTTTTCGCAATGAAATAAAAAGTTTTCTGTAATATTCTTTTGATGCATATTTTTTAAGATCAAACAATGTAACCTGATTTTGTTACCCTGATGTTAGTTGTGTTGAGGTTAGAAAAGGACAGCCATGGGTAGAGAACATGGGTAAGGAAAAACCTTTCCTCTCTGTGCATTTAACAGTCAGGTTCCTTTTATTGTGAGGATGCTGATGGAGATGTTTGTGTTTCTCCTGAGCTTTCCATCTGGGGACTTGAGTCCCCCAAACTTGAAAAACAAAAAAGTACAAAGAAAGAAAAGAAATCATCCAAAATCTTATCATCCAGAATTACTATTGTTAATTTTCTGGTATTGTTTGCCCGTCTGGTGTTTTTGTTTCCCCCTACTCTATGTATTTTTTAGCAAAATATTATATTATCTGTGCTAGTTTGTAGCCTACTTTTTGGATGTACCCGTAAGATGTGAATATGGTTCCAATAAACCATCCATGGCATGATGTTTAATAGCTATAAATTTGTTCTTTTATGTAGACTTGCCATATTTTACTTGATCAGTCTGTTATTGTTGATTTAGGTTCCTTTAGGTAATTTTTGCTATTATAGCATTATGGTAAATATTTTTGCAAATATATCTTTGTATATACTTCTAGTATGTAAGGAGTTACTGACTTTCCTTTTAAGATTTATTGCCAAAATTTTTTGCTTGGACAAATAGAATAAAATGTACAGAATCTTTTTATGTCTATTTAGTTTCCTTCAATTTTTCATCTTTGTTTTGTGTTTGAGTTTAAGGAACTCCCTACAGGCTCATTCCTTGACCTCTCAGTTTTTCTCCTTCAGGGATCTCTTCTGCATCAAATTTTTCTGTTTTCTACAACTTTGGGTGCCATCTATATGCTGTTGACACCCAGACACTGACCTTTTAACCAATTTGTAAGTACATCTTCAGTGCTATCATACAATCTCTTAACTAAATGATTCATAATCTCATAGTAGAATTCTCAAACCCTGAGCATTCTCATCCTTCCCACTCTCTCCAGCAGGAGAGAGTTCTGAGCTGCAGAGTCGAGTTATCTAGCTGCCTACTGGACATCTTTACTAAAGTCACCAATAAATATTTCAAATTTCAAGTGCAAAATAATAACCAGAGCTGCTAACATTTTATTGAGATTATTGTACACCAGGAATCATGCCAAATGTTTTACATGCATTAACTTATTTTATCACAATTGCCATCTAGGTTCTACTGTGTTTCCCTGAAAATAAGACCTAGCTGGACCATCAGCTCTAATGCGTCTTTTGGAGAAAAACTTAAAATAAGGCCCTATATTATATTATATTATATTACATTACATTACATTATATTATATTATATTATATTATATTATATTATATTATATTATATTATATATTGTATACCTGGTCTTATATTATGGTATAATAAGACCAGGTCTTATATTAATTTTTGCTCCAAAAGACACATTAGAGCTGATGGCCTGGCTAGGTCTTATTTTCGGGAAAATACTGTACTATAATTCCCAATTCACAAATGATGAAAGCAGAGACACAGAAGCTTACATAGAAAGCTAGTAAATTTTATTCTGCTCTTTACAGATATGCTTTGTGGTTTACAAAACAGAATTCTTGATGATTCACCCTACAGCATCTTCCCAAAGTACTTCTTATCTTGGTAAATTGTGCACTACCACCCAGGAACTCACACCAGAAAATTGAGAGACATCTTTTATACCTCTTTCTCCCTCATTTGTCAGTATCTCTTGTGATCCTGTCTTCCTAATATATCTTGAATAATGCCACAGTTCTGTGCTCCTACTGGAACCCCCCAAATCAGGCCACCATCATCTCCTGCCTCAACAACTCCTAACCCACGCTTCTATTCTTGCCCCTCAGAACTAGTCCTCACACACAGAGTGGTCTTTTAGAAATGCACAGCTAATCCTTTACCTGTTCACAGTCTCCCATTGTACGTAGAATGAATCAAAATCACTGCTCCAATTAGAAGGCCACTGCTTCTCTTCCAGATTCTCTTTCCCGTACTTTGACTTAGGCCACACTTTCTCTTCCTCGGAGTTTCTGTACCTGCTTTTCCTTCTGCCTGAAATACTCCTCAGCTGTGTTCTTCACCTGAATAACTCCTGCTCTTCTTTCCGGTTTCATTTTAAATGTTCACTTAATGCAGAACAGAGGAAGCCTTCTCAGGTCCTGTGACATAAATGAGGATTGACCCTTACATTCTCAGAGTCCTGCTTTTCACCTTCACAGCACTAAACACAATTTATGAACTCATAACCTTAGACTTAGACTCATTTATGATGTAATCTTAGACTCTGTGGGATTATTTATCTGTCTACTCCCACCCCCCCCCCCGCCAGCAATGCCCTGAGAAAGCTTTGGTTGTGGCAATTTCATTCACCCTTGAACTTCCACCCTAAGCAAAATCCCTGGCATATAGTAAACATTCATCAAATATTTAAATAAAAAAAGAAAACGTAAATGTATTGAGCTCTGGATACACCTGAATGTGAGATGAGCTGGGGTGTTTTTTCTCTTGTGGGTGTGTATTTGATTCTCTGTGTTTGACCAGCAGGAGCTTAAGGACTTCAGGCCTGGGACCCACCTTTCAGCAAACAAGGGAGTGTTGGCTCAGGGAGTGGATGGTGCATAAGGAGGAGTAAGACTCAAAGGAGGGTAGACAGAGCCACCCCGTGGGAGAGCCCACTGTGATCCCTTGAAGGATTGCATTAGACCCAGTTCTGGAAGTTTTTCTTTGGGAAGACATCTACTCTGTCAAACTGTAAAGTCAAACTTAGCAACAGCTATTATGTTTTTTGTTTGTTTGTTTTTTTTTCTGCTCCTCTCCACTGGAGGAATATCTGTGTTTAATTTCCTATGGCATAAAATTTCATTAACTGTGAGGGTGCCATTTCTGCTTACAAGGTCTTTCCATGGGAGCAGAAAGGAGATTACAAGGGGCCCTTCATGCTTGATTACTGCAGAGGAAGCAGTATTCAGTCAGAGCCTCTCAGAAAGTATAATACGTCATTCTGGCAATCTAGTCTGTCCTCCAAGGCACCTATGTTGGGGTTTTTTAAGGCTCACATTAGTTTCAGTTTGGACTGGTTCTTTCAGATCACGCACTTTTCCTGCCTAAAGCAGTGAAGCCACAGAAGAACTGTGTTTTAAATTCTCAATTCCTATAACCAGCGACAGTGCCCTCCTAGGCACTGGTGCCAAATGGAGACAATTTCTGTATTCTTGCTGTGCTTCCTTTTCCTCGTCAGAGTACAGATAATGGTGGCGGCAACCATCCTTGTCACTGTGTAATTTTGCCTTTTGTAATGCTGGACTCTGAGCAAAAACCAATGTGCTTTGTCATATTTTCATGCTTCTGTGTTTATCCTTTGGATTCTGAAGAATATCCAAGGCTGAAGAGAGGTGTTCTGTTGAAATTACACTTGGCCATATAGCTGCTACACCACAGATGCTCCCTGGGCACTTGGAGATTTCAGAGGCTGAGTTGTTGATTGCTAGTTTCTGGGTTAGAAAGCCCCAATCTATTTTGAAAAATTGTAGCCAAAAAGGTGTAGGACCTTGAATGTTATCCCTTTATTGCTCCTTTTAAAAAGTAGTGTTGATGTTAGTAATTTCCAGTAGGGATTGGCAAACTCTCTCTGTAAAACACCAGATAGTAAGCATTTGGGAGTTCCTGAGCCATGTCATCTATCACCAACTCCACAGCTCTGCCGTGGCAGTGTGAAGGCAGCCATAGACAGTACATAAATAAATGAGTATGACTGTAGTCCAATAAAACTTTTATTACAAAATAAGCAGAGGGCCATAGAGTGCTGACATAATTAACATAATTGTCCGAATCAAAACATTTAAAGCAGGGAAGATGCTTTGGATGAAACAAAAAATGGGAGACTTTTGCTTTCACATGGTCGGTACCTAAATTCAGATTTTAGAGAGGATATCAGTGGTCTTTATTCAACAAATATAACTGAGTTAGAGGCCACCTATATCACAGATAATAACGTTGATTACCTGAGGCCATTTGAATAGAATTAAATTTAGATGTGCAGAGAGACATAAATCCTACCCCATTCCTTATAAGTAATACGAATACTTGTAGACTGTCTTTGATTAGCATGAATTAGATGTCTGCCCTTTCTTCTTTCCTAGCTTGATGAGATCATCAAGTCTCTCTTAGAAGAATTTTGGATCTTCTGCTAAAATAATAAGAGCTTTTGGTAAACAGTACTTCAGGGATCAATCACCACATGTGATCATGGCCCCTGGTGTTATCAGTATGAGGTATGATCAGTATGAAACCACTAGTTTCTTTGCAAACCCTCAACATTTCTGACAGAGTGGACTGTGGACAGAATGTATAGAAGGTGGAAAGTATTGGGGCACATTCACACCGCAATATAACAGTACAAGTTGTCACTGTTGATGAGTTGCGAAAACATAGGTTTCAGGAATTGCTTTTGAAGAAGTAGAAATGGATGACAAATTGAGTTGGTTGGTCATTTTCTTTCTTTTTTTTTAATTAAAGTTTACTGGGGTGACAATGGTTAGTAAAGTTACATAGGTTTCAAGGGTACAATTCTGTGATACATCATCTATCTATCACATTGTGTGTTCACCCCCCAGAGTCAGTTTTCCTGTGAGGAAACTTCTTCCAAGACACATGAAAAATTCAGACATTCATGATTAAATTTGATGTGGGTAAAGAACTGTTAATCTTCAGTGGTTTAATGGAATTTTAGATCTGGTCCAACCCTTTCAATTTCATAGTTGGGTAAATTGAGGTTATCATCATACTTCCTTTCATATTTTCCTGTGTTATATGCATGCTATACTATATTCAAAAGTGGATCTAACAGTTAGTATGTTCTTTGATTTTATCCACTATTATAGTGGAGGCGGGGTTGCAGATTTCCACTTTTAGCAAATAAAAATAAAGGACACCATGTTAAATTTGGATTTCAGATACACAAGGAATCATTTTTTTCGATATAAAAGTATAGTATTAAATACAATATTTGAGACATACTTAAAAGTTTCCTTGTTTATTTGACATTCAGATTTAACTAGATATCCTGTATTTTATTTGGCAACCCTACTGGGGGCACACAAGGTGTAAATTGGGAAAGACTAGCCATGGTGTCAACTAGAACTTGTTAGTTTGCCAATCCTTGCATCCACCTGAGGAGCTTATTAAAAATTCTAATGTCTAGGCTCATGCCAGAGAGTCTGAACCAGTAGGACTGAAGTAGGGTTCAGGTATTAGTATTTCTAAACAGTGTCCCCAGGTGACTGTGAAAAGCTTTGAGGCCTGTTCTTTTTTAATGTTCACCCGCTGGTGCTCTCTGGAACAGAAGTTTTCAAGGAGGCAGCTCTCTGGTACTGACAGTGTTGTCCTCCACTGGCTGGAACTTGATGGGTTGTTTGAGTACTACCGAGGGTGTGCTGAGGCTTACTTACCAATTACTCAGCCTCTCACCTTCATTTCCTTCATATCACAGTGTGACCTCAGGGCCTGGATTTACAGGACAAGTGGGAACAGACTAGATAAAGTGGACTGAATTGGGGGCGGGGGGTGACAGGGGAATGGTTCAGTCTAAAATCCTGGAGAGTTCCCTTTCAAATTCCCTGTTCTCACTAAATTCTTCTGTTCTTCCACTTTTCAGTGTTTCCTTCTGAATTGTGGAATTTTAGAGTTGAAAATAACCTTGGAAGAGTCATTTGGTCCAAAATGCTTGGTGTTCACATCATCCTGTAGTTTGACCTTGATGTCTGTCTCTGCTATAAGAAGGGGCAGTCAGAGTCTGGGATAAATAGTTGACAAGCTCAGCTCCCTGACATGGGCAGTTATGTGGTTCCATGGACATAGGCAAGCTTTCCTCTTTGATGGCAGGAAAGCTGTACAGCTTGATGATGTATTAGAGGGAAAACAAAGAGTTGGTGTTCAGAGAAATAACAGCTTCTTAGAGAAAAGACCCCTTCCATGGATGAGAAATGTTAGACTGTAAGAGGAAATATAAACTTCAAACATAATTAGATTGTGAAGATTTTACTAACAGGGTGATAACTGGAATGAAGGTTTTAGCTTGAAGCCTTGATTTTTCTTAAAGTGATTTTTCTTGATTTTTCTGTGGCAGTATTGTGTAATGTGCTCTGCCATAGCAAAGGGATAAGAAGTGAGCAGTTTCAATCATATTTTTATTTAGTAATTTCATAAGCAGCAACTCAGGTGGTCTTCCTTGGGACATCCTGAAACCCAGCAGTTGGCAGGGTTAACTGGTGCTTTTTAGGGCATTTGTGTGGGAAAAACCAGAAAGGCATTTGAAGCCTCCTGAGGAAAAGTGTACCAGGAGTGTACCAGGTCATTTCATGCCGATCTGAAAGGCCAGGGTGGGGAGCTGAAATGAAAGGGACATGTTCCTCTAAACCAGATTTTAAAAGAAGTTGGAACACTGCAGGTAGGCCCTTCGTGCATACACCTATTATTTGAAGAAAAGCAAGATTAATACAAAAGAATTTACCAAGTGATTTTCTTACAAGTGTATATTGGAACCAGAGTGTACTTTATTTAAAACATCACTCTGGCGTGCTTATTTACTTTAAAAGTTGGGCCAACAACAGCACACCAGGCCAGTCCATTTGTCTTTTCAGGGTACACCCTGATTCTTGGTGATTAGATTGGGGCTTTAGAGTAGAATTACACCTGTATCTCTCTCTCTCTCTCTCTCTCTCTCTCTCTCTTTCTCTCTCCCTCCCTCTCTTCCTCTGTCAGTATGAGTTGTACTTTGTGATAGTTGTAAGTGACTAGGCTTAGCCTAACAGACAAATTTGAATGAATGAATGAATGAATGAATGAATGAATGAATAAAGTCCATATGTTCACTGGACTTCCTTGAGTTAAATATACAGGTGCTATAACATTAGAGAGTCAAATGTTTAGAAGTCTAGCTTTCTAATTTTTAAGTATAATTAATTTGCATTAAGAATTTAATGTTTCTTAACCCTAATGTGATTATATATGAGCTTTTAGGAACATTATTTTGGATGGTCAAATTACAGTGGATTTTATAATAGTTGATTCTCAATTTTGAACATGTGAATTATCTACATCATTTAAAATCCTAAACCAACTGCCTTCTGGAGGTTGCTTTTAGGCATCTTTTCTTAGCCATCAAGTTGATGTATGAGCAAGGCACTCACACTCTCTCTAAAGGCCTAAATTTTTGCATTATTAGGAAGTCACACAAAATAAATCATGTAGTATATTTTGTAACCATTCTTTTGACTTATCAGTTCTATGACTGTCTTTTCAGGCAGGAATTATTAAAAACAAAAACAAACAAAAAAAAACCCTAAATAGATACACCTCATGTTTTTGTTCAAAGAAATATGTCGTCAAACATTCCAGGATGAAATGTAGTCTATTAATAATTGCAAATCTTCATTATTATTAACTTGTTTAGAGCTTACTTTTATACCCATTGCTTCACTTTCTACTTAGCAACAATGAAGGGTTGTTTTGAGTGGAGTGTGCAGGGATCATTATCTCCAGTTTATAGATGAATAAAATGAGGTTCAGAAAGGTTGATACTTGCCCAGAGACCAATAGCTATTAAGTAGTGGAGAGGGGATTAAAGTTCTAGTCTTTTGAAAAGACCTTTAGCATGGAAAATTTCCAACACGTACAAAGTAAAGAGAATAGTATGGTGAACCGCCGTGTACTCATCAACCAACCTCAACAGTTACCAATATTGTGCCATCTGATATCATCTATGCCTTCACCAACTCTTACCCCACATTTTTAAAAGATTACATACAATGAAAAGCACTAGTCTTCTCTATACAATTTTGACAAATGGATATGCCTATGTAATCTACACTCCTATGATGATAATTGCATCTCCCAGAAAATTCCGTCATGCCCTTTCTCAGTCAACTCCTCATCCTCCCTAGGTAACTGTTGTTCTGAATTTTTTTCACCTGAGATTGGTTCGCTTGTTCTTATACTTTTCATAGGAGTGGAATCTCTCAGTCTGGCTTCTTTTGTTCCGCATCATGGCCGTGAAGCTCTAGTCTTTTGACCCAGAGTTCAATGCTGTTTGCTGAGATGTAATTACAGAAAGATGATTCCCTGATTGATACCCTGAGAAAACCCAGGCTCGGGCCTCATGTTATCATTGCTTGAGCTCATGTAAAGAGATGAGCAGTTTGCCTTTACCTATGAAGCATCCATCATTCTCTTCAGTGACAGAGCTGATTCTGTTTGGAAGGTTAGTGGTGGAGGAGGTGCCACACTGTGGAATGACGGTCCCGTAGCTGAGTCATTGGCTTATAAGGGATACCTCACCCCTCAGGCCCTCAACTAATTTCCCCTCGTGTATCTGCCTATATGTTTTTGGAGGCTTTTTGATCAAATTCTATTTGAGGTTGTGCTGATTTTTCAGAGTCAACTATTGATAATTGTAAGATTCAGAAAGCCATTTATCTGTCTCGTCATTTTTAATGAAATTACTTAATTGTTCAGTTTTGCTAGTTAAATAGAAGATAAATGATCAAAATAGTGGTTAAATTACTGTACCCAAGGCTTCCATTTAATTTAATTTAATTTAATTTAAATTAGTGACGACTCAACAATAGAATTAGATCAACTGTGTTTTGTTTAACTCAATTATCTCTATTTTAGGTCCAAAAAGGACAACACAGACCAAAAAACAAGAAATGAAAAAGAAAAAAATGAGAGGCAGAATTACTGTACTTTTAGCTTTTAGTGAAGAAATGTGAAAAAATTTATGTAGGGTAGCCTCATAAGTAGAGCAGTGAACCCAACGATGAACTAATTTATGGGTGGCTCTGGCTCCTTTGACAGTCAGTGGTTTCTTTCTTAAAGTTTATGCACCGATGTTGCTGAATTTCTCAGTTTCTTTAACTGGTTGGAAAGATAACAGCCCAAAAGGTAAAATTAGCTTTGACTTTAGCCCCTTTGCTATTTGTGTTAAATTTGAGCCAATATTGGGTAATTCATTAGCTCACATGAAACTTTTGAAGAATGTGACTGGCTTCTGGTAATCATAGCTATCAGTGGTGATGATTGCTGAGACCCTGTTTATTCATTAGGAGGTACAGAATGGTAATCTTCTAATGCTAACATTCTTCTTCAATTATTAGCTGGAATGCTTCTATAAAGAGAAACTCTTCTGTGTCAAGACCTCAATTACCTTAAGCTATGGCTTGTCATAGAAAAGTAGGATAAATACTGAATCTTTCCCTTTATTTATCAATTTCAAAGTGAGTTGGTTAGCTGGCTTCCTCCAAAGGTGACCAATAATTTTTATTTTCAAAGGTCATTATGAATTTATGGACTTAAACACATTTGATATATTTGAATCCCTTTGTAGTCATTATTCTATTTAATGATCAAATTGTTTGATTTTTGGCTAGGGAGTCTCTTCTAATTGACTTCTAAGCTGTATGTATAGTATGTATGTATGCATGCATGTATGTATGTATCAATCAATCATCCATTTACCTATCTTTCTATTTACTTATAACATGTGCCAAAGACCTTAGCAGACACCTCACCAAAGAAGATACGCATATAAGAAATAAGGATATGAAAAAATGCTCCATATTATATGTCATCAGAAGAATGCAAAGTAAAATGAGATATCATTTCACATCTTTTAATCTTTTTCACATTTTTTAATAAAATAGTCAAAATCCAGAACACTGACAACACCAAATGCTGGTGAGGATGTGGAACAATAGAAACTTCATTCATTGTGGGTGGGAGTACAAAATGGTATTGGCCACTGTCGAAGACAGATTGGCAGTTTCTTACAAAATTAAACATATTCTTATCATGCTACCCAGCAATCATGCTCCTTAGTATTTACCCAGAATTGAAGACTTATGTCCACATAAAAACTTGTACATGGGTGTTTATAGCAGCTTTATTCATAAATGCCCAAACTTGGAAGCAACCAAGATGTCCTTCAGTAGGTGAATAGAAAAATAAACTGTGGTACATTCTGGAAAAGGCAAAACTATGGAGACAATAAAAAGATCAGTGGTTACCAGGTGTTGGGAGAGAAGGAGGGGGGAATTAATAGGCAGAGCACAGAGTATTTTTAGGACAGTGAAAATACTCTGCAGGATGATATAATGATGGATACATGTCGTTATACATTTGTCCAAACCCATAGAATGTGCAGCACCAAGAGTGAATTCTAGTGTAAGCTATTGACTTTGGGTTATTATGATGTGTCAATATAGATTCAGCTGTAACAAAGGTACTACTCTGGTGGGAGATGTTGGTATTGGGAGAGGCTGTGCATGTGGGGACAGGCGGTATATGGGAAATCTCTGTACCTTCCTCCCAATTTTCCTGTAAACCTAAAAACTGCTCTAAAAAATAAATATTTAATAAAAGATTTGAGGGGGAAAAAGGTGGTAGACAGAAATTGGAATTCTTGAGTTTCTACGTCTCTCACTGTTTCTTGGAATTAATAAATTGGTAAAATATGGAATAGAGGTGAAAAATCAAAGAGTTGAAATTCAGATCTGGAGAAAGTATGTCTAAATTCCATATAACACTCAACATACCCAGCACCTGTTGCTTTATTAATTCTTGTCTTAGAATTCTAGTCTCGGTCTTTTGTAGATACAGTTCTAAACTCATAACAGAAATGGATAAAAAAAATTAGATTGATTTTTAACCTTTTTTTTTTAAGTGGACCTTATTTGTTCTGAAATGAGAATTACTTGCACAATGGGTTTCTTCAAAAGCAAAGTGTTAGTATGATCCTGGACAAGAGCACCTGTAAAATAGACTGTGAGAATTAGAAGGAGCTGGTGATTATCTGGGAGCCTAACATCCTTGGTTGATAAAAATAGAGACCAAGCTCCAGAGATGCTGCTCAGTGACTGGCACAAAGTGACACACTTTGAAGCAGCAGAGCTGTGACTAGAAACCCCAGACATCCAATTCTTGGTCAGTGTGGTGTTGGCTATATTGGGATGCTTGGGGGTGGTTCCTCTCTCTGACCAGGTGTCTCCCACACCTTGGTTAGGAAACCTACAGGCTTGCAGGAACACTCAACTATATACATGTCTCTGTGTTTATACATATATATGAGGCAGAAAACTTCTTTCTGTCTTCTAAAATGATGACGATAAATTTACACTTGGCTTCAGGATATCCTTGATATCTCTGACATTGTAGCCTTTGGCAAGTGCTTGTCCTTCTTTTGCTGGCCAGCCACACTAAGCCCATATTTAAAACAGAGAATGGGACTGTGGCATGTTAGCATGATGTTCGGGGAGCTGTCTGGTGTGGGGCTTCCTTTTATTATGACTCACAGATGGGCTGCGGGGTGGGGGGGGGGGCGGGCGGGCACTGTTCTTACCCTGATCTAAGTGTTCTAACTGGTAAATACCAGTTTTTTGTTCAATAAGATCTTCCGGTTATTCTTGAGTTCTGGAAAGGAAGGAGGGAAAAGTAAAAGCTGTTGACATTAAGAAAAGTATATTAAGTCCCTTGAAATTACTTGATCTGAAGCCTCGTTCTCTCATATAAATGTCCAAACCGATCATGACTCCAGCACTGTGGATTTATAAGACATCGCCTTCTTTAAAGCCTTACAGCACTTCACAAATGTTGAGTAGTGAATACTGACCATGGTCCTCCAAGCACTAGATCAGGCACTGTGGCACCTTGCAGGTCCTGTGAGTTCTATGGAGCTTGGGAACCGATTTGGCTCACACACAGGAATAAGGGCCTTTCCCCAGGCGGATCTTTTCCATCAGTGCCATGGGACACAGGACTGATTAAAATTAATTTCTAAATGGTGTGACTTTGAGCAAAAGAAAACCAGAAACACACAACAATGAACAAAAACTCCCCTTCCTACTTTTACTTGCATCGTCTGATTGCCATGACCCATGGTCCTGAGCCATGAGAGGTGGAGAGAAGTCGTCAGGGACAGAGGTGACCAGCTTGTTCTCACCCTCTGCCTTTTGCTGTCTCCCGCATTCCTTGCCTGTTATGCTCCCCTGGAATCACGACCCCATGACTTGGCTGGAGGAGCCACCCTGTAGACAAGGGTCACAGCCACAAGCTGGAGAAAGGCCCAGGTGCTTGGGCCTGCACTCTCTCACTGACTCCATCGCTCCACTCCTGCTTACCGTTGAGCATCTTTACGTGAGGAAAAGAACGCTGGACGGGTTTAAGGAGTATAAAGACCACTTTCAACACAGATTTACATGGTTTTCAACATGGTAAAACTGAGTTTTGATGTATTCAGTCTGCAGGCAATACTTGCTCTGGGGGATGGGGAGGAGCATTGGCGAGCCCCCCTCAGTAACTGTATGATCTTCAAAGGGCCTCTGGTCCTTAGGTTGAAAATCGTGCTGTAGCCGTCCAGGGGAGTGTGAAAACTCAAAGAAGAGTGCTATCAGTGGGGCACAGTGGGGGTTTTAATATTTTATTTTTTTTAGAGTTTTTATATTGATTATTTGTTTCCATTAAAAAGTATTTGTGTGAGTGTGTGTGTGTGTGAGTGTATGTGTGTATGTTTATAAAATGACTAAATACAGCTCAAAAAGTTTGCACAGGACACTTTAATTTAGTTCATGCTATTTTCAAGTTCCAGGGTTGAATAAGTGTCCCATAGCTGTATTACAGGTTACTGAGTCTTTTCTGGTGGCTTTGACTTGGAAAATTTAGGCCAGCTGTTGAAAGCATGGCATTTTGGTGGCGAATGTGAGGTGGGTCAGCATGCTGCCTCTCCCACTGGCCTAAATCTGACAGGACAGAAGCATATAGACTGAATGTTCATATAGACTGAATGTTTGTGTCCCTCGTAAATTCATAGGTCACAATCTTAACCCCCCAGTCGATGGTATTAGGAGGTGGGGCCTTTGGGAGGTGGTGAGGAGCCCTCCCGAATGGGATCAGTGCCCGTACAAAAGAGACCTCAGAGAGCTCCCTTGTCCCTTCCACGTTGTGAGGACACAGTGAGAAGACAGCCTCTCTGAACCAGGAAGCAGGTTCTCACCAGATACCGTATCTGCTTGCACCTTGATCTTGGACTTTGCAGCCAGAACTGTGCAAGATAAATGTTTGTCATTTAACTGTCCCCACCACCCTAGTCTGTGGCATCTTGTTGTAGCAGCCTGAATGGACTAAGACAATGTACTATATATTCTTAAACCTTTCTCTTTCATTTTCTTTGTTTCTTGCTCTCCTTCCCTCCTCTACCCATTTCCTTTGCTCTCCCTTTTTTTGTTCCTTTCTTTGTTCTACAGGTATTTGAGCACCAGGTAGACTTGGGAAGTTTACAGACTAGTGGTAAAACATGTGCCTAAAAAGAAATCACAGATATCTCTTAACTGCAAACTGATAAATGCTGAAGCACAAATGCGGGTGCTAGGAGATTGTGTAACAGAGATGCGCCCCGCTGTGGGATCTGAGAATGCTACCCTGGGGAACTGACAGTTAGACTGAATTGGGATTAACTAAATGATAAAGAAAGGAAAAGAAGTATTTTCCAGGCAGAGGAAACAGAATGTGCTTAAAGAATTAAAAGGAAGAGAGACTGCTCTGTGAGACGACGCAAGGGCCAATCACCTGAGATTTGTCGGGCCTGCCTGTTCATGATTCTAATCTCAATCCTATTAGGCCTTTGTATGTGAAATGCTGTTTTTGTACTCAGGTTTTTCAAGGATCACACGAGCCTAATGAGCTATTGTGTATGTGAGCTCTGATTTTCATGGGATAATGCTAACCATATAGCTCTATACCTACTGTATTGATCAGATCGGGCTGCCATAACAGAATACCACAGACTGGGTGGCTTAAACCACAGAAATTTACTTTCTCACAGTTCTGGCGGCTACAAGTCCAAGATCAAGGTACCATCAGGGCTGGTTTTGGGTGAGGCCTCTCTTCCCGGCTTAAAGACAGCCACCTTCTCCCTGTGTCCTCCCACGGCCTCTTCTGTGTGTGCAGGTTAAGATGGAGAAGGAGACAGCTATTTCAAGAGATCTCTAGTGTCTCTTCTTCTTATAAGGACACCAGTCCTATCAGATTGTGATCCACCCTTATGACCTCAGTTAACCTTAATTACCTCCCTAATGACTCTATTTCCAAATACAGTCACATTGGGAGCTAGGGCTTCAACATATGAAGTCAGCACATAACACTGACCTGTCACAACCTGGAGCATGATTTTGGATGAGTGTCCCCAACACAATACCTCATGTGGACAGGTATCTCGGAGGAGGACTGAAAGCAAAGCCCTGCACCACTTGGGTTTCTCCCTTTGAATACCAGTGAGAGAATCAAACAGAAACTGAGTCTGTCACAGCAGCATGCTTGTGTCAGGGCTTGGGGCTGAGCAACTTGCTCCATCTCTAAAGTGGGCACAGCTCTTGTGAGGGGACAGATGGCACCATTACTGGAGTGCTGCAGGTCAGCAGGATAGTCAGCATGAAGCCTTAACACATGGACGGAGGCTGAGACTGCAAGATGCAACCTTCAGTCTCATGACTTCAAGTGATAACAGGTAGCTTCAAGAATCACATGAGACCTGCTATATATAACAAGGCCACAGAGAGGAAAATTATGAGACTAAAGCAATTCACTGTTCTTGCCCTCTTTGTGGGAACAGTGGGAACTATTGTTAACGACGTTTGATTATGGGGTCACGCTTTTTCTAGGCACTTTAAAATTGGTGACCCTTAGAAAAGTCACATTTAAAAAAAGATACTGGGGAGATGAGTACACATGACATCCTACGTGTTGTTCTCAGAGGTATTTTGGGAGCATGTTGATGCATACGGCTATTTTGGTTTTTGCCAGTACATTGCAAGCTATCAAAGCAAGGTTTATCATTTTCTCCTCTGCATGAGTGTACCGATTTTCTCTTTACTTTCCCCACTTTACCCTGCTTCATATTCTTAAGCTCTGTTATAGGATGAAAGAGTGAATGAAAGAAAGCTTAGAATAACATAAGCTGCATCCTGCTCTCCACTGGTAGATGTGGCATGTGTAAGTATAGCCATGTGCTCTCCTAAGTGTTTTACAGATTTGCGGGCTCCATAGGTGGCAGAGGAAGTGAAAACCTGGAGAAAAGAACATTGGCCAGGAAACCTGAGGCAAAGAGAAGTACTGTGAGGTGGTAGGCTAATAAACAAGAAATCATCAGCCATTTGCTGTGTATAAGACATTGTGTTAGGTATTTAAGGGCATAGGAAGATTTGGAACAACCAAATGTTAAAATTTACATTTTAAGTTAGACCAGCTGTAAATTTAAGCAAAATATAAAATGTCAAGTAACTGAAGGAAAGTACCTATGAGATATCAGACAGTGGTATATGACTGATTGCCCAATGAATAGTGCTACCAATGAAGTGATTTTCTCCACTAGCATCCAAACTCAATAATGAGGACCATGTATGACATGCTGGCAATGCTTAGCATAGTGGTAGGCATTCATTGGAATGAATGAATGAATGAATGATTCAAGGTTGGAAACACTAATTGTTTTAAAGTAAATATAGTTGTTTTCTTTGCTTGTTTGTTAAAAAGGTATAACGTGTGCTGCAAAGTATACAATTCTTAAATGGAGGCTCAATTAATTTTCTGTATCTCTATGCACAAAACCACCTTCGCATGAAGATGCATAACATTGCTAGCACACTGAAAGGTTCTCTCATGCCTTTCACAGTTTGTACCACCCAACACAAACCACCATTCTAACTGCTGTCACCATACTCTAATTCAGCCTGTCTTTGAACTTTGTATAAATGCAATTATACAGTGGTCCCCTGTGTTGAGATTCATCGTTGCTCTTGCATACATCACTAGTTCATTCGTTTTCCTTTCTGTGTATTGTTCTTTATGGACATTTGTGTTATTTCAAGTTTGGGGCTATTATGAATAAAGCCGCTATGAACGTTCTCAAATTTGTCTTTTGATGGACATAAGCACTCACTTCTCCAGGAATGGAATTGCTGGATCATAGAATTTTAGTACCTTTAGCAGATATTTTTTCAAAGTAGTTATACCAATTCATTTCTCACCAACAATGTAAGAGAATTGAAATACAGACTCTAAATTGTTTTACAGGTTTCAGTAAAGTTCATGCAAAATGTATAAAGACCCTGGTCATTCCAACCCAAGAGAAGAAGGGAATGAGTTTTTCCCAATGTTAGTAGTGCTCATATTTCCAGACTCTGAACCCTCAGGGCCAGGTACAACATAGGCATTCAGACAGTATTTGCGTGGATCCTGATTTAGGTCCTTAGTTTAGGAAGGAAAATGAATATGAGAGCACAGCATAGTGACAACCGATTATTGAATTCTGACCCTTACAGATATCAAAGCTCCCAGCATTATCCCTTGCCAGTTTCATGATGTCATTCATTCAACAATCCTAATTGAGAGTCCACTCTGTGCCAAGAACTCTGGTCCTACTGTTGCTGCTGAATAAAATTAAGGATTAAGGGCCATAATAACACAATGGCTGGTCCAGCGTTGGGTTAGTGACTGAAGCTTCCCTCTGCTCCCTGCGTAGGACAGGTTTGTGGACTGGCAACCCAAGGAGAACGTGCGGTAGGGCCCTGCAGCAGGGTTGGGAGTAGGCTTAGGTCAGGTCTATACAAAGTAGGACAGGGAGTGGGCAGTGAATGCTTTCCAAGAAATTCTTCAATTTGGTTCTCTTATCAAGGAAGATTTCTTAATTTGGAGGGGGGAAGGGGTATGGAAATGAATGAACAGAGAGAATCACAAAGCATGACTGTGAATAATTTGACTCTGGAAATATATGCAGTGTCACGGTTGGGCAAAGCTGCTTTAATAACAATAAAAGCTAACATTGGGTACCTCCTGTGTAGCAGGTATTCTTGTTCAGTCCTCATCATAACCCATGAAATGGGTACTCTTAGTAGCCGCATTTCACAGATAAGGACACCAAGGAACAGAGAGGAGACATAATTCTCCCAAGGTTACACAGCTAGAGAGTGACAGAGTAGGAATTTCTAGAGACTGGGCTGTTAGCCACACAACTGCCTGACAGCTGCCTATTAGTTTTGGTGCTTTGAACTTTTAAGTTTCTAATCTTTATTTCTATGAGCCTCCTAAAAGTTGGATATTTGACATGAACATTTCAATGATTATTGCATGTAATTTTTCCCTGGGATGGCAAATTTGTAGTCTGAAGAAAGGATAATGTGCACAGGTGTTAGAAGAACCTATAGATCTCAGTTCTAAAAAAGAAAACAATTAGCCTAATATTAATTGATCTCTGTCAGAAAGTCCTGAACGTACATTATCTGTAGTCTCCAAAGTCTCCAAAGCAACCCCAACTAGATTTTGAGCAAGCCCAAATCCCCATTTTTCAGATGAGAAAATTGAGGACCAGATAAGCTGAGTGAACTGCCCAGAGTTTCATAGCTAGAAAACATCAATGCTGGGATTTGAACCAAGACTGTTTAACTGCAAGGCCCATGCTCTTTCCATGATCCCGCACGCCTCCACTTGTGCAAAGGAAGCACTCAATTTCAAGGGAATTGCTCTTGCCTGAGAACATAGTCTACCCCGTTTTCTCCATCCATTTTTTTAAAAAATTAGTCTATGACATCAAATTAAATTTCCGGAAGAACAATTTTGAATTGTAATGGATGGCATTGTTCACTATCTCAACATTTTAAAACTTATTCCAATTTTACTGCCAATACCATCTGTCTAAATACAGGAAGCTTTAGTCATAAGAATGCTAATAGGCCTGATTTAGTTGTCAAATTTTTTTGTAGTCTAATGAGCAAACTTAGTCTAGTAAGTTACTGTGGAAACCAAATAGAAATCTAGATGAATTGCTACATTAGAGGACTAAAAAATGGGGCAGCTTCAAATAATTCCATCAAAGGAGCATAAGAGGTAAAGGAGACGGAGCAATTTCTCTTAAAGAGAAATTAGGTCAGAGTTATTCAGTTAAGCCATATATGAAAAACATACAGATTATACAAATCTTATACTTGTTTAGGGTCTATTTTATCACTTCAAAACATTGTGTAATTTATGGCAGTGCCACTGACAGTGTTTACCTCATTTGTTAAGAAATTTTTAATATTATTTTGACCTGAATTTGCAAATGGCAGACACGTTTTTGCTTTAAAAGAACACATATAATAGTTATTTTAAAGGTGTGTAAATTAAAACATTTAGAGTCCCTTGCTCCCTGCCCCGAGGATTCAGTTGCCATTCCAGTAATCCAAGAGACACCCGTGATGTGATATTGGAGACTGAATGTTCCAAGTGTCATTTATATAAAAGGCGTATCAGGTAGAGCACTCAACAGAAAATTTCCCATTAGCCCGACACTGAGTCAAGACATCCCTGTAAGAGTGTTCTTTCATCTGGGTTTAGGATTTAGGTCATCTATTCTTTCAGGATTTAGGGGTTAGGAAAATTACGCATGTTTAGGAGTGCCTATTCAAACTCATTGACGTAGCAGTTTATGAACTGAGGAGGCAGAGAAATGCCGTCTGTGAACGTAGGATTACAGACAGTGGACAGATGGTTAGTGGTCTGGTGAGGACACTGATGAGCGCAGTGCTGGAGCCTCACCCTGAGTGAAATCAGCCTCTCTTTTGTGGAAGCATTTTAAGTAGCGCCATCCAAGTGGCCTGTTGGGAGTGAACCTCTCCCAAGCAGTATCAGCCGGCTAGGGCTTAGGGGTTCTTTCATCAAGCTTTCCCTCTTTTGGCATTCATAGGCCCTGATATCTAACAGATTCTCTGATTTTTACATTTTAGCCTTTGGCTATTTAGAGTTTAACGCATATTAGACATGAGATGATTGAAATTATCGCTATATACACATATCTTAAGAGCTCTTTATCCAAAGCCCAGAGTGTTTTGAGTCTGTGATAGGAAAAATACAGGACCAGCTATCTTGTGATTTCTCTGACTTGGAAGTGTATTATTATGAGTTCCATGAGTGGGAAGGAAGCTTTTAAAGCACTGCTGTTAGTAGTTGTTGGCAAATCATTGGGTGGTAAATGTAAGTGTTGGTTTTTTTGCCCCAGGAATAGCATGAAAATTCTGATCTCTCAACTTGTTTCACAAGAAAACAAGTCTTCTTGCACATCTTTTGAACTGAAGCCTTTTTCCAGCAAGGTTCGTCTGAGTGCATGTTCCTGCCAATTTGGTTTCCGTGGTCAGTCCCAATGAGCGTTAGCACACTTTAGGCTCCGTCTGGCATCCTTTAGCAAAGAGTATGGGCACCTGCCATGTGCACATGAGCCCGTGGTGCCGTCAGGCTTACAAAGATGGGGCAGGTGTGGAAGTCGCCCTCAGAGTGTTCAGTGTTGGGAAGAAAAGATACATGTGTCCAAACCTCTGATCAAAATGGACTGAGGAGAGTCTAAGAGGTGCTGGACGAGGATTATGGAAGTTGACAACCTGGAGCATTGCTTCTAGCTGAGCCATAGGAAATGGTTGCATGTCATCCACACAGGATCTTAAAGTAAGGATGGGATTTGGACTTTGGAGATGTAACTGGAAGACTGTTCTAGTTAGAAGAAACACACAGAATAGGCACAGTGGGTATGTTTGGGTGAAGTGCAAGAAGTTCTGTTTGGTTGAAGATTTCAAGAAGCCTATCATGAAACATAAAGTCGGAACGTTAATTGGGGTTAGATCATGGAGGACCTTTAATACTGGCGTAAGGAATTCGGGCTTTATTCTCTTTTCTTCATTTCAAACATTAACCAAGAGTTTTAACTTAAGGTCTGTTTATTAAGTACGTTTATTAATAAAGAGCAAAGTGATCCTTTTGGCAGTTTGCTAGGGAACAAAAAATACTGTTATACAACTGCAGTATTTGTGGTATGGGTCAAAATGGCTGTTTTTTGGCAGCAAATTTTCTCGAGTCATTGCCAAATAGATCACATAATCCTATCACTCAGATGGAAGTCTGCTACATAACTACATCATGTACTTATGTTGATTCCTCCTTAAGTTCAGTGATATTAGGATCTATGTTTCACAGCTTTTTTTTGTTTGTTTTTTTTTGGCTAGGTGGGTGGTGCTAAAATGCCTGATACCCCATTTCTCTGACAAACAAGCTAGTTTGTTTGAAAGCTGAGTCATTAAGCTCCTTTATCTTTCTTCCCAATTTTCTACTTAGCATTTTCCTTCCATATTGGGCACTTTGTAAGCATTGATTTGCTGCCCAGGGAAGAGCAGGTCTGGTTTTTTGTTTTTGTTTTTCCCCGATTCAAAGGGATTATTTTAATGTACCCTGTGGTATGCTTTGGAAATGCTTTGAGCTGATATATTTTTTTTTAATTAATTAATTTATTTATTAGTTTCAGGTGTACAAAACAAGGTAATACTTAGACGTTCATCATTTATATCCCTCATACTGTGAACCCCCCTCCCCCCATCCACTATCCCTCTGACCTCACACTGAACCATCACATTATATATATAAAATTATAGTTGGCATTCATTAATGTTTATTGAGCTGATATTTTTAGCAATTGGAAGCTAATCAGAGAAAAATCTGAATTTTATCAGCTAGGCTTTAAATACTTTCCAGTTGATGAAAACAGTGAATAGGGCATCTATGTTAGTATTCTCTGGCTAATTAACTCGGCTAACTAAAACTTGAAGCTTTTGTGGCAAGGTCAGTTAGTTTTGCTTTGTGGTTATCTCTTGGAACCTCTAGACCTGGCCATTGATTTCCATAAATAATTATAGTAGTGGCAAGCACTTCCATAGTTTCAAGTGCAACTAAAAACACTCATAAAAGAGGACTTCCAGAACTGCTTCAGAAAGTGGCAAGAATGATGGGCTAAGTGTGTTTGAAGAGAGGGGGAGTATTTGGAGGGAGATTAATGGCAATGTGTCTTTTACTGTAATTTTTTAAAATTTAAACATTCACTGTATTTTTTTATCACACCTCCTCATACATATACACTCATTTAATCCTCTAGAATAATCCTAAAGGGTAGGTACTATTACTGTCTCCATCTTTCTAGATCCTGAAACTGAGGTGTTGCATCCTGCACAACACAAGCCGTGGGAAGGCGAGGGAGGCGGCGAGGGTTAAACTCTCATAAAGAGACAGAGACTAAAATATAGTTAAATCACAGTGGACCTAATCACATGATTAGGGGCAAGGTCTGTGAAACTCTTACACCACACAATAATCCTTCATTCCAAATCTCATAATCGTCCCAAAGCAACCGATGCATACCATCCCCCAAATGACCAAGGTGTGGTGCATACAATCCCGGGGGGAAGAAGTCTCACAAGATAAGATTAAGATTATCCCATGAGCCAAACAGGAGGGGCGAGATGCTATTGTTCCTGAGGGTAAAGGACAATAGTTGAGGCATGCGTCAGCAGCTTCTCAGAAGGAGGGGCACAGCTACCTCCTAACTTTACAGTAGCTCATGGGGGTCGTAGGGGGGTCCCGTCTTGCTTAGGTTGTTTCTCCCGTGAGAAATCTTACCTGTCTTTGACTGCAGACCCTGCTTACAAGGACCAAACATGGAGACTTAGAGTAGCATAAACTCAACCCCAATGAGGGACAATCCCACAGGGTCATCTTTCCCTAAGGAAAGATTGGAGGGGACAGACTGCTAGGTTGCTGTGTGACTACACTGAGGCATTGAGAAGCTATGTAACTAGCCCAGGTAATTCGATTACCTGAAGGTAATTGGCCGAGCCAGGATTCAAACCTAGGCAGTTAGGCTCCAGGGTCTTTACTTTTAACCTCATTAAAATCCAGAAACACCAATAAGGATATCCTTAGACTTAAGTAAACACAACACATGTCTAAATATTTAAAGCTATTTATTCTGTATGTCAGTATGAAGCTTTGAACTTAAGAATTTTCAGGCCAGTGTTATGATACACAAACACCAGAAATCTATTTAGCATCTTTTGTTGTCCACACATAGTTAGTTGTACATCCTTACTAGGCAAATCTACACAGAGGTGACATTTGAGACTGAGCCAGGATTTAAAGGATGCTCAAGTCTTTGACAGGCTGAGAAGGGCATTCTGGGGAGAAGGAACAACATAGACAAACGCTAAGAGGTGAAATGGCATTCGGTGTGCTTATTTGGAGAAAAATACGATGTTCACTATATCTGAAACAGAGGGTAGAAGATAAGAGTGACTGAGATGCAATTTAAGATTTCAGATTGTACCCTGCTGTGCAGTTTAAAAGTTGCCCTGTTAGTGTTCCTTGACCTTTTCTTGACCAAGGATACACACAAATGTTTGTGTCTGATTTTAGAGGTTTCCCAGGGGCTCTGAAGCTCGCTTATAGGTCCATAGTCCCCTTTCCTCCAAGCAGTAGAGAATAAGGGTGAACAAAGAATAATATGATCAATATATGTTTTAAGAAATATATCTCTAATGATAATGAAAGATGGCTTGGATGAGAGAATGATTAGAAGCAGAGAAATCAGGGAACAGATATCAACAATCTAAGCCAGAGATTGCTATGATTTCGAAAAGACAGCAAGGTCTAGGAAAGATATTTGGGGCATAGCAGTGAGAGGACTTGGGGGGAGTTGAATGGGAAGGTTGCAAATGAAATGGTTAAAAGTAAAACTAGTTTCTAGCTTGGTTTAGGGATAGATAGTGATATCATTAAATAATACAGAAGACAAGAGAAGAAAGAGAAGAGAAGACAAGGGTAGAAAGGCAATGGGCTTGATCTTCAGACTCACTGAGTTTCAGGTGCCCGTGATACGAATATATTCCAATGGAAATGTCCAGTAGACAGTTGGAAATGCAGTCAGGAAAAGAAGTCAGCGTTGGAGAGAGAGATTTAGCAGTTTCTACCAAATGGTAGGTTGAAGCCCTCGGAGTGAGACAGGGTCACCCAGGGAAGCCTAGAAGGAGAAAAGCTTAGAAGGGCAAAGGAGGAGTATTTGATAAAGCTGGTTGGAAAGAAGAGATTTGGGGAAGCAGCAGCAGCATGAAAGCATATCTGTGTGCTGGGACTGTTCTGCAATTTTACATGCATTAACTTTCCGAATCCTCAAACACCTTCATGAAAGAGCTGCGTTTTACGAGGAACCTGAGACAGAGGGAGGTAAAGTAACTCGCACAAGTCACAGAGCGAGTGAATCGCTTTCAATGGTAAATTAGCGGTAGCATCATTAAGCTTATGTAATTGAGTTAAGACAGTTTTTGTCATAAGTCTTTTATAGATTTAAGTATAGATTGGTAAGCTTTGAAGATAATGTTCCTCACTTTCCCCCTGCTCTATCAATTAAATACAGTATGATCATCAGAACTAATGAAGGAGGTATGATCTGAGACTCATAAATTTCCAAATTCCCTGGCTTTCTTTCATCTGAATATTCTGTCAAGAGTCATACATTTCTTAAACATTTTTGTTTAATAGGGTAAGCTTTTCTTGAAGTTTTCTCCCAGTTAATGAGCATTTTTGGCATTAGTTGGAGTACTTCCTGAAATGATTTCATGTGTCATATTTTTATATTTCCTCTTAGAATACATGTTGGGCCCTCTTGGAAGTGATCTGAGACATCAGAAACTCTACATTCTCTTTTTAATTTACCCTAAACTTCTCTTGTCTCCTTGAATCCATCACTTCCTTAGAACTATGTCGTTTTGTTTTTCCTTTTATCTCTCTACTAGCAGTGGAGATTTTCTTTGGAGCCCATTTTCTCAGAGTCATTTTTTTAATCACTTCATCAGAGTTATGCACATTGAGGAATGAAGAACCGTGAAACCACACCACGTTGCCACAGCTGGGTTGTCAGCTAGAGCACGGGTCAGCAAACTATAGTCCAAGGGCCAAATGTGGCCACCACGTCTTTATAAATAAAGTTTTTTTGGAACACAACCATGCTTATTCGTTTATTTATTGTCTGTGGCTAGTTTTCTGCTCCAACAGCAGAGCTGAGCAGTTACATCACGTGGTAGACTGCATGGATCACAAAACTTAAAATAATTACTGAACTGGATCTTCACAGAACAAGGTTGCTGACTCCCGCTCTATAGCATATTACTTTCAGAAAATTAGGGTATGTCCTAAGCTTGTTTCCGGTACTTTAGGGTTAATGGGGTTCTTCTTTAAAATAAAATTGTATTCAACTGAGTAATAAACCGAGTGATTTCTGTAATATTTGTTCTTTGGATATAAAACAAAGTTGCCATGGGAATAATAAAATCGTAGACTCCTTTAAGTAATCTATAAGCAGAATTATTACCTGTATAGTCAGTCATCTGAATTTTTGTCAGTATTAGCAACACTATTTAATTTGGGGGAAAACATTTCCTTGAATGGTTAGTAGATGTCAGATCTTTCTTTGTGCTCAGTCTTTGGGATTTGGAGAAAAAACTATCCCTACCCTCAGAGAAAAACCTGTCAATTTGAACCAAGTTAGATACAAATAAATTTGAAAAAATTGGTCTAGATCATAGATCATAACAGACTGAGAAAAATGTGTTTTGTGTTGAATAAGTTCTTTTAGTTTATTAGCACGTTGACCATATCTTATATCCCTTGAATCATGTTTCTTAAAAAAGGGATGTGCTTTATTTCCCGTTATTCTGGTAAGACAAGAAATATGTGAGGCCAAATAGGATTACATTCTACCCTGTCAAATATAAGATAGACCTTCCTCACTGTTCCAAACCTCCTCTCTGCCATTCTTTTCCCCACTCTCCTTTTTTGTACCCTAAACTCTGGATACCAGAACTGTAGTCTACACTTTCCTAAGTCTTGGATCTCATATACTTTTTCTCATTGTTTAAAATCTCCTTTATCCATCTCTGCTTTTCAATTTCTTGCTTGAATCTACTCATCTTTCAAACTCCTCTTTTGAGCATCTTCCTCTGATCTGTTTCCCACCCAACTCACAAACTCCAAGCTAGAATTAACATTTTCATGCCATGAACATCCAGGAAACATTTTCTGCTTTTGTAAAAAGTAAAAAGATTATTCATGTACCTTTTCCTGTTATGTATGGCTAAATTCTAAATTTCTTAAGGGAAGAGCTTTGTTTTTGTTGAATGTTTGTTATATTTCTATATCTTCTTTAACATCTGGTTTTAATGTTTGTATATAATAACTGCACAATTGTTGAGTGGATGAATCAATCCATACTTAATGGCAGATTTGAAAACTCTGATATGAGTATGTTATTTTAGCTGATGAATTTTAATTCTTTGTTATATGGTGGCACTAATGAGATTAGATAAATTTCCAAGTTAAAAATCTGCTCTTCAGTTAGTGACAAGAAGCCACAGTAGTTGCTCAATAAAAGTGACTGGAGTTTGTGTTTTTCGTCTTCAGAAAGTTATCCCAGCACAACCTGTGTCCATAAACTCTATTGGGTTATAACACTACAACTGTATTCTTCAAGGATTAAGACACAGTGCAGAAATTCTTAGTGTACTTGGGATTATCATAGGTACGAAGAGAAAAATCAATTTCTTGTCTAAACATTGCTGTCAGTGAAAAAAGCAAAGTAATTGTCTTTTCATCAACTAAGGTATTTAGTGGAGACAGTAGACAAAGCAAACAAGATAATGAAGAAATGTCTAGTACCATGCCTTGGGCTACAGTTTTCTGGGAAAGCAATTTAGGATGTTTAACCCTAAATTACGGCCAGTCCTTCATGGAAATAGAGTGGGCATTGAGTCAGTCATGGAACATATAATGTACAGAAAATAGTCAGAAGTGTCTCATCTCTTATTTTTGTTGTTCAATGGACTTTGCTGTGTAGACTGCTAACTTTGTAAAGTATTCTTCTGGTTATTCTGGTTGTCTTTACTGTTTTTACCATTTTAGGAATCTTTCTTTTAGTATTTTACAGAGTGATGGAGCTTGTTTTATCTTGTCTCCATTTGGCATTCTGCACATTAACTTAGTAGCTACCGGGACAGTCTAGGCTTTGGTAGAATACATCATATGCTCTGAGAGGCTTGAATAAGAAATGAGTGGAATATGTGGGGAGTGTGCTGGGCAAGAATATGGTATACAGTGGGCAAAATTCAGGCTGTGGGAGGATTAGTCACACAACTTACAGGAAAAATTCTGGTGCAAAGATAATGGATCATTAGCTTCCTGAATGAGCCATTCAGAAGGAACCACCATTGCCAAATCACTAACCTTGCCAGATGAGATTTTGTAGAGACTCCTTCCTGAGTACAGGTTGGTGTGGGAGACTGTTCAAATCCTGCAAAGGGTATCGTTAAATGAAAGCATGATTCCTTTTGCGTAGATTAATAAAAACCAGGAACAATGTTTTTAAATTAATTTCAGTTACACTTTTAAAAGGAAACAGCCTCTTCCCTTCTCTGAGTTTATTTCTTAATGAGAGCCGTAAGAATTAATCTTCAATGTGTGTTGTCACAAAGTGTAATCAGACCTGAACTTTATAAGCGTAGCACCTTTGGACTTCTGCCCTGCATGCAGTTTACATGCAAGGTAAAACAAGACCCTGTACAGTTTCTTAATTGAAGTAAAGTTTAGTTGCCACGTGATTAACTTCCTGGTTGTTTAATAATATTTAAACTATTAGTCGCTTAGAAATTTGAATCTGCCCTAATCAAGTCTTTGAAGCGGAATTAAAATAAATATTCCTAACATTTCTGGCTTCAGTATCTATCAGGGATAATGGATTATATCTGAACCATGTATTGATAGAGTGGTAACTTTAAAAGCAGAGTAGTCAGCCCCCGAAGGGTATGGAAGGCGTTACATTTTATCATGGTAGTCTGGTTTGAAAGTTGCAGAAAGACCGTATAAATATTAATGCTCGTCTAAGGACAAGCCAAAACCCTTATTCCATGACATTTCACACTGTGTGAAAATACACACTTCTGTGCAAAATGAACAATGATAGATTCATTTCTTACAAAGCACATATAAATAGAAACGTTGTAAATTTCACATTTGAACTCTTACATTTACTGTGTACAGGGAACTAAGTTCCGGTCCCTGCTTTCCAGAGTTGATACTGTCTGGTAGGGAACATAAGAGGTGTAAGAAGCATATACGACCAGGACCACCTCGCACCAGCAGAATTGACCAAAGTACCAGGTGCAAGGAAAAGCTGCTGCTTTCTAGCCAGGAAGATCAAGGAAGGAGTTGGGAGTTGTGGTTTTGAGCTGGATTGTGAAGGACATATAGGCAAAGACTATGGGGAAACAGATGACTGAAGTGGAAAAATGCTTCTTGGGTTAATGTCAGATTGACATAGGCTATAGACAAGACACACACAGTGTTTGTGATGCAGGAGGGAGAGGGAATTCCTTAAGTATGGTTCTCAATATTCACCCTGCCTCCTCCCTCTCCTCAGTTGCCAGATTGGGGGACATAGAGATGGAGGAGAAGACTTGATCTTACCCCAGGGTCTTCTGTTTTACTTTACCTTCCCACTCGCCATTATAGGATGGTAAAAAGTTAGGGAAAATAAGACTCAGGAAGAGGAATGGGGGTGAGAGTAGGCAAAACGAACTGCAGTTTGGTAGGAAAACTGCAGGGGGCTCTTTACCATATTTTTCTTCCTTCTTTTTCCTTTTTCAGAAGCTTTCTCTCCTTTTCCAAAGCTTGGCAGAGTCCATCATAGAAAAGAGCAAGGAAAAGATGGGTAGGGGAGTTTCAGTAGCTGGCCACTCATATTCAGTCTACCTATAATTATATGGGATTAAAGAGCATCGATTGAATAGTGTATGCAGAAAATAAACAGATATAATGCTGAGTATACAATAATATTGATGGACCCTAACCTTAGTTCTTCTGTGTCATCATTATAGTCATCAACTAAATATTATTTAGGACCTATGAGATGCACGGACTTGTCTTACAACATAGTAGTAGAGATTAAAAAAAAATTTGTTTAGAGGTAGAGGGGGATTTAGGATAAATTTTTTTGCAGAAAAGGAGTGCTTAAAGGAGCAATCACAGCGTAACACGTTGGGTAGACATAAATCTTTTGCACTTTCATTAAGTTATAATATTTCAGAATATGTGTGTGTGTTTTCCTTCTACGTAAGTAGAAACAGAAAACTAAAACGGTGAAAAAATAAGCTTGAAAAATAATCAAACCTATAGTTTTTAAAGCTACCATGTGAAGAAAAGCACCTGCTAGTGAGGCTGGAAGGTAAAAACTGCTATCACCTTTCAGGCCTAGAGAGTAACTAATTTAGTTTCTGCTCTGTATTACTTGTCAGGTTTTTCTTTTTTTCCTTAAAATGAACATATTTTCTCATAAAATGTTTCTTTGCTTTCTGAGAAACTATGTTAAGTTGAAAACTGTTCTTTGATAGTGCAGTCAGATGTTTCTGCTAGAGTATTGTTCTAGGAATTTGGCAGCAATTCTACTCTGCTAAGGCAAATTAGAGACTATTAATGCGTCTTTTCTGGGGCACTGGTATTGTACATTTATGTGGAGAAGTGATGAAACCACTTCATACTTACTGTTTTTAAAAACTGAGGTTTACATTTAATTGAGGAGTTAAATGTTTTTCTGGAAAATATACCTGGCCCCTTTTAGAATATATTTGCTATAAATTAAGAGTTTTCTTACTCCAAACTCTGGGTAAGATGTAAATGATGAATGTTACTCATTGTTGAGGAGTTCAGTGGTTGCGCCTTTGAGGTTACATATGATTGAGTAGAGGTAAAATGCTGAGACACCATTCCTCTGAACTTTCTCCTCAAAAGATAAGTTGGAAGAAATTTTCTGGTTGGCCATAGGCAGTCTCTCCAAGAGACTCTGAAAGTTCTGTGGAAATGTGCTATATGACTGTAATCTCTCTTTTTCAGCTTCTGCCCCTTGCTGCAAAACAGCAAGAGAAGGAAATCAAGGAGCCACTCCTGTAATTTACCAGATAAGCCAGCAGGGTTAATAGGTGGACTGAGTTCCCAGGGAGGACCACAGGCATCCGAGGATAAACCACTTGGAACAGCTTTTACCTTAAAGCCGACCTAGAACCGAGTCCCAGTTACAAGGTGAGTTGGGAGAATGCCAGCTTAAAATCATAAATGGAGTTAGATTAGGCAGTGCTTAATAACAGTAAAAGATTAGTGAGATCTTACCAAATCACAAGTTGTTTCTTTATACCTTTTATATCTTTATACCTCTTTATACCTATATATCAGATCTGAAAATAATACATAGTCATCCCGGTTATGTTTAGCCATCTTAATAAAAAGTTCTCCTGTAATTTTTTAGATAGGAAGTAGAAAAACATGCCAAAGTATTTCTTAAGCTTGTTCTATCTGCAGTCTGGCATCATGTGGAAATAAGACACTCCCCTTCTCTCTTTGAGTAATGAACCTGTAGACCTGTGCTTAAAATTAGTTGACATGTTATCTTTGCTTTCGTTATAAACACATATGCATACAAACCCACCTATGCATGCATACATACATTCTCAAAATGCTTTTATTTTTTATAATCTTTCATGGTAAACAGCTAGACAATAGATTGTTTTCTTTTTGCCCATGAGATTGAAATAACTAACATGAAAACAGCAATACTTACTATGCGTTCTTTGTCACCTTTGATATTTGCAGTTGTTATTTTCAGAGCCACTTCATGTATGCTATTTGACATCTTTGGCTCAATGACTTCGGTCTTTACAATTTGAATATATCCCTCCTAGTTATACAAAGCTTTCTGGGAGCATCTGCCACTAGAGATTTTGGGGAGCTTTTGCAAGCTGTGTATCCTCTGCTCAAACTCTTATTTGCCCTGGGGCACACGGGTGGTGGTGGTGGTGGTGGTGGTGGTGGTGATAGTTCAGACATCTGCAATTTGGTAAACACTCCCCAGGTATTCTGATACCATTCCTACCTTTTCCTTGCAGAAGTCAGAGCTCAATAATTTAGTATAATCATTATGTGAGAAGCTTTCTGTTTATTACTGTATTATTTAAAATTACATTTTAGGGCAGAGCTTGCAAACTGGTGGCCCACAGGGCAAATTTTAGGCTATAATTTTTTTTAACCTGTAAACATTTTCTTTTTTTAAATTGAGTTAATTGCCAGCATTTGGTATTCTGGACATTTCACATAGAAAATCAGATACCTGGCCTCTTTTGGAAGACTAGGAATCTGGTCTTGTTGCTCTTTTAAGGACTGAAGTTTGTTAACTTTTCCCATTCCCTAAGTATTCACCCCAACCAGCCTTCCAGGTTTATGTTTCCTGCGTGACACCTGTTGTCTTTTGCGTTCAAGATTCCTGCTTTAAGCGTCAGTTTCTTTTCCCCTTACATGAAGTCACTCCCATGTACTTTACACATAGTACTCTGTTAGTCTTTATTCTTTTTTGGCATTTTATTATTTTATAAAATGTGTAAGCTTTGAGAATGCTGGCTTTCTAAAGTTGACAGCTGCCAAACTTGTCTATGAAGAAGGAAGCCTTTTCCAAAATCAGATGGTCCAATGTTCTTCGTTTGGAAATCTGATTTGCATAGTCATAAGGTCTGAATTATTCTTTCCAGAATAATTCCTGAGGTTGCCATCTAAGAGTCTGAATGTCATAACCTAAGGGTTCCATTGACTGATCTGACTGTTTTGGTCCCAGGAACGTAAAATTGATTCATTGAGTTGGCTTCTCTTTGCATGACACTTGTCAGGATATAGAGTCCATTTTCTAGCCCCTTACTCATCCTACACACCAGAGTGATTCGATGAGCAATGTGCTGTGCCATCTACGTGTACAGAACTTTTGACATTGAGAAATCTCATCATCAGAATCAGATGTGCCTTCAAGCACAGTGGGTTGTAGTTAATCATAAAACTTCTCTTTCCCCATCTTTGATCATTATATATTATTGGGAACTAAACTGCTTACAGTAGTGTTCCTGTCAATTTGATACTGAAACTTTTATATAGTAACAAAGAGCTTTATTCATGAAAGCATTTCAAATCGCAGGGTCCTTAGGGGCATAGCACTTTTATGTCTGCATTAGCTAAACTCAAATATCAATTATTTGTTCATAGTTTATAAATGGGGGAAGCTGACTCAATCCCAACACAGTGGTTTTTATCCCAACAACCCATTTAACTTCCAATGGGTAGTGCCTCTTATTTAAGCAGATTTCAGGCCTCGGGATATCCATTTTTAAGGTTGAAGCAAACAAGAAAGGAGGCTGGCTGGATTGGATGTTTATTGTGTGTAGTTTACTGTCCTGGTGGCATTACTTTGCTCTATCTCATGGAATCTCTTAGGTCAGTATTGCCTAAGATCTCCTGATACTTGACCACACGCAAAGATGAAATGTACAAGAGTCCCTTTGACTATCGGGTTTAAATCCATGGAAATAAAATAACTGGAAATTTGTTTCCACACATTTGCTAAGTTGTGACTTGACTACATGAGAAAGAAATTAAACTCATCCTTACAAGGTAAAAGCAGGTGATTGCCATGTCATTTCCTTAATGAAGTGTGTTTATTTTCTTCTTTTGTCATAGGAATTAGTGGGTATGCACATATGCTCAGAAATGCTTTCAGAAAGCCCCTTTATCTTCTGTTTTTGGAGTTCTTGTTATTAGCCTCACATTCCATTTCACTTTAATCCCTGAGGCAAGGATAAATAGACTGAAAAAAAATGGAACCAAAGTAAGGAGTGCTTTGGAGCCATTATTGACCTACCAAACAGGTGGGAATGTTGGGAAAAAGGTAAACTCAGTAAATCAGCTAACCAGTCAGCAAGTATGGTATATGATCCAGCAAGAACTGGAAGACAAGAGAAAGTACTGAACCTCAGCATGGCAAGGAAGCTGACATTTACTCCTTTTTATCTGTTTTGAGGATCATGAGATGCCTCCCTCAGGTAATGGAGATGGAGAGAGAATACCCAACAAGAATTGGCAGGGCAGATACCATTTTACCTGCCCTTTTCATCCTCCTTGGCTTCCCTCCTTTCTTGTCAGGTTGAAGGGTGTCTCTTCTGTTCAAGAGGCATCTAATTCAGAAGAGCTGAAGGGGCCAAGGGAGGTAGCAGACCCGTTAACCAGCCAGCTTATCTTTCCAGGAAAGATGTTTCCTTCCCATCCAGTTGTAAAGAATGGGAACAAGGGATTTGGGAAGTATTTATCCAACAATAAAGGCTGTACATTACCGTGTTTCCCCGAAAATAAGACCTAGCCAGACAATCAGCTCTAATGCATCTTTTGAAGCAAAAATTAATATAAGACCCATTCTTATTTTACGATAATATAAGACCCGGTCTTACATAATATAACATAATGTAAGACCACGTCTTATTTTGCTGTAAGATCCTGTCTTATATAATATAAAATAATATAAGACTGGATCTTATATTAATTTTTGCTCCAAAAGATACATTAGAGCTGATTGTCTGTCTAGGTCTTATTTTCGAGGAAACAGGGTAGACCAGCTCTCCCCTGTACACTGTTTTTCTCAGTCTAGTAGATGAAGTTTTAGAAAAATGGGTGACCTAAGCATCAGAAAGATTTAGACCAGCTTTGAAAAATAAATTGTATGTCAAATGAATATCCAGTAAAAGTAGAAATGAAGACGTGGAAAAAAATATATATTGTTAATGCAAAGGGTGTCATACGTAAGTAGTAGGGGACAGGGTCATTTTTGTTTCTTAAGACTTTTTTTCATTTTTTTGTTGCTTTTTGTTTTTTTCTTAATTTTAAAAAATACCTTTCACTTAGAAAAACTTCAAATTTATGCAAAGGTAAAGAGAACAGTATAGTGAACTCCCCTATGTACACACCCAGATTCATTTATCTCTTTCTAATTTTTTTCTAAAATCATTAGACAGAAGTAAACATTATGTCATATCCACTATACATGCGTCAGTATGCATCTCTTCATATGCACATTTTCCAAAACAACCATAATGCCATTGTCACACCTAACAATATGAATGAGAATTCTGTGATGTCATTTACTGTTCATTCCATATTCAAAAATTTTTATTGAATTTTTCAAAATTGTCTTTGGATCTCTGATTCATTTCAGTAGAAAAATGGAATTTAGAAACTACAGTCTCAGCATTAAGGGTTCTCACTCTTATCAGTGTCAGTGTTTCCAGACTTTTTTAGGGCAGAGGGTAGGAAATAAATATATTTACAAAATAAAAACATTATGAGCTCATACTGATTTTTCCAAGTTAACTTTATGGAATCTTAATGTTATTTGACTTTATATTTGTACTTCTTTTCTCCTACACTGAAAACCTTGGTTCAAGATAACATTGCAGAATTTACTTGCTTTATCCTTTAAGCACATGAAATGGTTTTAAATGAATAACTCAACATTAACACTAATAGTTGTCTTATTTTTAAGTGGAGAAAAAATATGGTTTTATTTACCTCCTATTATTATCATTATTTTTGGTCTTTCAGAATTTATCCAAGAGGTCAGAAGATGAATTTTTCCCTCAAGTCCATTTTTAGTATTAATGTGGATATGTTTCTTGGCAGTGAGAGTAGTCTGTTAAGTCCTTCGTTCACTAGATAATTTGAGTTATTTGCAATTCATCACGTCATAGGTAGGAAATGTTCCAGAAGTGACAGTGGGATTATTGTACTCTTTAGATGGTGGATCAGTCTGTGCGGCACTGGAGACATTTATGAGTGTCTGCTTCATCACAGTGCAGGTTCAGAAATGAAAGAAAGATAAACGCTCTAAATGAAACAGAGAGCCTGCAAGTACCCCAGCATTTTTGTCTTCTTGTTTCATTTATTTAACAAATGGTATTTTATAGTTGCTTATTTTGGACTGATTTTCCTTTCCCTTGGTGGGTCAAGGGATTAAGTACTTTAACTTTGGGACATACTTTATAACATTTGACCCTGGGAGAAATGTAAGTGTTCATAGAGAATATGGGAATAGGTAGTCCCTCTCTCCCTCCCATCCTTCTTCCCTTCTTCCTTCCTTTCTTCCTTCCTTCCAGCCATCTATCTGTACTTCTTTCTTTTTCCTACAACCAGGTAATTCTTCGACGGTGAAGCTGAGTACTAGGTAATGGGACAGAAAAAGGAGGCCTGCTCATTCCCCCTTCACTCTTTTACATTTTTCACCTGTTTTTCTAAAATGCCTCATTTCCAAACCACCACAAGATTAGAGTCAGTATTTGTGAGTTTTTCTAAATATGTTTTTACAGACTCAAGGATGATTCATACTTTAATTAGTTTAACTTTGAGGGAGATTTAAATTTTCACTTTATTGACTTTTCACATCAAATGAATAATGCTGGGAAATATTGAGTACAATGAAACACCAAGAGAGATCTACTTTGAAAGGTTTGGCTTTTGGAGAACAAAGTTACAAGAATTTATCAGGAATAATAATTCTAAATTTTATCCCAGTGAGAAGTGAGTACAAAGATGTTGGGCTACCACAAGGCTTCTATGTCAACTAAGGCTGGTGATAGAATTTTAAAGGTGTGAAATTTCAGTAACTACGACAGTGTAAGTAGATTTGTCTTTTTATCATGTGTCTTCTATCACCCCTACTATATCTAAAGTGTTTCTTATTCATGGAGGCATTCGGTCATTCATTCATTCATCCAGCAAAGTCTATTGTGTACTTACTCAGTATGTACCGGGCATTATTCTGGGCCCAGGGGTTAGAAGAAGGAGAGCATGAAACAGAATGTGTGAAGTCTCCAGGGCTGGACAGTAAACCAATAAACAAATAATGTAACTATAGAGTGAGATAGCTGTGAAGGAAATGAAGAGAATATTGTGCTAGAAAATGACAGGGTATGTGCTTTTTCCAAGGTGACACAAACTGAGAACTGAAGGGTAATTTGCTGACTAAATTTCCATGTTTACAATACTAAATTTGAAAGCACCGCACAGTTTATTTAAACAATAACTTCAAATGTGGCATTTGAATTTATTTCCAAATATCTCATTTTTTTCCAACTGGCACTAGGAAGAGTTAAACTTTAAACTCTCTTATTTTGACAGCTTCTGAAAACTGGAGGAAGTCCTAGGTGAAGGCTATATGGGAACTCTCTCTGTTGGTAACCGTTAGGTAAATCTAAAATTGTGCCAAAATAAAACATTTAATAGAAAAAACTGGTGAGGAAATATCAAAATTGTTACCAAATCAAGTGCAATGTTGCTTAGATATGGCAAAGATGCGGAAGCCTGTTTCCTCAGAGGCAGGGGCTGCAGGGAGAAACGATGGGTGTTAACGAGTGATCACTTCAATGCTCTTGCACTCCAGCTAGAGTTTTGTCCCATCACTCATTTATGGACAAGGCTAATTTTGCCATTTCTTAATGCTTCATTTTACCTTCATAAATTTCAGAAACTTAACGACACTTACAAATAGAGTTAGTTTTCATTTTTCCTTTTTAAATTCATGTGTTTTCTTAAAATACTCTCGGACTGCTTAGGATGGGATCCTTCAGGTGGAAATTTAGCCAATCTTTTTCACATGGAGCTTTTAAGAATACTGGCATCATAGATAAAAGAATAGAGCCCAACTGGCAATCCTTTCCACCTACAGCCTAGTGACAGGCTGGTTAAAACACAGAGTGCTGGGCCCCACCCTCAGAGTGGTTGATTCATTTACATGGATGAGCTCAAGACTTTCCATTTGGAATAAGTTCCTAGGAGATGTGCTGATCTTGGGACCACTTTTCAGAACTTCAGCAGCAAATAATTAGCACTGGTATTTCCCAAGTTTGGGATTAGGGGAAAAGTAGCTTATCATTCCAATTCAATTATCAAGTGACATTTTAAATCTTCCTTTGACCTTCCTTTGAATTCCTTAAACTTCCACTTATCCTCTTTGTAACAGCACTTACTAATGACCCAGATGTCTTTTCATCATTCTTATCTGGTTTCCACTCCCGAATTCTGTTGCTGTAATCTCCTGTTGTCACTGTTCTTGTGGGGTTTTACTTTTTTTTTTTTTTAAGTCCCTTTACTATTGTTTTCATTGGTGTTTTGGAGTGAAATAGATTCTGTATTCAGTCTTCCATCTTTACCCCAATATGAGTGTATGCATTTTCAAGTAATTTTTTCTTTCTTGATTTCCACAAAGTCCCATGAGGTAAGTTGGGTACAGAAGTATCTTCTCTGCACTGAGGAAGTGATGAGACACAAAATTACATGATCTGCTGAAAAAGAAAGTCTCAAGCTCAAGCTTTTTGATGTCCATTTTTTTGTTAGTTATAATGTACCATGAATGTGATTCTCTTTATGGACCTCAAGACAAATCAATATCTCAAGTATTTTTCACACTAAAATAGTTTTAATAAGTGTGTTATTGGATGATTCTCCTATGTTTATGTGCAGGCTATATTTTTACTAAGGATAGGCCACAAAATCCATTTAAAGATATGAACCAGTACATTAGTTTCTAGTTTGTGGGTTTTTGTTAAATTATGCTTTTCTCCCCCAAAATACTCTTTATCCTTTGATCTTTGTCATAGGGGCTTTTAATGAAATAGTGTCATAGATCAAATCAATCTCAAGCTTGGTACCCCTGAGACTTCAGTGTCCTGAACCTGATCACCGAGGAGGATGCTGTCATGGGTACACAGTATGCCTTCAGGTCTGTTTCCCCTCACAGTCATTTGGAGGAAGGGCTCAGAAGAGAATGTGTAATCATAGTAACCATTTTACCCAGATTATTGCATTTACTTCTCACAACTCCATGAAGTAGATGTTATTATCCCCGTTTTAGAGATTAGGAAACTGAGGCACAGAGAGATTATGTAAATTGCCTGAGGGTTCATAGCTCGGAAATGGCAGAGTTGAGATTGGTTTCAAACCCAAGCATCCTATGGTCTTTTTCAGTAAAGGAAAATGAAAGGAACAAACACCACAGGACATATGTAGTGGTGTACTGGTAAATGTTTAAAAATCGGCTTTCAAAACAAAAGCACTGATTTGCATGGCATGCATGCTCCCACCATGGCCAGTTTCAGGTTCCCGAGAGGATATCTCTGAGAGCTCTGCTAGGGAGAGATGCACAGTCGTCTCCTTGTCTCCCGAGCGGGTACAAGCCAGCTCCAGCTCACCACTAGAGTGTGCGCAAGTCACCATACCCCAGTTTGAATGCGTTCACAATGCTGAAGAGCCTGAAGCCTGGCAGTAGGTCCTCAGTTATTGTCAGCGGTTCCTTCCCTCCCATAACAATGAATGAGCATAATTGAAACCAATATTTATGCTGACTACCCAACATGAGTTGTGGGCACCCTGATAGGTGGGTAAAGGTCTGTATCAACATCGCTATTCTGAAACGATGACAGTTTTTAAAAATTCTCCTTTAGGTTCCTAACCATGAAATAACTGTGATTGAGAAGATAATGGCTCGTAAATTAGGTAGGTGGCAAGTGCAGTAATTCTGTGCAGCCAGACTAACCCATCAGTGGTGTTTGGAAAGAACCATGCTGCTGCCTCTGTGCCTAGTCCTCATGTACAACTTGGTACCAGGGAGAACAGAACCTCATAATGCCCCAGGCCTCTCAAGTACCGTTAGCAGCCTGGTGGCTCTTTTTTTTTTAGGACAACCAAGAGGTTTTTCTCTTGGGAATGTCGAACTTTGTACAGTCTTTCTCTCCAGGTGACTACTGAACAGATCATTTGGATGATTTGGGCTTATATTTGGGCAAATATATTAAAATCAAAGAACTGACGTGACAGTGCTTAGGTACAAGCAGCTTGTGAGCACAGTCGACTGTTCTAAATGGGTATGATAGAGAGCTTAAGTCTGAACTAAAACGATACGCCCAGTAAACAATCTGAGTGGTTTCTGTGGCCCGTGACGTTAGACTACAATAATGAAAGTGACATAGTCCCCACCCTCAAAGATCGTACAGAATCAATACAAATAAACATAGTGCAGTGGCTGCTCAATAATATATATATGCATAAGTGTAGAAGTAGTACAGATTGAAATGACAGTTCTGTCTGATAGGAAAGATTTTATAAGGAAGATGAAACCTAAACACAAAATAGTGTATTTTGTTATAAAGGTCATAGCTGATAACACAGGGGCTTTTTTTATTGTTATAAAATATACATAAAATGTATCATTTTAACCATTTTTAAGTGTGTAGTTCAGTGGCATTTAATACATTCACTTTATTCTGTAACCATCATCACTATTGTCTGAATGTCTGTGTTCTCTCAAAATGTATATGTTGAAATCCTAGCCCCCAGGGTGATGGTACTATGAGGTGGGGCCTTTGGGAAGGGATTAGGTCACGAGAGTGGGGCCCTCAGGAATGGAATTCGTGTCCTTATCAAAGAGTCTTCAGAGATATCCTTGCCACCTTCCACGTGAGGACACAGCAACCAGATGGCCATCTAAGGATCAGGAAGCAGATCCTTACCAGACACTGAATCTGCTGGTACCACGATCCTGGACTTCCCAGCCCTCAAAACTGCGAGAAATAAATGCTCATTGTTTATAAGCAGTCTGTGTTTGTTATAGCACCAAATGGACTAAAACAACTATCTTCCATCTCCAGAAATTTTTCATCTTCCAAACGAAAACTCTGTACCTATTCAACATTAACTCCCCATTCTTTTCTCCTCACTGACCCTAGCAGCCACCCTTTACTTTCTGTCTTTATAAATTTGGCTACTCGAGGCACCTCATATAAGTAGAATTATATGATACTTGCCCTTTTGTGTCTGGCTTATTTCACTCAGTCTTCATGGTTCATCCATGTTGTACCATGCGTCAGAAGTTCTACACTGTATAAGGCTGAATAATGTTCTATTGTATAAATTTACCACTTTTTGTTTATCCATTTATCCATTGATGGACACTTGGGTTGCTTCCACCTTTTGGCTATTATAAAGTAATACTGCTACGAATATGGGTTCACAAATATCTGTTTAAATCCCTGCTTTCAGTTCTTTTGGATAAATACCCAAAATTGGAATTATGGGATCATATGGTAATTCTATTTGTAATTTCTTGAGAAACTTTCATACCACTTTCAATACCAGTTACACCATTTTACATTCCCACCAGCAATGTAATAGTAAATAGTTAATTCAGGAATGTTTTTAACCTAAGCCAATTTGTCTGCTTTATCCAACTCTTCCGGCATACCTCAGCTCAGTATAGAAACTGTTGTTTTGATGGGAAATTGCTCTAGAGGGCATGTGCTGCTACTCAGTTTACTTGGTACCCCAGTAAAAGTTTACATACACTCAACATGGATTTTATGAATTGTTATTTAAGGTCACAAAGCAGAGGCAAAATCTTTTGCTATTTCCTGTTGCCAAAACCTCTTTGGACTCTGCTGACAATCAGCACCTATTAGCAGCCATGGGAACCATATTTCCCAGTATTAGTTTCCTTTTAAAGTATGAATTATGACATCACCAAAGCTTCCTTTTCAGAACATGTTAGCAAGGATCAGAAACCAAATGATGAATGAAAAAGTGGCTGATAAATCTTAGAAAATTAGCACTGATAAAATTATTGAGTGATGGTATCAGAATGGCCTTGTCAAGAATCCATGGCACATGCTCCCATCAAAATTAAATGTCCTGTGATCTTGTTAGATTAAATATGTTGTACAGCTTTTATACTCATGGCTTTTTTAAAAAACCTGTACTGGTAACAATCATTTTAGAAACATAAACTCACAAGGATAGCTTTTGATAATGTGATTAAAGCTATGGAATATTCCCTAAGAAAAGATACTGCAGGTATATCCAACACTTCTCATATCATTTCTGGGGATTAAAGAATGTGTTAAACCCATTCATGAATCCTAGGTTAAAAACCTCTATAAACTTGTATTGTATGCCATCTAATGGCATACTTTCTAATGTACCATACTATAAAGATAACTTGATTCATTGCTTAGTTTATTCATTGACTTATTAGTAAATCAAGGGTAGAAAATTAGTGAAAGATTTTCTTTCATGGGCTTTGATGTCAAATAGATTTAATGAACTTCCTAAGCCCTATTTTCCTCATCTGGATACTGTGAATAACAAGGGAATGGATGGAAAGTGCTTGGCATCCAGGACTGGTATTTTTATTGATGGTGTTTTCCCCTGACATTATAGAGTAAGCTAAGAAGGAGGTGGTGATTTCTTTTTAGGATGCTGACCTCAATAATATTTTTGATGGGCTGTTTTATACTCAATAATTTTTTGAAAGGCCATTTATATTTTGTTAATTATAAAATCTGCAGATGTCCAGAGAAGGATTGCTTGGGCAAATGGTACAAATGGTAATTTGTTTGTTCAGAATAGGACGTATTGCCTAATCTCATTCTGATAACAATTTTTTGAAGATTTAGTTCTGAGAACAATGCATAAGGCTCAAGAACCAAGAAAACCTGAAACAGGAAAAAAGAGCTGGGCCATTATCCTGGAATATAAAATTTATGCAAAGTACAGAATTAAAACTAGATTGGAAAGAATATATAATTATCAAATCTAGGGGCCTATGTCCTAATTCAAAAATATATCTTCTGAAATTATAGTTTTCAAATAAAGACATTATCACATTATAATTTAACAGGGTTTAGTGCGATATAGAAAATGGCTGATTTAAGCTGACTTTCAAGGAAAATTCTATATGAAAAGTTAGAAATAAATAAGTAGGACAATTAATTCTTAAATCATTGGAGAAAATTTAGACTGGTTACAAAAAATTAGAGATAGTGTAACCTAAGGGAAGTGAAAACCTTTGGTACGTAGACTTTTACTTATAACTGCAATATAAATGTCTGAAGTATAGTAAGGTACTCTTTCTCACAATTTCAAATCAGGCCTTTGGCATAGTTTTATGTGATTTGTACAGCAAGATGTACTTTCCTCATGTATCATTTGAATTACAGAAATACGTAATTACATTGTCTTTTTGTTGTAATTTTAAGGGCCATAAGACTTGGGTGTTACTTAATGGTTTAGGAAACCCGTATCTTTCTTCTTTCTTTTTTTTTTAAATATGTACAGTAGTCCCCATTTATCCGTGGTTTTGCTTTGTGTGATCAACCATAGTCCAAAAATATTAACTAGAATATTCCAGAAATAAATAATTCATAAGTTTTAAATTGCACACCATTTTACAAGTAGATGACAGTTGAGCTAAAAGTATGGAGGTTGACTTTTCTTTGCTCTTTTTTCTGTTCGTGAGATGATTTCTTCAATTTTATATTTCTAACCTATGTACTGACAGATTTTTTTTCACAGAATCATTCTGTGCTTCATTAATATCATTTTAATTACCAAATTTAAATTCTGTTGTGATTATTTGTATTCTTAATTTTTTACCTATGCCAGTTTCCAATGCATCTGAGCCTTACTTATCTCTTATTCAAAGACTCCATTAAAAAAAAGTATAAACATGTAAAACACTTATGCTCTAAATCTACCTCTCTCTTTTTCTAGGAGTAACATTCCAAATAAGCCCTCTGTCTATCTCTTGCACATATTTTTTTTCCTTTTTGAAGGATAATTTTTTTAGTGTTTTATATACACACGCACACATTTTTTTTTTTTTTTTTTTTTTTTTACTTTGTATGAAATCTGCTCTTTGTCGGAAGATTATTAGTGTCAATTATCCTTGGCTCCCTTCATGTTTACTAGGTTAACATTCAAATTATCCTCTGAAAATTCACCCTGGAGGGCTTGGTGATGTAGAATGTAGGCTTGTCTTTTTCATTTATTTAGTAAAGTGCCTTAGGATTGTGGGGAGGGATTAGAATCTTGTTCAATTACAATCAGAGAACTTGTTTCTTCGTAAACTTTTTTCCTCCTTAGTTTTATGAACGACTGCACCAGAAGCCAGCCTGGGGGTGTCCTGGGACATGTACACGATGCTCTTCGGAAGCCAAGACTGAGGAAAGCAGCAAAAGGGCAGGAAGGGCCAGTACTTGCTATGGCTTGAGGGCCTCTGAAAGCTGTTTAATCTGTGATGAGCTTTTCTCTGTGCCTCTTGCCCCTTGTCTCTCCAGATTAGAGGACACTAGTAGAGTTGCCAGGTTTTCTTCCTATCACACCCCTTCACTGTGTTGAAGAGGGGAATCATATTTTGGTTTCATACATCCTAACTTAGCCCTGAATGAATCCCTTAGATTTTGTGGCATGTCATGACCCCCACTCCCTAATGTGGTCGTTTTTAAAAAAAATCCTTTTAGTCTCTGCTTTTCAGTCATTTTCTAGAAATATGTTTATAAGATCTTATACTGCCATCTTTCCTAGAAGTCTCTGGCTTAATCTTCTTGAGCAGGTCTCTTGGGTCTAGGATCATCTAATGTGGCTCCTACTAATTCTCTATAAATAGTTTTGTAAATATTGAAAAAGACAAACCATCAATAACCCAAACCCTAACTTAAAACAATCTAATGTCAAAACTATGGAGGATTAGCCCTTAATTTAATGAAGGCTATATTTCAAATTGAGGAAAAGCTTCATTGACCAAGACTTGATTATGACAAACCTCTGCCACACTTGCAGAAAAGGAGGCTCGTGAGAAACAGTAGAAAAGACTTTGCTTTTCTTATCGTCTATCCTCACACTGGTTGGCTCCAACCAGAAAAAGTGGTATCAGCTCTTCTCTATTGCTCTAGAATCCGAAGTGTAATTTTCTAAAACTCCAGATTAAATCACCAAGGTTGAGAAGAAGACAGAGGAGAATATATTGATTTGGGGACGGGGGCGTTCTTACATTACAAGGAAAGACTTGAAAGATAGTATTTTACTCTTGACTCAGTCACTTACAGGCTATAGGTTCCATGATGATTTAGAGAAACTTAAAGGGAAACAGAAATAGAACTTTGAAAGGGAAATTGTATCTTTCAAATTAATGGCAAATAGAAAGGTCCACTAAAACCATATAAAATCTGTACTATAAAGAAAGGCAGATTTTTTTTTTAAGTCACCAAGCATTAAAGGAAACAAAGAAGAGCCAAGAAAATAGAAAGTGTAATATAATATAGCAGGGGTAAGGCCAACTATTAGTTATAACATTAAATGTAAATGGGAAAAACTTCACTAAATTTAGATTTTTTTTTTTTTAAACAGCCCAACATGATCATTACTAGAGGAACACATAATACAAAATAATACAGAAAGTTTAAATGTAAAAGGATGGACAAATTTCATTAATCATTTGCAAATAAAGATAGCAGATGATATCAAATGAAGCAAAGAAGTATTGAAATTAGCAGAGTCATTTTTATAATAATCAAAAGTGAATATAGAATTATTATGAACTCTTCTATGATAAATCTCATTATTTCAAAATACACTGAATACAACCTAAATGTCCCAATAGAAGAATGATTACATGTATTGTAGTATATCTGTGTTCTGGCGTTATGTGTAGTGATTAAGAGTGGTGATATGTTTCTTTGTTCATAAGGAAGGCTGTTATCAATATATTGTTGATTGAAGAAAGCACATTGCAGATAGTATGGGCACTATTCTCCTAATTTGGTAAAAGTAGAACTAAAATGTTTACCATTGATATTACTAGGTAATGAAACTAGAGTCAATTTAAATGTTTTCATCCATACTTTTAATCTTTTTAATGGTAAATATAGGTTATATTACTGTGCCCTACTATTCACTGTCTCTCCCTCTGGAAGGATTATACTTTATGCATCATTGATCTCAATTTGGCCATGTGACTTGCTTTGGCCAATAAAATGTGAGTGAAAGTGACATGTGCCACCTCCAACTGCCATGGCTCTTTTCCTCCTTCATATGGAGGTTGCTCCTTCAGCCTGGTGAAGAGAATACAGAGTAAGGCCGCAGCAGACCTGTAAAGGACAAAAATGAATCTTTCTTGTAAGGAAGAAAATTCTTCCTCTTGTGAGGAAGAAATAAATCTTTCTTGTAAGCCCTTGAGATTTGGGGGTTGTGTGTTACCACATCACAACTTAGCCCAGGCTAAGTAGTCTCCAATTTCAAATGCTTTTCTGAACACATACAGATTATGATGCCTATGGACAGCAAGTTCTAGAAGTGTTCCCTGCCACCTTTTGCTTTAGTCAGGTCCCTGGGTCACAAATATGTATTTTTTAAAAAACTTTTTTTAAAATTTATTTATTGGGGTGACAATTGTTAATGAAATTACATAATTTCAGGTGTACAATTCTGTATTACATCATCTATAAGTCCCATTGTGTGTTCACCACCCAGAGTCAGTTCTCCTTCCATCACCATATATTTGATCCCCCTTACCCTCATCTCCCTCCCCCCGTCCCTCTTACCCTCTGGTAACCACTAAACTATTGTCTGTGTCTATGAGTTTTTGTTTCTCAACAAATATGTATTTTATGTCACTCAGTGCAAATGCACATGTTACGGCACATAGAAACAATTGTAGTGATCCCACTGATACGAAGGAGGAATGAGACAGGAAAATTATATGTTCATCTTTCATATTGCTGTTATGTTCAGCCACAATAATTTTCTCATTGGGTAAAAATTATATTGGTGTCGACTTTAAAATCTATGGTGTTTTTTTGGTGTAGAATTTTATGTAGGCAATTTCTGAAAATATGCTTTGATAGGGATGAAATAACTTTTTTTTCATGTCACAGCCATTTTTATACTATAGGAATAAAGAATACGTAGGTATAACCTACTAACAGAATTTAGACTTACTTTTGTTAAGTGTTTTGAAATGGAGTAGGCGATCAAACACTTGTGATAATCAGGTTGGAATGATCTTTAAAGGTCATCTCATTCAACTTTGTATTAGGTACCTAAAACCGTTTTTGTTAAAAAAAAATTAATAGAAACAGCAACAATAACCTCAAAAATGATTCTTGGAATGAATTCAATTCTTTCACTCACCTTTTCTTCATTCGTGATATTATTTAAAATATTCATAATTGTAATTCCATCAAAATGTTACTCTTTCATCCTAGACAATCTATCCTGAAAATGTCATTTTAAATTAAAACGTAAACTGAGATGTTAGCATTGGTGTTAATCAGGAAAATGCAGTTAGATGCAGTTAAGGGGGAAAAAAGAGCGCAGCAAAGGAAATGTTGGCCCTTGATGTAGCTTGGATTTACTTCCAGTGGATAACAGTTGATGAGTTTGGGTTCATCAACCTCATCCCATAAGGGCGCTTGAGCACATCACAGAATCTCCATACTTTCAGCTCAAGTGTCAGCATCTACTTGTAAAACATCTTGGACCAGAAAGCAAAGTACTTCAAATTAAAGATCAGAGCAGTGTTCTTGCTTTCTGTATGCTGGCACCAGAGCTTGGCTTGAGAAATTTTACTCACACTTACTAAACTGCTTTCATGAAACAAAAGGATTAGATGATTATCTGACAAGTGCCAGCTTATTACTACCTTTTGCCAATACTAAATGACACCTCATCTAGAGCCAACCGAGGAGTACTACAGCTCTTGACATTTCTATTTGCCCCCAAACTAGTTCTGTTGCAAAAGAAAGCTTTCCAGTTTGGGGAGTAAGTAACTTTTATTTTTCCTGTGGTGGCAGTGAAGTTGAAATCTTAAGAAAGTATGACAAGTTTTATTCACTAGAATGTCCAGTTTTTGTAATTTATAATAATTTGCCTTTTAATTATTGGGATTGTTCTTTTGAATATTCTCTATAACCAGGTGACTATTAAAATCATGATTAACATATTTAGGGTCACATAATCTGTTATCACACTGTTAACAGATTTTATATAGGTCTGTATAAATTTTAGTTTGCAGCAAGTGCAGAATTACATGACCTATACATAAATCACTCAATATATTTGTATCATGACATAATCTGTTAAATATTTGTATCTAGCCTAAATTTCTCTTCGCTTCGACCCACCTTTCCTAGTGTTTGTCTCCATTTGAAAGCCTCATTTGTACCTCAGAGGCAACATGTATAAAACAATTCTCATGACCTTCTGTCAATCCTGGATTTCCATTGTCCCGCCCTTGCTCAGAATGCCAGAAACCTAGGAGTCACGCTCAACCCTCCTCCACATTCTGTCACAACTGACAGGACAAGGTGCTCAATTTTCTGCCACCTCTCTAGTCCATCATCTCTTGCTTCCCGATTGCACCTCCCTCATTTTTTTTACTTCCCTAATTTGGTTCTCCTCATCACTGCCAAAGTATCCTTTTAAACACACAAATCTGGTTATACTACACCCCTTTATGACTTCATACGCTTAAGATAAAAATCAAAATAATGAACATAGCTGACAAGGCTCTACAGGGCTGCCCGCTGCCTTTCTTTGACCCTCATTGCAGTCTTTGTTTCTCTGTGCTCTGATCCTGTTGGCCAGCACTAATTCCTTAATCATGCCTTGTTGCACTCCCAGGCATCTGGTTAACTCCTACTCATCCTTCAGAGCTCAGCTCCAATCCACTTGCTCAAGGGTACCTCTGACCTCCAGACACAGTTAGTTCCCCTTGCCATGTGTCCTCATAATATCCATGCATTTTTTTCGTGTGTGTGTGTGTGTGTGTGTGTGTGTGTGTGTGTGTGTGTGTGTCTGTGTGTGTGTGTGAGTTTTTGATTGACTGTCTCTCCCTCTGGACTGAACTGGAGGTCTCATTTTCCTTGGCCTAAAGATTGATTTCTATTCATCACCAGCAGGTTTCTCTTCCAACCTGTACTAAAGTACTCACTCAAGTGTTCCATGCTTCCTTTAAGGAGTATTAGTATTCCAATGGGGGCTATAAAATGGCTTTCCATCTTCTTAGAAGAGGATGAGGTTCACTTTAGTGGCCACTCTTTTGGGTCACAGATTGGTGTTAAGCTCTTTTTTTTTAATTAAAGTTTATTGGGGTGACAATTATTAGTAAAATTACATAGGTTTCAGGTATACAATTCTGTAAAACACTATCTATCTATCCCATTGTATGTTCACCACCCCGAGTCAGTTCTCTGTTCCTCACCATATATTTGATCCCTTTTACCCTCATCTACCACCCTCCTCCCCCCTTACCCTCTGATAACCACTAAACTATTGTCTGTATCAATGAGTTTTGGTTTCTTCATTTGTTCGTCTTATTCTTTTGTTGTTTTAAGCTTTCCATTGTATGTTTCATGCTTACCTTCAAAAAACAAGATTTTTTTAGCAACCTGTGTCACCAATTGAAAATTGCTTCTCTCAGCACAAGTTCTTAGCACTAGTACTTATAATGCAGACTTCCTTATACGAATACAAGTGAAAAATGAAGTGGCTCTTGACTGTGGATGAGTGAAGCAATTCCAAGCATTACCCCAGTTCTGGGACCTGCTTGTTAATCTGTAGATGCTTGCGAGCCCTTTGATTGTTGTGTTTGTGGAGTCATATGTAAGTGTGCTGTACACTTGAGGTTAAAACAGCCATGGGTATGTGTATTCCTTGATCCCTCCTAAATGCTTGATCACATGATGCACAAAAGGCATGAGCCCTTTTGCCTTTTGTGACTGACTCTGTTGTGTTGGATTTAACCATCACACACATGACATGGCTGAACTAAATGGAAGACAAGTGTGGAGTGAGCTCTTATTGTAATCCATTGGACAGGGGAAATTAAATTACAGGAGAAGCAATGGATGTTTTTTGTATGAGGGTCCAGAACATAGCACTATAATCTGCTTTAAAACAAAAAGAAAATAAGGGAAAAATATAACTTTAGCATATAATTTCTTCCCATTTCCTTTGTTGACAGATTTTGTTACATATTAACACTTTTAGATGCCACCATAAAACGTGGAGGAAGAAATATTATTTCCTAATGTATCAGAGTTCTTTCTCTCACTAACATTTTAGTATTTTTTCCTAAATATCATCATTTTAAACTTGTTTTTAAAATAGTTTACATGAGGTTTTTGTTTGTTTTGCTTTTAGGTGTTTGCTTTTAGGTGTTTTGGACACCCCTCAATATTTTGCCTTCTCTTTTCTAGTCAAATCTGATTCATGAAATGGACTGATGCTGAACATTCATCTACTCATTTGTCTGAATTTGAGACACAATTGAGATGATCTTAAGTGCGTACAACTAGACTCTACCTGCAGCTATGAGTTCAGACGAGAAGGGCGTATCCCCTGCTCATAAAACATCCACTCCAACCCATAGAAGTGCCTCCACTTCATCGTCTTCCCAAAGGGACCGTAGACAGGTAAGAGAAGAGTAGCAAATGCCTTTTGTTAATTTATGCAAATACAGTACTATTTGCATCTGATGGGTTTGCCAATTAATTCTGAAGTTTTGTGGTGAAGATTTTTATTTCATGGGAAAACTCACTATTTTTTAATACCTGGCTATGTCATGAAGGGGCTGCTCCTGTCATTTAGGATCTTCTTTTAGAGTGCAGACCACAGGAAGGGCAGCTAGAGGAAGCCCTGGAGAGTTCTCGTCACTGTCTACACTTGGAGGCGGGAACCAGCTTCTGGAACTTGAATGTTCTGCTCTCCCTCTCTTCATTTTTGAAGATAGAATCTGAACCTACGAAAGTCTTATTCCTACAAGTCTCTCAGTGGTCTGTGAAGCACTAACTTCTGTATGGTGTTTCATAGACTCTGATAATGGATTCAGCAGTTAGATTGTGAATAAAAAAATTTAGTATCAGGGAATTAAAGGCAATGAGAACTCAGACGATGTTTAATTAAAGTTGATAGAGAAAGTAAATTATTGTTGTTTATTTATCCCAGTGAGCCAATTCTGTAAATTATTTTTGTCTGCAGAGTTAATTTGTTACTATTTCAGTGGCTATTCTGACAAAGTTGTGTGGGGATTGGTGATATGAATTTTCTTCATTGTCAAAACAGGTGGCTGTTTTGTCCAGCACTTGTCTCAGTATTACTCTTTGCCTTTATAATATTATTTTATGATAGGAGTTTTGTTTGTGTAACTGGAAATTCACAATAAGCAGGTGATGTTAACTTTTTATAAAAATCTTTCCTTTGTAGGGACAGTGAACATTCCTGCAAGGGTTCCCCCCTCCCCCATTTTATCTTTTCAAAGTATATTGCCCGATTTCTAGAAGCATGAATATCAGTTATTCAGTAGTCCATAGTATAGACTTGGTCTTAAAACAGCCAGTTCCACATGTGAATTCATCCTTCTAGGTGGGAATGCATTCTGGGGGCAGTCCTTGTGGAACCCTTAGTCTACAAACCCTCCCAGCACTCCGTCTCCCATTTCTAGCTATAGATTCCAGGGGTATCTGTAAGAATCAGTGATTCCTTACGTGTATATTTTTCAGATATTCTAAGACAGCTATTTTTACTATGGGTCTTAGGGAATTTTTGACATTGGTGTTCTTTGTTGTGGAGGTCAAAGAGGAGATTTGTATTCTATTCATTAGAAATAGTTATACTATTAACTAAATCTGTGATTATACACAGTTATAATCTTTATTGCATTGTATTTGCACAGTAGAAGAAAGTAAGAGTACCGTGAATGAAAACACATTTATATTAAATAACTACTGCATGCTAAGAAGGTGCTTTCAAGTTTGCAATTTTAGTCTATCCTTCAACTGCTCCTTTGTCCTTTCTTGTTATGGCTTCTCTATTATTCCCTTGCCCTGGGTATTTAAATGGAGAGAAATTTTAAGCAGCATGGCCTTCCTGGCTGCTGAGGGAAGGAAAGGATTGACCCAGCTCACCCTGGAGAATTATGGCAAATAGAAAAGACTGATGAGTGCTGTAGAAACATCTGTTGTGCATTGTTGATCTGCCTGTTGCACCTGAGCTCCAAGGCTAGCATACAAAACAAGAAACTGAGACCCTGGTCTGCAAGAGGGAGTTTGAAGGTGGAAGGTGTGACTCCGAGCTGGCTTGTGAATGGAAAGTTTTATGATGAGAATAAACGAACATGTTCGTAAAAAATTGATAATGAATTCTAGAAAACTAAGAGATAGTGTTCCAACAGTTATTATTATTTAAAGAGAGAGTTTGCTTTCATTCCTGTTTATCTTAGCAGGTGGAAACTCTCCCAAATACTTTCTCCTCTGGTTCCTTCCTGCCTCCAGTTTTGTGTCTGTTCATTTCCCTCAAGGGAAAGAAGAACAAAGAACTACAGTTCTGTTTTTCTTTCCCTAGCGCAATCACTTCCTAAAATCTATTAACTTACGGAAATCAAAAATTTTGAGTGATCCTGTGACATGATATGATGCAGTGTTTTTTATGTACGTCTGTTTTTGTACGGTGACTGTTCTCATAGTGAATGGACATAGAAAAGGTGTGATAAATTAGTCTTCCTTGAATGTGACCATTCTCCTGATTTGACTGATATCTCTGTAGATGGTGCCAAATTTTAAAGTCCATCCCTATGTCTCTCCTAAATTGATCATATAGGTAAAGGATCTAGGGTACCTTAATGCATGTTATTTGCCTGTCGTTCCCAAGTTCTAGTCCTAAATCACTAATTAATTGATTGGGCATTTCTACTTAGATATAACACTGGCAGCTTAAATCAGTATGTATAAACTAGTTTGCTACTGGGATAATCAAACTAGCCTGGGTCTGTTATTGACCCAGGTTCAAAGCCATCCCTTTCTCCTTTGCCTCTCTCACATTCAATAGGTTAACAAGTCCCGTTGATTATTTCCTCCCTCATAAAATCATAATTTCTTTCTATTCCCACTGTTCAGTCCCTAGTCCAGACTCTCATCACCTCAACCCAGGATCCTGCTCTTGCCTCACTGTCTCCCCTAGGACCTGACAAGATAGAACTTCCTTAATATGGCAGATTCATGCTCAGAAGCCTTCAAAGACTCAATTGCCTGCACAATTAAGGCCAGATTTTTTTTTACTTGATATTCACCAAGTGATCTGATCCAGCCTCAGTATTGCATTTTCCTCCAAACCTATACAGTCTTGTCTGCTCATGGTTCCTAAAACTGCCTTCTTTCTGTCTCTACCCTTCTTTCCTTCATGGACTGCCCACCATCCTGCTTTCGACCTGATACCTCCCTATGCTTCAAGGACCAGCTCATGTGACACTTTCTCTGATCACTCAAACCCACATTGCCCTTTCCCCGCTCTGAACTTTTACAGAACTTTGTGACAATATTTAACATTTTATATTGTTTATCTTTTTATATACTGATCTCAACTGTATTGTGAGGTCTTTTAAATAGACTATGCACTCCAGTTCTTCAGAGACAAGCCTTGTACCTCAAATATTTTAATATATTCTAGAGGTTATTTTTAAAGACCTGTAATAATATTAGTGTTGTCTTTTTATTACAAATTTTCCATTCCAGATTTATTTGTCCTCTCCCTTCTTCCTTCCCCATAGATAAGTAAAACACAGAATGTCAAATGCAAAGTGGCAACTGGCTGTCCTTCCTGTCATTAAATTATGTAGTACAACAGGTGAAGGAAGGAGAGGAGTTGGGAAGTGAAATGATTCAGTGCCCTTGTGATTTTACTTCAGTGTTTCTTCATCAACTAGAGCATCAAGACTCCACTTAGTATTTAATAAGTTTGAAGACTTTAGTAAATGCTCCATTTATGTTTCGATCAAGTCTGATAGTAAATGTTAGAACATCTAACAAAATTGCCTGTGTGTGTGTGTGTGTGTGTGTGTGTGTGTGATCAACTATGACTCATAAGCTGCAAGAAATATGTGTACTGAAATTTTAAAAAAGGAAATCAAGAAATTGATTAGACATCTAGGACTTATGCATAAAGAAGCATTTCCCAAAATATGTACCAAGGAAAGCTTCTCCCTTGAGATGTTGCATGAAGAGAGGATTCTATCAGGTAAGTTAGAAAAATGCTAAATGCAATCTCTTTTTGCAACGTACATTAATAAATAAGGACACTGATAAATCTTGCAGACAGAACTTTATTTAATTTAGTACTTCTAGAATTTAGTAGATTGTGGAATTTTTTCCCCTAATACTGAGTTGTTAAAATTCCAGGTTCTTCTTTCTATTAAGAAATTGGAAGATATAGGCACGCTGGACCGAGATTCCAGTGGCAAAGTAGACTGGACTCATGAGCAGCTTCCCTTTAGATGGGTATTTACTCTCTGATTAGCCCCAGTCCCTACCTCTTCTTATTGTAATTTAGCACTTATTTATGTTTCCTGTCTGGCCCCCAAGAGCAGTTGAATTTGCCAACTCTGACACTTTGTATGAAGTCAACCACAGTAATATTTAAGTGACTAAAGGTGATCTCCACTTGAATGTTAAGTAGGCATCTCAAACTTAACATGTCCCAAACTGAACTCTTAATTTCCTTCTTACATCTGCTCCTTCTCAGTCCTCCTCTTGTCAGTCAACAACAATTTTGTCCTTTCATTCTGTAAAGCCCTAAGTCTTACACCCACGTTCAAACCCTCAGCAAATCCTGTTTGTTCTTCCTTCAGAATGTACCTGGAATCTGACCACTGCTGACCACCTCCTGCCCCTTCACCCTGATCTGACCCATTTTCATTGCTCACCTAGCCTATGGCCGTGATCTTCTAACTGTTCTCCCGGCTTCTACACTCACCCCATATAGGTCATTTTTCACCGAGTAGTCAGTGATGCCATCAAAACCTAAGTCAGATCAAGCTGCTCCTCTGCTCCAAGCCCTCCAGTGGTTTCCCATCTCTCTCAAATAATAAACATATGAATTGCTGACCATTGTCTACAAGGTCATTCATAATCTGGATCTGTCTATCTCCGTGGTCGCATCTCCTACCATATTCTGCTCCACTTACACTTAGTTTCTTTCATTTTCCAAGCATGTGCCCCTCTCAGGATCTTTGCATTTCTGGCCCGCTCAGCCTAGCTTGCTTTTCCTCCAGGCGTCCCCAGATTTGCTCACACACTTGGCTAATTCTTCAGCGTACCCTTTTTGGATAGCCTTCTCTGCCCTTCCATGCATACCCTCATTACTCACTGTCCATTTAACCTGGTTTTATTTATCTTCAAAGCATTAACCACCACCTGAAAGGCTACCTATTTATCTGTTTATACCTCTATCCCCTTCCTCTATTCCTTATCACTGAAATGTGAGATCCATAAAACAAGGGTTTTATTTTGTTCAGGAAGGCATCCCGAGCACCTCACATATGGTATGGCTTGGAATAGATTTGAATGAACACATGCATGAGGAGCTGGCATGGAGGAGGAGATTGGTGAATCAGGCTCCAGAGACCTTGGTGGCTGTGAAGGAGTAATCGTGAGGTTGGGAGAGGATGACAAAGAGAGAATGTAGTGTAGTAGGGAGCAAACTCCTGAGAAGAGTGAATGGTCAAAGGTGCCGAGGGGAGCTAGAACAGCAGAGACCTTCTGCTTGCTGCTGAAAGTGCTTGTGGTGGAATAAAAGGCTCGCGGCTTATGAAGGAAATGATATCAGTTAAAAGCCAAGTGTTGGGAGCATTCTGCACAGATGTTAGAAATATTGGTGGGGCTGGGAAGTAACTCTTTGTTTAAAAAGAGTTGTTGTTTCCCAATCTCTTATAGTACTTATTTTATGGTCATTTTCTGTAATAAGCTAAGTATATGATCTAGAGATAGTTTCAGTAGTTCTGGGATCAGGTCCAAGGATTTGCATTTTTAAAAATGAGGCCCCTATTTGGAGCCATCAATTATTTGTATTTGTATCATTATGAAGTCACAGAAAATCAGAGCCTATTGCTCTAAGAACTTAGGATTTGCAATATATAATTATCAGGTCATAGTGTTTATTATCAGAGTGAATTGTTACGGCTCTACTGTGTTAGATGTTTAAATGCTTAAATGAGTCAATCTTTTTTGTTTAATGAAAAACCAAGGAAAAAAATACCAGACATTACTTATAATGATTTAAAGTTTGCTGAAGCTCAGAGATAATAAAGAACTTTTTAAAGAAAAATTATATTAGGAATAAGCCATAAGAGGCTGGTAATTAATCTTCTGGCTAGTTTTTTTAAAATAAAATTCAGTATCGTGGTCAATCTTTAACAACTAAAAGCAGATTTCAGTTACATAGATGTCTAAAAATGTTTCCTATATATTATCGAAAGCAGAACATTTCAAATGTATGGGCCAACAGTGGCCCATTCAGATAATTTCCACTGATGACATGTGAAGGCTGTCCCTTGTAGTGATTCAGTGAGATTCATATTACCATGGGTTGGTGTCATAAATACACAGTTCTGATAGCAACAGTATCTGCTGTATGGGAAACTTTCATTATAAGTGAAAAAGGTGCCTAGAAAACCAGAAAGTACAAATGTTCCTCGTCCAAGTCTATACTTTATGTACAGGGTTTTCATGACAAGTGTTCTTCTTGGACAAACAGGCCCCCAGCATATACTTGAACTGAATTGGAACATGTCTCTTCCAGTTAAAACTCTGAAGCATTTTCTTCAAATAGCTTTGTTAAATGAAATAACCAAATCACCACTTTACAATATAGTCTCTCCATCTTCTGAATATGAAACCTATTTCTATCTTCAAGTTGTGAAAAATATAGTCATGTTACCTCAAACAACAACAACCCAATGTTTCTAATCTTTGGAGAAAACAATTTCAAGCATTCTTAATTTAATAACTAACCACCAATTTAAATCATCTCCAATCTTATCAGTGAGGAGGAATATAACTTGAAATGTGCCAATACCTGACTAGAAAATTTTTAGCTCTATGTGTTATAGAATTCAGTGGATCCAGGGATTTTCAGGATCACCCTGGAACTCAACTCTCAGTTCAGAGAGAAATATGATAACTAACCTGATATGAAAATCTGCAGTGTCCTCACTGGAGTGATGCTGCTGTATTTAAATTCTTTAGTTGCTTCCCATTTAGCTTTCTGGAGATTTCACTTAGGGCCAACGAGAGTGGGAAAATAATGTTTGCTTGCAAAAACTCACACTATGACCAACTTTTGTGATTTAAATGCATTTTGTAAATTGGGTGTCCTAAAAAATCTAAATATTAGACTAACACCAGCAATAGCTAATATTTCACGAGTTCTCATTTTGGAAGGTTCGGACTATTATCACCTTTTCCAGAGAACTTAACTCTGACATGAAGTGGTGAAATATCTTGGCCACAGCTAATGGGTAGTTAAAGTAGAGTTTGCTTCCTGGAAGCCTGATTCTGGAGCCCTTGTTCTTGGCCACTCACTATTTGTTCTGTTGTAAGTCTTGATGAGCTAAATATCCAGGAGAAGGGCTTTCTGTACACTTATAAGTGAACTTTGTAAGGCAGCATTTTTGAGTTATTGCCTCCTCATTTTTTCCCCTCTGCAATAATAGTGATTTTTCACACTCTCATTGGCCTGGCAAATAATAGACCAAATGGCACATAGACCAAAACGTTAATAGTTATTATCATGAAGTACTTATATCAAAGGTGAATTTTATGTTTGTACTTTTCTGAATTTTCTGTATTTTTACTACATGTGTTTCCTTTGGCATGAGAAGTTTTGATCATCTATTTGTTTACTGAAAACTCTGATTAGCCTTTTCCGTGAAGTGAAATGAGCAGCTCCTCAGATTTCTTGCTGTCCCCACTGTTTGAAGATCGCTGTCACTGCTGCTTGGTGTTTCCAAAATGTGTTCAGCCCATGTCAACTGTGCTGAAATGGAGACCACCACAAAGAAATGTGTCACCTGGCACTCAGATGCTCATCATCCACAAGTGATTCCGAGCTTGACATTATTCGTGAAGGAATCTACTTGCTGCTTTCCCTGGGATGTTTGCCAGAACCCTTTGGTTCTCTAGGCCTGCCTTAGTTCCTCACTGAAGAGGTTATCTTTTATTACCTTGAGCTGGCTGCTTTGGGATAGCATTTTTATAGAAGCAAATTCATTTGTCGGACCCAAGATTAACACTACCTGATCGGTTCGTAGGCATAGCACCAAACAGAGAGCCATGGTGTAATCTGTTAGTGAACCCCAAAAGCCCTCATGGGTAGGTCTTTGGGGAGGCCTGGGAATCTGTCATGTACAGAAGCTTCCCCAAGAGACTGTTATTCACCCAGATTTGGAAAGCATTTGGAATACATTTTTAAGTGTTCCATTAGGACTATAAAACATCATCCCAAAGGACCATAAATCTACAAAGCTGCTTTATTTGATTTTCAACTTGGACAAATAGAAAAATTTACCCTCCCTGTGTTCAGCACCTATTGTAGTTCTCATCGGCTATAAGTAAAATACTGTCACAAATGTAAAAGAACGCATCGTACCTATTGTATACTTTAAAGTGCCAGACTTCTTGACCTCAAATGCTAGTTAAGAGCTGATTTTGTAATAATGATAAGAGGCAGTGTTAGTAAGGTTTCAGGGAAATGGACACGCCCATGCACTACTGCTATGCACGTTCATTGATTCTACTTTTGTGGAGGAAATTTTGCAGTACGTTTCTGAAGTCTTTTAAAAGACCATATCATAGAATCCAATAACTCAGCTTCCAAGAAATGTATTCTGAGGAAACAACCAAAGATACATGTATAGATTTCTGGGCCAAGATATTTATCAAAGTATTTTTATAGTATTAAAAAATTAAAAATAGTCTAATGTTCAACAAGGAATTATTTACATAACCTATCTCAGAGCCATAGAGTGGAATATTGCATAGCAGCTCAAAATGTTTTGAAGAATGTATAAAGCTGTGGGAATATTATGTGTTGTTAATTGGGAGAAAACGGCTATTTAATTGAAAATATAATGTAATTCCAAATTTGTTTTGAGAATTGAATGTGTACTCATATACACATTGAAAAAAAAGGTGAAAGGAAATATACCAAGATACCGAGTTTATTGCTGGTTGTAGATGGTTTTAATTTCTTTTTTTATCTTCTGATCCACCCCCCCCACCACCACTCCCACTGGCAAAAAAAAAAAAAAAAAATCTTTGAGGCCCTGAGGCAGGAGTTGGGCCACCATTTGTCCTCTAAACTATCTATATTTATCTCATGATAATTTAAGCATGTTTGTGAGAAAGTGGGAACCTACGCACTGTATGTATTACAGCAAATACTTATTCTTTCATTCAGCAAATATGTATGAGTACATGTAGGCACATCATAGACATATCTGCTCTGAGTTTATCAAGGTGATCAAAATAAACCAACTCTGTCTCAAATACGTTAAGTAGATATATGATATATATGACCAGATATATATATCATATAGATATATAATGTATATTATATTATATTATACCCGGGCTTATATTAAAATAAGACCGGATCTTATATTAATTTATATTAATTTTTGCTCCAAAAGACGCATTAGAGCTGATGGTACAGCTAGGTCTTATTTTCGGGGAAACGTGGTATATACCAGGGGTGCCAAAAAAGTATATATAAGTAGACGCTTTGGTCAACATTGCTCAAGCAGTAGTTTGCCGTAATCAAAAGTATCTGGATGCTGATGGTAACCACTTTGAGCACCACTTTGAGTAGTTGCAAAAGTCAAACATATCTTGTATTCATCTTTTATTATCCATATATATTGAGTATTACAATTTTAGTAGTGTTTTCCTTTTTTAAAATGTGTTTCCTTTCTTGGCAGTATATAGTGTGTGTATACACACACACACACACACACATATATACTGCCAAGAAAGGAAACACATTGTGTATATATGTATATATATATATATATATATATATATATATATATATATATATATATACACACACACATATATATGTATATATGTATATATTCATATATGTGTGTAATGGAATATTATTCAGTAATAAAAAGAATGAAATTTTGCCATTTGCAACAACACGATGGACTTAGAGGATATTATACTAAGGGAAATAAATCAGAAAAAGACAAATACTGAGAGAAAGACAAGTGATTTCACTTATATGTGGAATCTTAAAAAAACACACAAAACAACAAACAAACAGATGAACAAACAAAACAGAAACAGACCCTACATACAGAGAACAAACGGATGGTTGCTGGAGGATAGAGAGGTGAGGATATCAGTGGAAAAGGTGAAGGGAAATAAGAGACACAAACTTCTAGTTATAAAATAAATAAGTCACAGGATGTAATATACAGCACAGGGAACGTAGTCAATAATATCGTGACAACTTTGTACAGTGACAGATGGTTACTAGACATATTGTGGTGATCACTTTGTCAGGTATATAAGTATAGAATCACTATGTTGTAATAAATGTAGAATCACTATGTTGTACGCCTGAAACTAATATTATATGTCAACTAATGTAATATGTCAATATTATATGTTTTATTATATTATAAAAACAAAGTACTTTAGAAGTTTCTAAATTATTTTGGATATTCTTCTTTGAGCACATTTTGTATAACTCATGAATATAAACGTAGCTTAGATAAAATAATCAAATGAACAATTTCATCTGCTGGAGTCACCATGCAGAGAGCAAGGGTCCCCTTCTCCTTATTACTGTCCTAAATTTGTATGAAAAGTTAGTCTCTACAGAAATTTGTAGCCACAACCTAACATATTTCCAGCAGTTCCTTTATGTCTTCGAAATAAAATTAAAGTGAATGACAAGCTCAACAAATCAAGAGACCTGTTCAGCAGATCACGTGGACTCTCATTTTGAGAGTCATGTTCCTTTATGCGGGAGTTGCATTAAACCGTCCAGCTATTATTAAACGTCTCATTGTCCGTCTGTTTACCCACATTTTTGATACCGAGTAAACCAGGCTGTAGTCATGCTGGCAGATTTCCACTTGCTGCCTGGGAGGTATTAAGACCAGTCAACACTACCCGGGGAACAAACTTTTACCAAATTGAATTGCTGCAGTGAAATACATATTCTAGACTCCTGCTGTTAAGCTGACTCTGCATCAAATCTCTCTGAGCAGGGGGAACAAAAGGCGGGTAAGTACTTCCACCTTCTCTGTGTGTTCTAATTTCTTTAAAGAACTCAACTGGAATGAACCTAGCTTTATCGGTTGTCAAAAATGCTCCCCTCTGGAGGGGATACTGACAACTGCAGGAGCCTGTGCGTGTGTGGTGTGGGGGGCATATGAGAAATCTCTGTACCTTCCTCAATTCTGCTGTGAAGCTAAAACTTTAAAAAGTCTTTCAAAACAAAACACTGACCTGGAAATTAAGTTGTAATTTTAGTATTTGAGAGAAAACTTGCTTTTTAAAAGAGTTATTAACAGGTTTATGTAATCCTTTATTTAACCTGCTTGTTTAATATGTATTAACACCTTGAAGGTATGTGGCATGTGTTTCCAAGTCACTGTGAAAGAATATGAAAACAGCCAGCTTGTGACAGGAAGTACAAAAAAATTATAGCACAAATTATGACCTTAAAGGAAACCTTTAAGAATTCATTCTCGTTACGGAAGTTGTTGTCAAATTAAATGTGACGTGTTCCCCACTGACCAGTGATAGCTTCAAATCCAATAAACAAGAGCTCTATGATTAATCCACTAGATATTTCAGTTTTAAAAGTTACGTCCTTTAAATGTTTTCAAAAATTCCATCCTATTGGAGGCTGTGATTCTCAGAATTCCAAGATAAAGCTCTAAGGTAGTTTTATGCCGAATCATGTGTAAATGATTGCTAAGGGACTGTTGTCCACAAGTTAAGTGTTGAGCACCGAAAAATTCCAGAAATTTTTGACTGGCTACAGTGTTCAGCATCTTACGCTAGGATGGGGTGAGCTAGGGGTAAAGAGGGGTAGGAACCGGCTCATATTCATACCAAGATGGATACCGGTTCCTACCTTCCAGGAGAACCCAATCTAACTAAAGTCCAAGACTGGGTATGGTAAGGTTTGAAAACTGTCTTTATGTCTGCCAATATTTAAAATATAGCATTCAAGTACTTAGACATAGCATTCAAAATAATGAATGGTTGCATGTGTGATTGTATAACTTCAGCGATATCCTTTGATTTTAAAAACCATCAGTTTGAAAACCATGGTGAAGGTAGTAGATCAGTTCTTTGTTATTGGATAGTCAATGATAGTTAAGTTCTAGTAATATACAAATATAACACTGCTCAAATTTGTATAAGAGCGTTCGGCTTTGTTATCATTGTGGAGGTTAAATGAAATAGCTTATTTTTTGAAGCCAGTTACATTTATAATAATGAGTATCAGGTGGCAGTTTTATAAATTATGCTTTAATTTTTCAGTAAAATGCATACATACATTTATAATAAAAATATTCATTTACTTACTGTTTCTTAGTAAACGTTTTTATGATTCTCTGTGCTTTGGCCAATCACCAAAATTTGGGGTTTGGATTTTTCATTCAGCTTGAATGTGTACTATGATGTATTGTACTGTGTTTGAAATGAATGAACCTCTTACTTTGTTTTCATAACGTACTGTTTTGTAAAGTGAGGTAGAGAAGAAACTATTATGTTCTTTGTGACAGATACTGGGGTAGGTAATTTATATATTCTGTCAATGGTTTGTGTGGTTTATAACCCTTCTGATCCACAAAATCCTAGCAACATTTAAGTATTCCTTGGTATCTATAGAGACAAAACTTATTTTAATCATATTTTAAGTATCCTAAATTGATTTATCTGTCTGTGGCTTGATTCGGAAGTTAGGGGATTTAGTTTCCTTTCCCTGGCCAAGTTCCTGAATAAATCCTTTATTTTCTGCTTACATAATTGGTAAGGTCAAGTTTCTTTCCAAGTTTTGCTTTTCCTACCATGTTTATTTGTCAGAGGCAGGGGAGAGGGGAATGAGGAGGCGATGTATGTGTGCTTTATTGTCCAGCAACCTATAAGTATAAGAAGAGGAGAGGGTCCTGACAGAGAAGCTCAGACCAAAGTTATTAAGCAGTAGCCACATGGAACAGCATTGATGTATGTGTTTACAAAAATTTGTTCAGCCTTATTTGGTCTTTTGTATAATCAGACTTCTCTCCAGAATATACATATCACAGGAGGAATTCTCTTGTCAGTTTTGTTCTCTGACACGCTATCATCTCTGCCCAGCACAGTGTAAATGCCCGACAACATTTTGTTCATTAATTGAACCAACACGTGAGTGAATGAATAAATAAATGAATGAATGAATGAATGAATGATGCATTTCATTGGAAGTTTCTGATCTTCTACTTAATTATATTTACTTTACAGAACTTTTTGTTTGATGTGCTATTAAATAGTGAGAGAAGAACGGGTGCTAAAATCTGTGATTTCTAACTGATTCTAATTCTTGATTTTTAAAAATGGTATTTTGGAAGCTTTTTGTTTCCTGTAGCAATATATCTCAGATTGTGAAGTTACTTATCTGGTATGGGCAATATGAAAGCATTTTATCTCTGTAATACAGTGACACCCATGTATCTTTACTGCTCCTGGTTCTTTTTTTAGAAAAATCAACTCATGCATTTGAAAAATACTTTTATGTGTGTGTGTTTTTTATCTTTATATGATTTAGGTAAGTTTTGCTCAGATGTATTTGAAGAGTATATAAAACAAGGTTTATTTTCTTCTTACAAGTTTGTGTAATGTGTCAGGATTGTTTGGGGTTATTAATGAATAGATTTATATAATTTAGCTTAAGGTGGATTAAGTAGTTTTAAAGAAATTTTAAAATGTGTTAATTTTTTTAAAACAATGTTTTTCTTCAAAAGAAGCATTATAAGAAAGGGAATAACTTATATGCAAGTCAGAATTCTCCATTTTCATAATAAATACAAAATTTTAATAGTTCTTCTAGAACAGTGAGTCTCAAATTTTTGGTTTCAGGATCCCTTTACACTCTTAAAACTTACTGAAGACTTCAAGGAGCTTTTGTTATGTGGGTTGTGTCTATCTATATTTACTATATTAGAAATTAAAATGGATGGAATTTAAAAATATTTATTTAAAAATAACAATAGACCTGTCACATGTTAGCCTAAAAAGCATTTTTTACTTTAAAATATATTTCCAAAACAAGTTTTAGTGAAAAGAATGGTATTGTTTTACACTTTTGCAAATCTCTCTGATGTCTGGCTTAGTAGAAAACTGTATTCTTACATCCGCTTGTGTTTAATATATTTCAATAAAACATGTTATATATCCTCTGGAAAACTCCACTGGACACTAGTGAGAAAATGCGAATAAAAAAGGCAGACAATATCTTGGTGTTATATGAATATAGTTTTAATCTCACAGGCCCCCTGAAAGGGTCTTAAACCACCTTTTGAGAACCACTGCTGCAGAGCTAGTGGGGTGGGAGGGTGAGTAGCAGTGGGGTGGGGATTTTGACTTTTTCTTTTATATATTTCTGTTATATTTAAATTTCATATAATGAGCGTAATCCTTTTGTCCTTTCAAAACACACAAAAAAAGAAAATGAAAGAGTGTGTGGGGGAGAGATGATTACATCCCTAAAGAAGGTAATACAATCTTTGTTTCAATAATAACAGAAATTCTCATTTTAGTTTCTAATTATATAATCCCAGAATGAATCTAACTTTAAAATGTAGCGGATATGTTTTAAATGGGATCCAGTCCAACATATCAACATGAACAAGCAAATAATGCCAGTCCCAGGGCATTTGTTCCCATTTTGTCTGTTAAGATCTGAACATACACCTCCAGTTTTTCATTCCATATACCTTTGCTTTTGACTTTCCCTGTGAAGGCGCTGACACAGTGTGGGCACTCAGCCATATATCATTTTTCTCTGTGAATTCAAGTACATCTGGGAATGGAAAGAGCAGAATCCCAGTTAACACTTAAATTGCCCTTGGACACTATAGCTGTCAGATTAGGAATTTTTGCTATCCCCTGCCTGACTTGATATTTGGTCCCAAAATATCTCTTCTTATTTCTTCTGTTTTGTCATGAATTGGAAAAATAGGAACAATTCATACATCTTTCACTTCAATTATTCTCTTTCTAATAAATGACTTAAAAATGCATTCAGGTAAGACTTTTAAAATCTATGATCAGACCCCTTGTATTCAAGGTAATAGAAACAACCAAAAAGCTTTACAATGTACAAAAAAGAATAACTGGCTCAGGTCAAAGCATAATTTTCTTCATGAAAGAGCAAATATTAATCTAATAGTTTTCCAACGAGATATCAAAAATAGGGACCTCGATAAGTAAATAAAATACCAACCTGTCTATTGAAAAATGAAATAACTAGAGTAAAAACTTTATATTTCATTTTCAGGCTGTATCTGAATTAATTACACTGAATTGTGTCTCTGATGTCTTTCAGAATCATTCCCCCATAGAAAGAACTTAATTCTTTCCAAATACATTAGTAATATCTATTTATTAAAAATTAGAAAAATGTTAAGAAAAAATTAAAAATTGCCTATAATCCTGCAACCTTTGGTTAGCTACAGTTAACATTCTGAAATACAGTTTGAGTATATGTGTGACATCATCATATTCTATGTGCTTTTTACAGCCTTATTTTTTCTTGAATAGAACATCATGGGTATTTGTTGTGTATCAGTAAACATGGATCCTTAGTGTCATTTTTAATCACTGCATGGTATTTCCTTATAAATTTGTACTAGTCTTATACGTGTTAGATGTTTTCTACTATACTAAATAATGCTTTAGTAAATATATCTGTTCTTACATATTTGCATACCAATGAGTCATGTACTTCTTTTTCCAAAGACTTTTTAATAAAATTGCAAAATTTCTCTTTAGATAAACCATATCCAATTTATACTCCCTTTCCCCCAACCCTAATCCATTCTTGAATCTGATGGTTAAAAAGAAATCATTCTTATTTTGGTTTTCTTGTCTTTGAATATTTCTGAGGTTGAGGTGAACATCTTTTCAAATGTTCTGCATGAGTTGCTTGTTCAATACTTTGCCTATTTTTCTCTTGGAATGTTATCTTACTGATCTATGACTGCTGTTTATAGTCTTTGTATAAGACATCTACTGTTTATTTTACTTCATGGATTGTTTTTTTTTCTCTGTGTACGGAAGAATTATTTTAAGATTCTATAATTATAATAATTATAATTATAATATAATTATATATAATATAACATAACATAAGATAACATAATATAGTTACCTTACAAGGATTATAAGAAACTAGGCTAAATGATATTAAGACTCAGGGCTTTTTGACGTAGAACTTTCTCTCTGTTGATATTGGAAATGTGAGCAAATATTTTTATGTAAGGCTAACTGTCTAAGTAGTAGAGTATCACTCCCATAAAGCTGTAAAAATGTTCAGATGTATTCTGTGTTATTTTTTTAAATTGGTGTGAGCTCTGACTCCTTCTCTAAGACTGACACCAGCATTGCAGCAGCACCTCAGCAGCAAATTGATAAGAAGGGACAATAAAATCCTGGGCTGACATTTTTCTGACTGTTGCTTCTGCCTTTAGTTTCCTCAGGAACCTGCCATTTTTAACATAGCTCACAGTTTTTACTGTGCTCTGTGTGATCTCACCCCCATGAGAAGTGGGTTGTCTCACCCTGGGCTGTATTTGCATTTATTTTCAGAGTGTCCATGTACTGGAGAGGACTGCTTCCTCCAGCACCGAACCCTCTGTAAGTCGACAGTTACTAGAACCGGAACCAGTCCCCGTCTCCAAGGTCAGTGATGAAATGTGGTGCTTTCTCAGATGACATGATTCCTGCTCTGTTCCAGCTGAACTGTAAATAACTCTTATGCTGACTCCCCTTGTAGTGCAGCTCTTCCACTCCTTTTGACTCCAATATGTAGGGTTTCCCTGCCCTGTGTAAGGAGAGAAGAGATGAAAGTATATTTTGCTGGGACTTGCAGGGTTACATACAGAAATCCAGCATTCTCTTCATGTTAAGGAAAAGAGGCAAGAGAAACTATTATCATTCCTTGTGGGAGAGATGAGAAAATATTCCTACACGAAACTAACAGGAAAAAAACACACAACAAAAGTGGGTCCGGTAATAATAACAATACCAACAGCTGCCATTATTGCCCACATACTGTGCTGAGTCCTTTAAATACATCTTTCCATTTACCGTAACCCTATGAACAGCTCCATGCAATGTCAGTATTACATTTTTACAATATGGAAACCAAGAGTTCGTAACTTAGACAAAGTAAAAACAAACTGCTAAGCAGAAGAGCAGGGATTCAAACTTAGACCTTCTTAAGCTCTACCCCACCTGCAGATAAATTAGAACCTACCAGAGGGTCTGTTGTACAGTCAGAGTTCCAGTATCCTTACAACTGGCCTTCCTAGCAGTGAGCTCTGAGGGAAACACTGCAGATTATTGATTAAGATCTTTTCCCTCTCATGGAAGCCAGTGTTCCTTCCCCTTCAGCCTGCTCATCTTCCACCTAGGGAAACATCTAAATTCATTTATATCTAAAATTCAAAAATCATAAAGAAAAGTCAAGGAGATGCCATCCTACCTCCCTACTCCTAGCCCGACTCTGAGATTTTTTAAAGGGCTAGCTCCCTTATCTAGAAACTCAGAAAACAGAAATGTCTGGGGATTTTGAATTCAAATATAAAAATAGCACTTTATTTCCAAAAAAGGTTAACTTCTAAATATACACAACTGATCCTTCTACTGTGCTTGTTCTTCATTAAACAGAATACTTTAAGAAAAGAACACTCTACTACCCTAGTGTTGTGGAATATATACATTGTACCTCTTTATACTTGGGAGCTAGTACAAGCCATAAATTTTATTCTATCAGACAGGAGTAGACTGCTAAACTAAGGAAAGGGGGAGTTATTAAACTATAAAAAATAACTTGGAGAGAAATAAAAATGATCTGATTTCTAGTTGAATCACAAATAGAGAAAGTCTATTTGGTGAATATAACTAGTAACCTCTTTGAAACATCGTTCTCTCAAATAGATAGCTAAAGGAGAGAGAATAAGTAAATATAGGGGCAAGGGAAACAGTAGCTGACATTTATTGAGCACCCACTTTGTCCCACCACTGGATTAGTACGTATATTCCCAGACTTAATCAGCCCCCAACTCAATGAAGTGAGTACTGATACTATTCTCAATTTATCGATAAGGAAACAAACTTAGAGTGTAAGTAAGTTGTCCAGAGTCAGATAGCTGGGAAGTGTGTGACAGACAGAGGGAAACAGACCATGATAGGGAGAGATACTCAAAGAAAGGGAGACTTGGAGAATGATACACAGAAACACAGGAGAGTTGTTGGTATTAAAACAACAAATAGAGCGCTACACACAAAAGACTTGCTTTGGCCCCTCCTCTCCTGCCAGCTACCTCTCTAGTCTCTTTAGATGTCACTTTATGCTCCAGCTACATCCCCCTTCACACATTTCCCTGCAATGTCCCTGCTCTTGCTCTCCTCCACTGCTGAGTGTCTGCCAGGCCTGCTTTGAATGCTCCCCACTCCCCTCCTCTTCCTTCACCTAGCTAAAACTCTGGCTCCTCTTTTAAGGTAGACCCACCTGAACCCTTTTTCAAATGCTGCTCATCATCTCCTTACCCAGTCTACCCTCAACCCCAGACTGTCTTGTGTATCTTGTCTCTGTACTTACCACATTCATTACTTTATTTCACATTCTCTTCTGTCTGATTCCCTAGAAGGACAACCTGTGACAGGGCTTGTGGTGCTTGTAATTTATTGAGGAGAAAGGGGGTGAGGGAAAAGGTCAGGGCAGGCGTGGTGCTAAGCAAGAAGGGGTTTCAGCTGGAGTCCACTGTCAGCCTGATTTCTGGAGCATGAATTATACCACAGAGTTGGTCTCACCCGGGGGAAAGGAGGGCTTTTTGTTTCCTTAGCCTTTGTACCCTATGTCCTTCAGGATTTGAAAGCCATGAGTGAGAGAGATGTTGCAGCATAATTAATTTCGCAGGTGTGAAGCCCCATCTTGGTGGAAATAGCAATTCCCCATTAGCTTTAGCGTTCCCAGTGCTTACGGCAGTGCGGGTCCACTGGCCTGATACAGGGTCTGGAGCAGACACCAACAACATCCAGTTCCCGTTACCCCTCCATGCTGTTGTCCGCTTGGGTCTTATTGTAGAACTAATACTCATGTGGTGTTTTCTGTTAATAGATAGCACACCTTTTGAAGGGTCTTCTCCATTCTAGATACCATAGTATCTCACCATCTCTCAGCCCCTGTGAGAGAAGATGGGTTTTCTGGCATTGTTTGGTGGTGAAAGAACATTGTTTGGAGTACACATAGTCCTGTCTCAGAATTTGTTCAAATTCTTTAGTACTTTCACCTTCCCAAGCATTTTCACGTAAATCCCCCATCCACCCTCACACAGAGTAGAACACTGAGAAAGGAGATGTCTCTATTTTTTTTTAAATGAACGGACTAGGGATGTTATTAGGTTACTTTCTGCTTTTAGTTATTGTTATTAGATCAAAAGTATTTTTAAAACCTCTGTAATAATGAAAACGTTTGTGTATCTGATACAAGTCAAGTACTGAGGTGATCACGATCATGTTGGGGCTTTCAACTGTTTCTATGACAAGTAAACCTATGAAAACTGGAGACTTTTAAGCAGAAAATTAGTATCAATTGAAATCATGGAAAAAAATTCTTCAATTTTCGGAAAATAATTTTAGATTTCTTAAGATAGACCTGGTCTAGTACTAAGCTTAAAGATGGGTTGTGCTAAGTACTGAGATGGGATGTTTCATTCGTACACACCATATTTATAACATTATCATCAGCATTTATAACTGAAATAGGGAGAATGTTGTTTGCTCTGGTTTTATCTTTTGCTTCTTTGTCAGTTTGACAGCTTATTTAACTATAAGAACTACACTAGGATTCTTCTCAGTTTCTTACGCTGGCTTTAGTAATTCTGCATCGGAGCAAATGGAATTATTTGTTCAGAGCTGCCTCAGTTATAATTAAGAAATACATTTTAACTGTTCGCCTTTTCTATCTTACCCCTTTTTCTTTCCTTTTCAGTTAAACTCCCAAAGAAGGAAAAAGAAAAAAAAAAAGACTTGTGATAGAAATCAATAGCCATAGCTCCACAGGGATAAGCTGTTATTACATTCTGAGTTTAATTAGAAAAAAATTCAAAACACATTTGTACTTATTAAATGTTTCCATTTTCACAAGTAATTCAGAGTATTCATCATACACACACACACACACACACACACACACACACACACCACAGAATAAATGATGAACACCAGACTTCAAATTAGATCTCACCAAAAATAAAAATGCTATTCTTTTAGAGATGCTATGCATAGCTGGGACTTCCAAAAATAGAAGTGTCATGAAGTACAGCTGATATCTCTCTAAGAACAGAGAGAGTGCTAATGAACATATTTACACATATATGGAGAGTTCATCTTTTAGTTTCTTATTATACCAAACTTTTAAAAAGAAATCAGTAGAAACCCATCATTTTTATGGAAGAAAAATCCATCATTTTTATCTACTTTTTTAGTAGAAAGCCAAAGATACTGGACTTTATATGAGAACCTACTTTTTTCCTTCTATTTTTCTAACATTATTCATAAGCAGTATTCACTTGTTGAATTGCAATTCAATTTTAAAAAATGAGAATACCAAAGCACTTTCCTTTGTACTCTGGGGGATAATACCACCTGCCCGTGTATTGTCCCCAAAAACATGGTATACAGCCTGAAATTGTCTCATCAGAAACATTTTTTTAAAAAAATCTAATTAACAGCTTTAATGAGATCAATCACAGTTTCTGGCAGAATTAATCTTCAAGTAGAAAATCACATTTGGGGTTGTTTTCTTAATGTAAGGGTAAATTTACAGATCCTTTTTTAATTAAAAAAACAGTTTTAGTAATGTCTAGTTTTACAGATCTTTTAAAGGAATCTTGATGTTGCCAAATAAAACTGGTATGTGTGTTTCTGTAAGGTACACAGTTCATTCATTAGCCGCATCTCCTCAGAGATGCCCAAGGAGATGAAGAAATGACAATGGTCTCAGATTAGTTTTCCTCTGAGGGGCTGGAGGGGTTGTTGTAGGGTTGTAGGACAGAAGCATGATGCTGGCTATAGAGGGCTTTGCAGCAACGAAGAGTAGCTCCTGGACTTCGTGATGTTAGAATGAAGCAATGTTCAGCCGCATCTCCTGGAAACATAACTTTCTGTGAAAATTCCACCCGTTTACACAGGGTCAGACTTAAACATAGATTTGACTTGGTCGTAGAGCAAGCAGCTTCTGGAATGAAAGGAGAAGAAAGGGAAAAGAGGCATGGATAGTAAATACAGAGCCCTCGCCCTATCTATCGTCACGGCCAACATCGGTATGTGGCTATAGTACCTTTGCCTCTGGGCCTTGTCAGGTTCACAGCCCTGCAGCAGGTTCTGGGCACCACTATGCAAACGTGTGGGCCAGCATGTCCACCTGCCCTGTATGGAACCCCATCGGCCATTCCTGTGGAAGCCTTTTTTTCTGTGATCTAATGATTTCTGATAGAACATCTCCTTTCAGAAGGCACCTCCCCAAGTCAGTCTGGGCTGAGGCCTTCTGTGGAGGGGTGTGCCCTGATAATGAGCTGCATCCAGCTTTGCAAAGCTGAGGCAGTGGAGCAGGTTACACTAAGAGATTTTCTTTCCCTGCACTGTGGGCAGGATTGGAGCAGCTGTGCATGGGATGTGAGCTTGTTGTTCCTGTCTCCAAATTATGTCACATGCCATGAGATCTAGAATATGAGTGTTTGCTAGGTCAATGGTTACTTTAGAGCTGCATGGGCCCTTAGAAATCACCTGGTCCAGAGATTTTAAAACCTAGGACGTTAAGGGCCAGGCAGTTACCACAGAAGCAAGTCCAAGGCGGGCTGGGGCAAACTGAAGATGGGCACTCTTCTTTCAGGGCAGGCCCCGTGTTGCCAGATCTTCCAGGCTTTCACAAAATGCTAGAAATTTGGATGTTTAAAGTCTGAAATCTTCTGATTTTTAAATGTTAACACCTCATTTAAAAAGTGTGAACACCATAGGTGAACAAAACATATCTTCTGAAAGAGGAAACCGGGATTTAGCCGATTTTTTAACAAAGGAGGGTGATAGCATGGACTTTAGCATCCCAGATTTCTGGCCTTGCAGTCTGGCACTTTTTCCACAGGCTCCCAAAGGTGTCTGTCTCAGGCTGTGTGTCTTCGAAAGCACAAACTTCTTGGTGTGTTTGGTGAGCAGCACGTTTTCTGTGCACTCCAAAATGTACACAGCCTCACCGAGAGGAAACGTGCCCTCAGTGCTGCTCTTCAGCTTAATAGGTTACGAGCCACGTAAACCACTGGAGCCTTTCCATTTCTCCACAGAAAGCCAGGCTCACACACTAATTGAACATTTATCATGAAAATAGTCTTATTTCAAAACTTTAAAGTGCTTCTGTTCCCAAAGATGAACTGTCTCAAAAACTGCATTTTAATCCTTCTGAGTTCAAGCAATCGAAGCTCTATTCCATCCCATCTGCCTCCAACTCCACCTCGTCTCTGGTGGACCTCCATACTTCCAGGAAACTAGTTTTAGCCTCAGTCATAAGTATTTAGCTAGGTCTGATGTTAGAATTTGTTCCAGAATGTTGTTCATACTTGTGGTGGGTCGAGTGGTGCTTCAAAAGCAACTTCTACTTAATCTGTTTTAAGTGTGTCATCAAGCACCAAAAACACATGATTTGTTTTTCTTCTTTTCTCTCAGGAAGCTGACAGCTGGGAAATTATAGAAGGGCTGAAAATAGGCCAAACAAATGTCCAGAGACCAGACAAACATGAAGGCTTTATGTTGAAGAAAAGAAAATGGCCTTTAAAAGGCTGGCACAAGGTAACATTTTCATCGGATTCACCCTCAGGTCATCATTATAAAGAGAAAAGATCTTTTTGGTGTCATTAGATGGAAAACCAAGAGTACGGTTGTATGTATAAAACTAATTTTCAAGGCCTTATTTTAACCACATGGGCTGCAACCTGTCATACCTATTTAAATCTGAGATCTGTAATATCTATATGCAGGGGAAATATTTTATTTGTATATTTAAAATCCAGGTCATCCATATTGTTATCTACTCTGCTTTTTCCCCTTAAATGTTACTTAAGTTAAATTTCCCTTAAATTTTACTTAAATTAGTATGAATATGTTTTTATTAAATATTCTAAATATGAGATTTTTTAAATGCATGCATGTATTCCATTGAATGGGTTTATATTGTATATCCCACCATTATTGAACCAATTCCTTATTGCTGGAAATGTAGGATATGTCTAATGTTTTACTGTCATGATGAACATCCTTACACATGAATTTCTATTTAATTCCTTGGGATAAATTCCTACAGTTATTGATACTGGTGCAAACTCAAGATGGAAATTCACTGATCTTGTAAGTTGGTTTACTACCCTTTACAGTGTATGGTTTATTCCTCTCTCGTCTACCCCACATCCTTTTTCCATTTTCTACTTTTAATTACAGAGAAAATATTTTGCAGTACGTTGTTGCAATCACCTAGTAGCAAGAATTCTCTGATGCTAAGGAGGAGAAAGTTGTCCTCCATTTTCAGAGGTCTGTCCTCTGACATACGTCAGCATCTTCTCTGAAATCATTGGAAGAACAGGTTCATCTGCTTTGCATATCTGCCAATGGATTTCATCTTAGGGCAGAGGGATTTGTTGTCCCAAGTGTCCAGGTGGCGGCTGCCCATTGGCCTAAAGCAGAAAAGTCATGGATTATAACATCCTTGAGGAAATATATATTTTTGTAATCTAAGGGAAAATGTAAAACTTAACAGATGGGAATGTTGCCCAATCCCCTGTCTGTGAGGATAGAATAAAAACAGGTCAAAGGGGATTCTGACTACTATTTCCTCTCACTCGTCAGAAACCTTGATACACACCCTAATGTTATCCCAATGCCAGGCATCTCTCCCCACCCTTGCTCTTCCTTAGATTTTGGCCAACTGGCCATATTCCTTCCTAAAATCAACTTTTGCCTTTCATTCTGACCTTTCCACTTTGCAATTCCTCGAATCAATGACCTTGCTAATCTCTTTCCCCACAACGATCCCATCAGTTATCCCTGCTAAAATTCTTTGATAGAAATGGAAAAATAGAAGAACAAAAAAGTCAAAGAAATAAATTTGATTTGAATTGCCAACTTTACCATAGCACTTTCAATCCATGTTGCAGTAAAACTGGCTGTGGTTCAACAGCAACTCTTTCTGGACCATGCCTTTGAACATTTTGCTATATAAATAGGAGAGTTTCCCTTGTATTGCCCTTTCTCCTGGTCTCTAATGCCAGCAGATATTTATTCAAGCATTAGCCCGTTTGAATGCCCAGGTTATGGACAATTGAGTAATCAAGTGTTTTACAGCTGTAGAGATTCTTTCTTCCCGTGCTTTCTTGTTGCAAAGGGATGACTTGTAACAAAGGGGTTACAGTGGCCTTCTGTGAGTTCTGTGCAGGGTGTTTCCAGGCCTCACTGCCTGTGACCTCAGCAACTAAGACTTCCTGAATCACATAAAAACTTCCCAACAGAGCAATTTTTCAGCAACAGAAAGACTCCCTGACTCTGTAGAAACTAGTGAAGGGCACTGGACCCATTGTTTGGGTCCTGGAAACTGTTTGTTCTTTTATTAATTGCCCACAGAAAGGAAATCAACAGCAGAGAGTTCCTGAGTGTATGTGGAACAAAAATGTCTAGATTCATTTGGATTGGACCCAGGAGTATCTTGGAGGAGACAAAAAAAAAAAAAAATTCCGCAAAATATGTCTCTCTCTTTTTCAACCCTCAATATAGTACAAAAATAATTTTTTATCTGTTTCACTAATAGTGAAATCCAAGCATTTTGCTAAGTGGAGAGGCAAGCATATTGCTAAGGCTACCTCTTAAACTTTCCAGATCACTCGTTATTCGTAGATCTAGTCCACTGGCTTCTATAACAGACATGAGCATTTTCAGGAAATCTCCATGTTATCCAGGGAAATACAGGAGGTTACCTCCAGGGTGAAAATTCTCAAGTTTCTTACAAAATTGCTATGAACTCAGTTTATTCTCATTTCTCACTTACAAAAAAAAAATCCCAATGTGGTGCATTCAGAGTGTCTAACTGCCAGCCCTGAGATGCACTCTCCAACCTGCACCCCTATTAAGAAAATCCATGGTGAAAAGAGTTCATCTCCATTGGATTATGTGTGAAGGAGCCCTACTGGGTTAATAGTATGGAACTCAAGCTCAGGTTTCCTTATCATTTAATGTGTATGACTGTGGCCAGGTGCACTGAACAAAATACATTAAAATGACCAAACATATTGATTACTACATGCCAAGCAACATTAACCCACAGTTGTGAATGTTTTAGATAACTCAGAAGATAGTAACTGGGGTTGTTTGGTTCTTGCAGCGTTTTTTTGTCCTGGATAATGGAATGTTAAAGTATTCAAAGGCACCGCTTGATGTAAGTAGCACAGAAGATACGTTTCAAAGATTGGTTTAGAATTCTGCTTGAAGTGAGTGAACCATAGTTCTTCCAGGCTTGTACTATGGTGACCAGCCTTGTGCATTTCTGTGCCTGTATGATTTAACAAGTTACCAAACTTCCATGGTGCATGGAAGGTGTGTTTCATGCTTACGCTCACGCTAATGTACAGTCTTAAACTGGTGCATGAAAATGTAACCATTGTTGTTGATGTCTGTTGTTCAAAATGAGCTTCACCTAGAAGTGACACGCTAATAAGCACCATCCTTTCTGTCTTGGAGAGAAAACTCAAATTGGCTTTTCTCTGCATCTTAATAAACTATGCTTTATGTGCTTTTTGAGATTTAAAGCAACCTTTGCTCTTGTCAATGTCCTTTTAATACCTATCTTACGAACTTCATTTCTGTTTTATACCATACATCCTTTTATCTTGGGAACCCCAGCTCACTAAAATTATTCTAAATTGTTTTTCTTTAATACAAAAAGTAGTTGTTTGCTCTCAAAACTGGAAAATGCCCTGTGATATAAAGGAAGTGACAGAGGGCTTTCAGTTTTGACCCCATGTTTTCCATTGAACCAGCTGTGCGTCCTTCGTCAGATGAGGGTAGCCAGAAGGAAGAGCTGGCTGATCTGTGCTCTCTGACCCCAGCTGCCCAGTTCTGCCCTAGCAGCTGTCTTTGGGCTGATTATTTGGAATATTCTGGGTTGTAGGTCAAAGACTGACCATAGTTATTTTAGGAACCACTAAAGACATCTTTTTGGGAATATAAATTATGAAATCTAGAATGATGAAAAATTGATAATATATATTATGCCAAAAACAAATAAGACATAAAGAGTCTAACCTCTTGAAATTGGTATGAAATCACGGCAACTTCCACTGTCCTCAGATTAAGGACCTTAATCTCAGAACCTTAACCATTTTCCCTTTGTAAAGGAGGTGTGGTATTCCATTTCCCATAGATAAGTTGAAGATTACAAGTTAAAGCTCATTTCAGTGTAGAAACATATCAAATCATACATCCCTCCAGCCTATTTACCAGTCTTTTGATTTCAGATTCAAAAAGGGAAGGTCCATGGGAGCATCGATGTCGGACTCTCGGTCATGTCAATTAAAAAGAAAGCTAGGAGAATAGACCTTGACACAGAAGAGCACATCTATCATTTGAAGGTAAAGTTGCTTTTCAACACTTTCTCTGCCACTACCAGGGGAAATCACTTGCCTGTATCAGTGGTAAACAGGAGACTGGTTTCACCATTATCTTCTCTTCTTTATTGTTTTAGGTGAAGTCCCAGGACTGGTTTGATGGATGGGTCTCCAAACTGCGCCATCATCGATTGTATCGGCAGAATGAGATTGTGAGGTCACCAAGAGATGCTAGTTTTCACATATTTCCTTCAACGTCCACAGCTGAATCCTCACCAGCTGCGAATGTTTCTGTTGTGGATGGAAAGGTATGACTTCGTTATCTAAAAATCAGCCCAGAAATTGCTTGGAAAATTATACATACACATAGCTGAGTCTCATTTGACAAACCAGAAGGAAAAGATTTTCTTTGTAAACTAACCCTCAGAAGACAGTAGTGACTTTAGCCGTCAAAGTTAATCACAAATGTAGATTAGATCTCCAAGAGAATTAATGGTTACTTTTCCTTTCCCGGAATGGACTATATCATAATTTTATATGGCTTTGTAGGAATATTGGGAAATAGAGCAAACATTTGATTAATAGGTATCTAGAAATCGATGTCTTCCTGGGTGGTAATAAGAAGACCACAATGTTTTGAAAATGAAACTTGATTTCTTGCCTTCAGCTGTAATATACAGAGGGTGTCAAAAAATGTACACACATTTTAATAAAGGAAAAAACTGTATTAAAATCATAATACTCAATATATACCGAGAACAAAACAGTAACAAAAGACGAGCTACCGTAATTCAATTCAACTTCAAAAAGTAATACATAGATAACATCTCTTAAAATGTGTATACATTATTTTGGTACCCCCAGTATTTGTGATTTAGAGAGAGACCAGTGGAATTAATACAAGTGGGCTAGAGGATGTGACAAAGAGTAGTAGTCCATTTGAGTGACTAGGCAGTGAGTTAAGCATTTAACATTGATTCATCTCTCATCTTTAATATAGCCAAAGCTCAGAGACAGTAAAGAATTTTTCCAGAAGTTACATAGCCATTGAACAGATGAGCAGGATCTGAATCCTCATCTCTCTGTTTTTAAAATCAGTGCCCTTTCCATTATACCAGGTACCAGATTAAGGGAGGCTAAGTTATTCTTTGGACTGTATTAAGAGTTCATTTTCTATGATGCTGAAAAGCTACAAGTGTTGCCTGTGAAAAATCAAGGTTAAGACCACAGACAAGGAGATCGCTGTTTCTGCCTTTAATTCAGTAATTAAGTTTTCTGAACCATAGCCACATTGCCCTGCCTGGGGGTGTGCCAGCTTCCCACTTGGCACTTGATGTTGACAACAGAGACATCTGTGAGGAACTGGCTGCCACAGGGAATTGGGTTTGAGAATGTTTCAGTGAAGATTCTACTTTTCTCTGTTTTCTTATATAGGGATATACGAGTATGTAATACATATATCCATTGGAAAACCTCATGGAGTAACTGCAAGACTAATCAAATCAGATTAAATGAGACACAACTATATTCAGTGTTTGCTATTTCAGTGGAATTACTCAAATAATTTTTGTTCAACCCCTTGAGTTGTATTTCATAAGGCTCTCAACCCTTTCTGGCTGTAGCCTGGCTAAAGACTGTTCAGTCATCTTTCTGCTAGAAACAGGATGTTGGGTTAACCCTAGTACTAACCAGTTCTGAAAATGAAAGGCGACAAACCAGGAGGTCAGCGGATTAGGACATAGGATATTTACTGAATCACCCAACACAGGACGCTCAGATAATCCCCACGTTTCTCTGAGCCTCCTGCATTCTCACCACACAATAGAATGAACCCCAGAGTTAGTCCAAAATAAATAAGAAATCTATCCCAGGTGGATATTTAAAAATATATAAATATTTAATTCTTGGTCCTTTCAGCTTCTGCCTGCATCTTTGGCACAGAGTGTCAAGAAGTGATGCATTATTTTCATCCCTTTTTCAATTTATTAAATAACTTGGGTGATATCCAAGAACGGAGAGCTGAAACCAAATCCTCACCCACTGTTTGATTAAGAAAGCTCTTCAACGCTGGTTTTTATAGAAGATCTATTGCCCTAGTTACGAATGACATACCTCTAAGCTCTAACTCGGTGAAAAATTCCCATTACATTTATCAAAATGCAATAAAGTCCGAGAAGAGCTTTTTATCACTTTGCTTGCATTCTAAATATCAAATTATGAGACTCCTGAATGTTAATTGATTTGTCGCCCTGTGTGCGTAATAAATAAGTCTGGGTTTGCTAAGTGTGCACATCATTCACTTCATAAGGATGTAGAAGCTACACAACCAGTTGTAGTTGAATATTAAAGTCAAATACGGAGTTTTAAACTTGTTTCAGATTTGGGGGGAAATAAGTTTCTGCTTTTTTCAGAGTGTTTACTGTATTCACTTTAGTGTCCACATACTTCCTACAACCTTATTTTACATACAGTGCCTTTGAATGGAAAGTCTATCAGCTATAGATAATAGTAACTTCCCAAGACTGCCTTTTTTGTGTTATAATTTTCAGTATGCATCCAAAGCGTTGCAAGGTTGCTTGATGGTAGATAATGTACAGTATTTAGGAATCACTTGTGGCTGATCATAGGGCACAGAGAGCTTTCGGAAAGGAAAAGCCTTCAATCGTGAGTTGAGTCTGCAATAGACACGTGCCAATACAACTTACTGAGTAATTTAATATTATTGGGAATTTGAGTTGGTCGATCCTTCTGAGTGTGAGATATAACATACTTGAATGTTGTCCCTTTCATTGTATAATGGAGATAGCAACTTAATGAGATGTCGGCCTTGATGATCTTTGGCTTCACTGAGCACCTGCCTCATTTAGCCAAGAGGCGTCTCCATATTTTAGTGTGCCCTTTCTTCCTTTCTTTTGTAGTGTCACTTTGAGGATACTTGTATTTTTAAAAATCACTTAGATGTACTGTCCCTGCTTAACCAGACACTTCAGTTCTTTTTGTTCATTGTAGGTGCAACCAAACAGCTGTCAGTGGGAGTCCCCTTTACCGTGCAGCAACAGCCTCCCTGCAACCTGCACGACCGGCCCGAGTAAAGTGGCAGCCTGGTTACAGGACTCGGAAGAAATGGACAGGTGTGCGGAAGGTTAGTTCTTGCCCAGGGTGGGCTATCAGAATAAACCAAGAAACAGAAGCAAAAGAGGTGAATTTTGGGTGCTGCACCTGTCACCCCCAAGCCCCTTGATTGCCTCAGCCTTTCTTGTTTCTTATTTTTATACACCAGCTCCTTCTCCCTCCCACAACTAGCTTCCTACCTGTCAGTTCTGCACCCTCATAACTACTGACTCGACTTTCGCCCTGAGCCTGACTTCCACCCTCTTCAGCCTTCTCATCTCCTCTTATTACCAGGTCTCTCGTGGCTTTGTTAGCCTCCCACTGCCCAGAGCCTGAGGGCAGTCACAGGGAGGAGTGCTGCCTCAGGAGCACCCTCCACCCTCACTCCTTGGCTCTGTGCTAGGTCTCTTCCATAGCTGCCTTCTCTGCTGCTCCATCCATCTCACCTGTGGATGACATTGCTTATAATAAATGGCAATAGAATACTGCATCTTATATCCATAGTTACCTGTTAGTGCTGTTCCACTAGGGATCAGTTATTAAATATTCTGAACCAATACACGAGTCCCTCCCTCTGCCATCTCTGAGTCTCTTAGTCAGAAATTTTTTCGCTTTCTGTAATTAACCTGAGCACGTTGGTCCAGACTGTATCCACAGACCATTTTCATTCTATAAGACAGTTTTCACTTACCTTCAAATGCGAGAAAAACAAAGATAACATAGAAAGTATACACCTAGTAAGACTAAATTGATTTAATTTTTAAAATTATATGAGATGTTGGGCCTAACTTTCTTGATATTAAGTGTTTTTTCTTTTATGAAATTATGGTGAAAGTCAATGTTAGATTTTTTTTTATGTCCTCACTTAGAAAAAATGAAATTTGGCGATCTTTGTTGATTCCCAACCAAAACAAAACAAAACAAAACAAAACAAAACAAAAAAACTTTTTGTGTGTGTGAACTCAAAGTCAGCAGCATTTTTATTAGCCCTCTATATATCCCAAACTGAATTTTTATCTGAAAATCTGATCTTAAGAGGGATGTGATATTCATGAAGCGTGGTGTGTCCAGCAGACATTCTGGCTTTTACTTGAATATAGTCACAAAACACACAGACATTACTTTGACTCTGTTAATTTCAGGTTGGGGAAAGAAGCTGAATCTCACTTTCCTAGAGCTCTTCGGGTTCGCCTATAGCAGCAGTTGTAGACTTTCAGCCTCCCCTCTCATTTCTGCAGCCTGACACTCACTTGGGGCATTTAACCTGGCTTCTTCCATTGCTGAAAAGATTGAGACTGTTCACTGGGGCAAAATCCACTCATTTCACCAGAATGCATAGACATCGGCCTTGATACCAAGAAGCATCTGACTGGTGGGGGAATGCATTTGTCTCCCCGTGTGCTGCTTCACAATACTTTGTGGCCCATCCCTTGTGTCCTCTGTCCAGTGTCAGCAGTGACCCTCCTTCTCCCCATCCTGACTGCTTTCCCTGTATCCTCTATCCTGTGATTCTGTTCTCCTTCAGTATTTAGTGCAATCATTACTACCTCCTCTCTTGGGAACAACCTGTCTTTCCCTCTTCACTCATTCCTGCTGTCTGCCCATAAACTCTGTCCTCTCCCTGAATTCGATTTTACCTTTTTTGTTCTATGGAAAAAGCATTCTTGGTAGCAGGGGCCATCTGATTTCTACTGTATTCTCAGGCCTCATCCTTGGACCTGCCCCGCAGAACCTTCTCCAATGATCCTCCTCCCTTCAGCTTCATGAAGTTTTCCTTTTCTTCCAACGCTGCTGCTCTGCTTTCCTGGGATTCTCCTCTGGCCAACCTTAGTTGTGGGGATAATCAAGATTCAGTCTTCTGCTTTCTGCTTCAATAATAGTAACTACATTTTATTTGGTGCTCATTATAGGCCACACACCAAGTTAAGCACTTCACACATAGGATTTTCTATAAAACTTCACAATAGCACCAAGCAGGGATTATGAATCATATTTTTATAGATAGGGAAATCAAAGCTCAGAGAAGTCAGGTAACTGGTCCATGTTATACATCAAGTACTTGGACGCGCTAGAGGGCCAACCCAGGCCAACTTGATTCTAATGACTGCTGTGTGCTTTAGAGATGATAGACATGCTCATAATTTCAATTGAAAGCTCTATTTTTAAAATTTTTCAATTACAGTTGACATTTAATATTATTTTATATTAGTTTCAAGTGCACAGCCTACTGGTTACACAATTTACGAAGTGATCCCCTTGACTAGTCTAGTACCCACATGACACCATACATAGTTTTCACCATATTATTGACTATATTTCTCATGTTATACCCTACAGCCCCGTGATTATTTTGTAACTACCAATTTGTACTTCTTAAACCCTTGACCCTTTTCACCCACCCCTCCCAACCCCGCTCCCATCATTTTGTTCTCTTTATCTGTGAATCTGTTTCTGTCTTGTTCATTTTTTCTGTTCTTAAGATTCCACATGTAAGTGAGGTCATATGGCATTTGTCTTTGCCTGTCTTATGTCACTTACCATAATACCCTCTAGGTCCATCATGTTGTCACAAATGGTAAGATTTCTTTCTTTTTTATGGTAGAGTAATATTCCATTGTTTATATGTACCACCTCTTCTTTATCCAACCATCTATTGATGGGCACTTAGGTTGCTTCCATATCTTGACTATTGGAAATAGCATTGCAGTGAACATATGTGTGCATATCTTTATAAATTAGTGTTTAGGATAAAATTGCTATTTTGATGATGATAGTGTTGATGGTAGTAGTTTGGTGGTGCTGCTGATGGTGTTGATGGTGGTGCCACTGCTGTTGGTAATGGCAGCATTGGTGGTGATGGTGGTGGTGGTGGCAACTAATACTGTGTTTCCCTGAAAATAAGACCTAGCCAGACAATCAGCTCTAACGCATCTTTTGGAGCAAAAATTAATATAAGACCCAGTCTTATTTTAATATAAGACCGGGTATAGTATGATATATAATATAATATAATATAATATAATATAATATAATATAATATAATATAATATAATTATTACAGTACAATATAATATAATATAATTATTACAGTACAATATAATATAATATAATATAAAATACTGGGTCTTATATTAATTTTTGCTCCAAAAGACACATTAGAGCTGATTGTCCAGGTAGGTGTTATTTTCGGGGAAACACGGTAGGTATTGGGCACTTCCTATGTGACAGGCATGATTCTGGGTGTTTTATATATATGAACTCCTCTTAATTCTGTCATAGCAATGAGAAAACTTTAGGTACACAGAAGTTAGCTCACACACCAAGATCACACAGCCAGTAACAGTGCGCTGGTAATTCAAACTCAGGCAGTCTTACTCCAAAGCATATACTTTTAATCACTGCACCGCATTCTTCTCAAAAAGGCTGAAAATCTTTAAATCTCAGATCTCTGTATCCCCCCTCTGCTACATTCCCACTGCCTCACCTTGCCATTGGCCCTTTCTGTCTATATGTTCATCTCTCCCCTTCTCCGCCTATCTGAATCCAAATTCTCTGTCTCCGCCCTGAAAATGGTCCTAATCCCGGACTTCCCTGTTTCTGTCAGTGCTGCTGTCATAACCACCCCTGAAACCTTAATGTCATCTTTGATGTTCCCACCCTGTTCATCCAGCTGAGACTGAATTGTGTTATTTCTTTGACAACATCCCCCTTCTCCCTTCCCCCCATCTACCCTTCTTCTCAAATTCTAGTTCTGCTTTCCTGACTCAAGCCTGCTATTTGCCCAGTCTCTGGGCAGTCACACAGCCTCCTGATTGGTACTCTTGCCCTCAGTCTCTTGCTCTGCTGTTCCATCTCTTCCAGAGACTCATGGGAAATTACTATTCATGCACGTTTGCAGCGCTTAGTGGGCATTGTTCCATTGCACTCAGCCATGAGACATAGGCATTCCTGTCATCCCCACTTTGCAGATAAGGAAAGTGCAATGCATGGAATTTGCCCAAGATTATGCAGCTGCCCTGATGGAGAGGTTGGGGCTCCAGCCAACCCATGTTTGACTAACCCCAAAGCCAATTCTTTGTCCAGGACATAATGTTCCCTCAAGACTGATGATGTTCCTTAAAATAGCTTTTATGCAAAAATCCCTTCAAGTGGTTCTCCACGGGTTCTGGGGTTTTCATCCAAACTCCTTAGCCCAGCATTTAATATTCAGCTTTCAGTTATCTGGCCTTACCTACCCTTTCAACTTTGCCTCCCATAGGCCCAACTAAACTTATTTGCTGTCTCCTGAACATGCGTATTCCCACTTCTATACCTTTACACAGGTTGTTTTTCTCTACCTACAGTGACCTCTCTGCCCTTCTCCACATTCCTATTTTGTTGAATTCTTTCCATCAATCCTCCAGACCCAGACAAGTTTCCACTGTCTCTTTGAAGTCTGCTCTGATGACCTCAAACCACATTCCTAAACTACCACAGCACTTTTTCTTTTCCTTTTTTTTTTAATCTATCCTGATTATTTCACAGAGATTTTCCAATATTGAGTTGAGATTGGTTGCATCTCAGGAATCCATCATGTAACATCTTCTTGAACTCAGAACATATATGAGCTATAGTTCTAATACTTAAGTGGCTAGTTATTTGTGGATCTAGACTAATATCAATCCAGATCTTCAAAAGTATGTAAAGGAATTGCTTGACTCTTGGAAAACACTTTTTTTCCATAGAAACAAATGTTAGATTAGTATTCTGTATGCCATCTTTACATACCAGTATATGTCATCATTAAAAATGGGTACATAAAGTTCGATATACATATTATTTATTGTGTTCATTTTTTTTTTTTACCAGGACATAAATTCCATGAATCTTACGTGGTTGCTATATTATTCCCTGTGCTTAGAACTGTGCTGGTTACACAGTGTCTTCCCAATCAATGGTACCTAAATGAAATAATAAATGGATAACTCTGGAAATACCTTAACTTATTTAACCATTCCACAGTTTTACTATATGTTTCTTTTTGGAACAAGGTAGGGCATGATGAGAAAAGCAAGTGAACTGCTAGAGACTTAAGTCTTTAATTTTTCACTGTTGTAAACAATCTCAGTAGTTCTTTCTTGATAATTTTTACTTTTTCCCAGTTTCTAAAATTAGATTTAATCTCAATTTAATGAAATTCTAGAGTGTTCTCTTTTAAAAGGTATTTGTATTGTCTTGGGCAAATCTTTATAATCCTTATATACAGCCAGATATTTAGGCAAGCAGTGAAATCCTGCTGAAGATTTCATGTCTTCCATATTTTTCTTCCATATTTTAAATGATAGAAGTGACAGGAATGATGCAGCTTATTCTAAGTTAAGGTCCTAGCAGTGTGATTAAACTTAGTGTGACCAATAGTCCTTAGAGACCATTTTTGGTTTTCATAGAATTTCTCATCTACCATTTCAGTTGCTACTCTAAGTAAGAAAGGTATGAGAAGTAAATCTTAATATCAACACTTGTCCGGCTGCGACTGAAAAATGTAAAATAAATCAATGTCTCCCTAATCAACTGACTTGTGACTCCCCAAGTGTTTGGTCCTTTGCCTTGAATTGAGTTCATTCACAAAGTTCTCTTTCTATTCTGTTAAGAAGGGTTTTAAGACCCTTGGATGCCTATGCTACCTACATACACCATTTGTGTAGAATAATCACGATTATTAAGAAGTATGATTGTAATATTTACTAGATAGAAGGCTCCAAGGATAGATAATGTTGGACAATGTCTCCACCAGCACGATGTTTTATGATGTCATTTTGTTATTTAAAAGGCGAGTTAAAATGTAGGTCCCTTCTAGCCACCTTTTTTCTCCTCTTCCCTCTAACCCCATCCTTCCTTCTTTGCACTACTTTTCTCCCTCATTTCTTCTCTTTCATCTTCTGTACTTTCTCCAGTTCTGAGCCACTTTACCTTGTTTTCTCCATAGGGAAGGAGATGGGGCATACATAAGTGCTGACTCCCTGAAAGGGGGTGAGAGGGATGGTAGAAGCGCACTGGCCTTGGCAGTACTCTCTTTCTGCCACCTCCGTTGGGTGGTTCCCTCTCTAAAGGAATTTAAAGGCCATTTGTGGCCAAGAGTTCCCTGAGAGAACAACAGCAGCATTTGACCAGCTGACCTGGGTTCCACCTTGAGGCACATGCTGCTAAGAGGATGGACCTAGATGTGGCCTGGCCTCCAGATGACTTGCTCTGCATGTTTCTCAGTCCTATATAAAGATTCTCACAGTCGTTACCTCTCTTTTATTTTCTATTCACAAAAATGTCAAATGATCCCCCAAACACAACTATCTATGTTACTTGACCCAGCTAATCTTTAGTTATATTTAATGGTGATATTTTGCTGCCTATACCATATTCATAACAATTCAGATCTTTGAGATTTAATGAGAAACGAAGATAATATAAATGAAATTTTCACCCACTGCCACAAAAGTAGAAACAATCACTTTATAATTATACAGCTTTATCCACATTGCCCGTTGCGGTCTCTTTATAGACGTTACACGCGCAAGTCGTCCCGTAGCTGAGAGCCATATTCTAAATGTTTACTAAGTAAATAATACTAATAACTCAGTATAAATGCTAATAATACTAGTGATAAACACTAATACTACTAAATTAGTAAAATAATACTAATAACTTGACTTATTTAATTTCACATACTAAAGGTCAATTTTTTGTGATAGTTCATTATGCAGCTCTTAAAAAAGTTCTTATTCAAATACACCAAAAAATTAAAAATAAAATTAAAAGTCATTTTTTCATTCTAAGCAATTCAAACAGGATGAGTTTCATGCCCACATGCTGCGGCTGCTGCTGGGTCAGTGTTTATCATAGCATCTCTTAATAGATTTTAAAGAAAGCATTCTCTGCCACACACTTAGTAAGCTAAATTATAGATAAACACGTTCGTCTGACTTTGTAGTCCGCGTTATTTTTCTGAACTTGACTTTGACTCCATCCAAATTCCAAGCAGCCACCTTGTAAACTATTTTGGGAGCAGGCAGACAGGTTTCTACCGTAAAACCATGCAGTTGCTGAAGTTCCCTTGAGTGTGCCATTGATGTGTCAAGGGCCACCTGAACAGGAAAAGGAACACACACAATTTGACTGAGATTTTAATGGCTCTCTACACTAATAGCTATTAATTTGAATGAGAGGGTTTGAAGTCATCTAAAAATAATCAGCGGTTTTATGGTTCTAAACCAGGGAAGTGACCTTTTTCTTTCATGTGCCAGTATCATCATTATAAATATAAACACGGATCTGCCTAATCATTTTTGCCGTAACTTGGATTACCTCCCTTTTATTACCACCACCACACTCCCTGCCCAGTTCTAATATATTTTTATTTCTGACTTCTATTTATTAGACCTTGCACACTGCCAATCAAACCTCGTGGAACTTAGCAAACTCCTGCAAAATTTGGAAATACTTCAGAGAACTCAGTCAGCACCTAACTTTACTGACATGCAGGTAAACATATCACTGCTGCTGGTAAAAAGACCAATTTTTTACTGGATTGTTCTGTGAATATATAAAGTGACGTTTAAAGGGAAATAACTATAATATATATTAGTTTATATTCTGGAGTTATTCTTAACATTTTTTCATCTAGGTGTCGTTAAGATGTGTTAATTAAGATGTCTATTTTGAAATATTTTACATATAAATACATACTAACTAGAAGAAATAAAAGTCTGAATCATTCTTTCATGTTTGTGTTACATTAGAAATGATAGCTCTGAAGATATAGATACTCTAAGAACTACGGTGTTTCCCCAAAAATAAGACCTAGCTGGACCATCAGCTCTAATGCGTCTTTTGGAGCAAAAATTAATATAAGACCCGGTCTTATTTTAATATAAGACTGGGTATATATAATATAATACAATATAATACCAGGTATAACATAACATAACATAATATAACATAACATAACATAACATAACAAACATAACATAACATAACATAACATAAAACATAACATAACATAACATAACATAACATAACATAACATAACATAACATAACATCAACTAACATAACAAACACTGGGTCTTATATTAATTTTTGCTCCAAAAGATGCATTAGAGCTGATGATCCGGCTAGGTTTTATTTTCGGGGAAACACAGTATTATCATCTTTTCATGTACAGAAAAAATGCTAAAGGTTTCGAATCCTGTTTTCATTTTGTATAGCAGTAAAATTTATTTTATGATTAAGTTCTTGTCTCTGCTTTTAATACCCGTTATGCATCAGATGTACCTTTCTCTCCCAGCTGGTTTGCTTTAGGTATCTAACAATGATTCTTCACTAACTTGTTTTGTTCTCTTTGTCTATAACTGTACCATCTGTGTGAACTTAATAATACTTTGTTGCTTTTAACTATTTGTGTAATGTAGGCTAACTGTGTAGATATTTCAAAGAAAGACAAGCGGGGCACAAGACGATGGAGAACAAAAAGTGTCAGCAAAGATACAAAAATACAACTGCAGGTACAGACTTTACTTTTCCTTCATTCATATGTTTACATACTTTTATAGTCTTTGTATGTCAGTTTATGGAAGTTAAAAAGTTTACAGCAGCTTAACTTCTTTAAAGCCAGTGCTTTTCAGACTGAGTTATCTAAAATAGTGGGAAATTTATTCTTACTCTTGCATAAGTCAAAGTTATTTAAAATGCAGGTTATAGTTATTTAATATGAATGCAAAGTAACATTTTCATTCTCAATTATAACCTTTGAACCATTAAAATATATTTTAACAAAAATCACATTAAAAATCTCATCCATTAAACATCCAATGGGTTGTAATCAATATTCATTTATGTGTACTAGATCTTAAAAGAGCCTTTTATGTGTTAGCTTTGTCCAAACTTTTATCTATCAATAAAAGAGTGAGGGCTGCAGTAGATTCTAAATCAACAAACTTGGGATCTAGTGTAATCACTCTGATTTCCTGGCAGTGTAATTTCATGTATTTCTCTTAAATTTTCTGGGCTTCTATTTGCTCCTCAGTAAAGTGAAGGAGTTAATGTAATGATCTCTGAATTCCCTTTCAACTCTAAAATCCTGTGATTCTACAAAAATAGATGTTATGTGGCCATCAACAATCACTTTTAAAATCTGAATTAAAGTATTAATGGCTCATAATAAATTACTTGAAATTTATTTTGAATAAGTTATTTATTTGAAATTAGTGATTTTAAAGTTTAAAATAAGATCCTGTTGTTATTTTATTGCAATGATACTAGATATGGTAGATGCCTAAAACCTCTTATATCATAAATTATATTACTTTCAGATCCTTAAACTGGAATCTCTCTCTACTTCTCCAGTACTAGTTGTGTATTATAAAGGACTCCTACCCTGCACAATCAGAATTAGACTTATGACTTTGCTTTTCTTTCTATTGCACTATAAATCAATTTATATTCAAATACAAAGGTGAAGGGAACTGCTTTTCAAAATTCCTCAGTGTCTTCTGAATAAATAACAATAATTCTTTAATTCTGACTGTACTGATAACATTTTTTGTGTTGTGATTCTGAATATGTAACTAACAATCGCTTTGTTGTTTTGCTTGCTAAGCTGCTGTATTTGTAAATAATTTTTCATAACCACTAAATATCCATGGTTTTATTATTTAGTATGTCCACATTCTACAAACACGTTTTTTATGTTCCTTTGTTCAATATGTGTTTTCCTCTCTATTTGGAAAATTAATATTGTGGAGACAAATGGGCCAAATGACTTCACAAGAAAATTACCTGAAATTGCTTTTGGCAGTTTCATTTGTTTTGAGCATGTGATTGTCTAGTTTTGTGGCTGTGTTTTTTAAAGCATGGCATCTATGGTTAATATAGAAAAGAACCATTATAAAACTAAATTAAAGAAGGCCAGAATCATAAGAACATATGCATTTGTGATTAGATATGATTTCAGTCTTGTTTTTATAAGGTATGCCATTGAACAGATTCCTGTTCATAGCAGTTGCCTTGAATTGATTGGTTATCAGTGAGTCTGAGTACAACGCTCTTTGCCACCCTGCTGTGGCCAGGAGGCCAGCCATGGTCCCCATATTGGTCAGTTTTTTCTGCAGGAAACAGAATGCAACTCTGAATAGCCCACCTAGTTACAGGCTATGCTTTTCAGTGTGCAGAGAGTTCATGAGGATTTTTTTCTTAAGCCATCAGAAGAAATTATTCAAAAAGCAGGAAAATATTCTTCATTCATACTCCTGCAACATTTTTGGGTGGCTTATTTTTAAGTTTTTATTTATGCTGTTTTGCTTTGTTTTTGTTTTGCCAAAAAAAAAATGACCCTTATGGTTCTAGTTTAATTATTTTTGAAGGAAATTGAAATCAGCTCATCCCCACACTCAAAGAAAACTTTAAACTTTTAAAAGTAGGAGATTTTGTTGTACCTCCAAGTGGAAATAAAAAGACTTGGGGTTGGCAGTAACCTAATCATTCCCAGAGAAACCCCCCTTCCACATGGACTGGTAAAAGAAAAGGTATGGTAAGAGAAATGCTGCAGAATTTGGTACCATCCCTGGACCTTTTCTGCTCACTCAAACCAACAGGCCTTCCAAGTTAGGATCCCTCATTCTCTATGACAGAAATTACTTGGAAGTTTCTGCAACATGTGCACTTGGCTGGGGAATCATTAAATCAGACAGGATTGACTATGACCGGTATAAATGTTATTACTCATCAGTATTTTACTGGCAGAGAGATAGAACATTTATTTGTACTGTAGTGGATTAAATATACCCACCATCTTCTCCCACCCTAATGTGCAGGTTTTTCCCTCCTGTTTTAAATATTTCTTGACAATGGGAATTCCATCTGATGGTACCAAGTACTTATTTGTTTTGAGCCCATAATCATCTCACTACTTGAACCACTTTCTCTGATGGTCATTGTTGCAGCCAACTTGAAAGACCTGTAGTGAGTGGCTCATTTTTTATTTCCTCTGTTGTTTGTAACTTTCAGAATACCAGCCATTTTTGCAGGAACCTAGACTATCTGGTGGTGGTGGTGGTGGTGGTGGTGGTGGTTATTGTTACTGCTGTTGTTTTTACTGGTGTTTTCACTGAACTTTGCATTCAGCATTCTGTAGCAGTTACCATTTTGAAGCAATTTTAAAACAGATTGTTTAAAATATAGACCTCAGGAAAGTAAAAATGAACATGTTATACTGGATGTTTGATTGCTTATTCTTGCATAGGTTAGATTGTGTTATTGATTTGAATGTGAAGGTTAAATTTTGGACCTGTGTGGCCATATTTCCAGTAGAAACCGTTGGGAAGCTAGCCTCAAGAATCCATTATGCAACTCACTGAAGGCAACATTTGTCCTAGAAGACTCTGTGGAGATTACTTTTTAGAAAAGGGACTTTTTTTCCCCCAAACTTCAAATTTTCTCATTCTGTTAAAAATCTCAGTATCATCATTGTACAGTAACAATTGGGCTGTGTTTTAAATGACGTAGAGAAAGGCAATAAGAGAATAATTTTTAAAGGGTTGCGAAAGAGAGAGCTGCTAGATTTCCTGTGTTGCATACAGCATGAATTAAATAACCAGATCCTTAGTTGTTGGACGGAATGAGGAATCGTAGGAAGTATGGAGTAGCAGAGAAATGATCTGATGTCATTCATGTGTAACTATCCTAGATCTCACAGATGCTCAAATTACCTTGTAGGGTCAAAATAAGTTATTCCTTCTTTTTTACTATATTAAATATACGGGGATTTTGTATAGAAAAATTTTTGGTGGAAAACAAATTATGTATGTGCATATATAATAAGCATAAGATTTATGAAGAAGATTTATGAAGATGAAAGAGAAATGTAAATGTAATTTGGCAAATATAAAGAGAATTAGAGAAACAAGAATTTTAAATATTTTTCTGTTGTTCCAAAAATATTAAAGCAGTCTTGCTGTTTTTTCTCAATCTGAACTGTTAGGTGACTGTTAAGTACATCTCAGTTAATTGGAATTGAAGTTATTGTTCACAACCATAAAGAGTCAGGATCTGTCAAATAGAGGCAGAGTTGAGTGGTGAGAAGGAAATGTCCTTATCCCTTAATTCCATTCACCAAGAAGGAAAAAAAAAGAAAGACAGCTCAAGGATTCTTCTACTGGTTTATGCATAGGTGCACATCACTGAATGAAATCTATGCTTGCGTAGTTGATTTTTGTAGGCATTGTCCCCACACACTGATAAAATTGAGTTCTTCTTATGCTGTGGAGATTAATTTCCTCCGTGGAAAATTCATCAATTTGAAAATCCCAACACCCTTCATTCCTAATGTTGAATCCCAGAGAGCATTATAGGAGGGGACTAAATGGGGAGTTGAAGATTCCTGCTACCCTTCCCCTTACTTTTTCCTCCCAGCAAGAAACAAAAAACATTCTGCATTACAACCTGTTCATTTTAGCTTTCGCATATATTTATTTAATCACTTTTTTCTGAACTTAGTTTTTCTTTGCTTCCATTTATTGAATGCCTTAGACTTCATATATTAATAACATGAGATTGCATGAATAAAACAGTATGCAAATTTATTTTACCTTGAAATCTCAAGCTATTCGTCAATTCACACTTTTCCATCTCCTTTTGGGGTGGGTTATATTTAGCAAATAGACTTATGTGTTTGGGTGACCTGTGATGAGAATGATGAACTTTTCCCACAGTCTGAATGCCCCTTCAAGCTCTTTTTAATGCTAAGAATGGGGGAAAGTCAACTTCAGTTAAAAATTCTCCCTCTCCATTGTCTGATTCTCTTTCGTCCTCCCATATCCTGTCCGCTCTCCCTCATCCCATGTTTTCTCCTCCCTCTTCTTCTCTCATTCCCTGTCAGGAAGGGCCATCTGTGAAGGGCCAGTTCAGCACAATTCGGCGCCGGCAGAGGCTAGCGGCAGCAGTGGCTACAACAGTGAGTGGATTTCAATCTCAAGTGGACATTTAACAAGAATGAGAAACTGTGTATGAGTGTCACCTCCTCTGTCCTAATGGTGCCACTTGTGTGTGACACCATCAACTGTGACCCACTCCTGTGTTGGCATAGCTTTCGCATGTTCTCTGGCTGCCTTTGCATGGCAGGAGTTGCATATGGGTATGGGTGTTTGTGATGGAAAACTATTATGTCATCCAGGTGTCTCCTTCTACTATCAGTTAAGAAATACTGTAAATTCAAGGTTGTGAAGCTGAGTACAGCTCCCTGTAGTGTGGGATTTCCTTAAATAATACTGGGTTTGTGGGGTGGGGGACGGTTTTGTTTTGTTTTGTTTGTTTTTTGGGTTTTTTTTGTTTTGTTTTATCATACTGCTATTGGAACCTTTGCTAACTGATTTGTTTTTCGAAGAAAAGTCATGTTACTACAGACATAAATTGTGCTTTTTTTTGTAGCAATGTGACTATTTGAACAGGATGTGAGAATAAAGAAATGAGAGGGTAAGAAAAGGTGAATTTTGATGTCATCTCTAAATGGCTACACAAATTACACTTAGCAAGGGAAAATTGTTTTCTGGAAGGAATATTGAGCTGAAAATCAGAAAATAGAGGGTGGAAAGGAGAAAAACCGCAAAGTTAAATGGTGTTTTGTCCATATCCAGAGGTTGGTTTGGTTTTGTTTTTTAAGAGAAAATAGGATAGATATTAGGAGGGTAGAGGAAGTATTGAGATAAATAAGGTAAATAACCAAAATTTCAAATTGAATGGAAGGTATTTAGAATAGTGAACTGTCTGTGTGGAACACAAAATAGAACATGGAAATACAAGAATCCTTTGCTGGATAAAAGTAAATCATAATCTTTGTTTAGTCATGACATCCTATCGACTTTTTTCAATATGAGTACTGAGTTAATAGCAATCATGGATATTAGTTTTTTGGCTGTTAAATAATATTTCCTAACTTAACAACAGGCTTACTCTTGCTAGAGGTGGAGTATATTTTAAGATCGGAATTGCTGAAAACTATAAAAAGGTTTTGGTTCCATTGTAGGAGAATGAATACTGTTGTAAGGATTGTTGGTTTTCTACTTTATGATTGGCAACTGACTCTTGCATTTTATCTGGGTGCTCGCTGCATTATTTGAGAAACAGAATTGCTTCTGATTATGAAATGAACTACTGACTTGGAATTTATTAGGAAACTGACTTTTTAGCTCACATTTTGTGAACATTGGAACAAATTATTGAAGTGGAATTTATGGCTAATGTATAACTTATACAGGTGTGAAATGCAGGCATGTGACGACTACATGGTAACAGTTTCTGACAATAGATACACGTGTAATCAGTTACATAATTTTTAAACGTTTGTAATCTTTTATTTATAAGTGAAGAAATCAAATGATTATTAGAGAATAATATTGCAGTATGGAAAGGAAAGGTCAATCATTGTACGAAAACACTAAAATTTCCTAAATAATGTCCTTCTAGGATGGCATGTAGGGAAGTGAATGTGTTTCTACTGTGTTCATTTTTTAATTGCAGATACAGATAAGTGAATATAATAAAACTGGGGTTAGAACCTATTTGAATAGAATGGGTTTATATTTTAAAAATTGAGAACAGAAGAGAAAGTCCTTTTAAAAAAAAGAAAGTATTAATGCCCACCTCCCAGGTAGCTGTGACCACAGAAATTAAGAATAACTTAGATGCATCTAATCAGAAAAGCTATTGGCAACATTTAGCAATGAATTTGAAAATAACTGGGGGGAATTATTACTGTCACCCCTCTAGGATTTATAACTTTAACTCCACACCAGAGCATAGCAACATCTAGCATTCCTTGGCCCCCTCATCCATATCTCAGTGACCTGACACTGGTGACCCAGCCCCCTGTTTCTTTTACCTCAGTTCTTTTACCCTAGTTCTCCTTATTTCCCAGTCCTTCCTCTTCCCCAAATTAAAGCTATTCTACACGGTGTGAGCCTATCCTATCCTGCTAGTACCTTTTACCTATAATTCTTCCAATGACTCCTAGTCACTTACTTTCTTTGCCCATCCGGGTATCTGGCGCAGCTGAGATTACTCACAAAGAAAAGTGCACACAAGGAGAGGTTTCAGAGATTTATTCTTATCGATCCTTAGCACTAACATCCAAATGGTCCTGTTGCAACATCAGCCAGACTCAACAGAATAGGGGGTTTGAAAATAGAAACACCGGCCCCTCCACAAGGACAAACCCTAAAAATCCCAATGCAATCAGTACTCCCCATGAAGATGCCTGCACGTGTAGTACAGAATAACAGCTGCGGGGCACTTTTCACATTGGCTCCATGAGTCATATACACTTAGATGTGCTCTTTTTCATTCACGGTTACCATTGCTGAATTTCAGTGCCACTAGTTCCACTGTCCATCCACGTCTCTTTTAACTTATTTATAGACGGGTGTTAAAAGCATCTCCTAACATCACCATTCCAAACTAGTTAATGGTACCAGAATGTTTCTGAATCAGGCTTCCTCCATGTCACAGGATTTCCAGGAACCTTGGATTTTGTTCCTGAGTAGGGTGTAAAGGCCACATCCATCATCGAGGGTTCTCAGTACAAACATTGAGAACTGTAGACAGCTCCCACTCCAGCCACCACTGACAGAGAGCTTCGTTACCACTTAAATTTTTTAATCCCATGATACCCTGATTGACAAATAAAAAACTGAGTAAATAAGTCCCCAGGCTGAAGAGATATTCAAGTAGAACGAGATTAATATATCTTACTTTGTAGTCTCAATTTTATTTCATGAATTATTCTATTAAAATGACTCATTCCATATACTTCTTTTAACAACAAGAACAAAAAGATATCGATATAAACATTTTCAGTAGGAAACATATAAAAATTAGTTTTCAATATCCCAGGGGCCTCTCTGATTTCAGTTTGAATGCAGCATTCCAAGTGTCTTTCCCTATGGGTTATGTATACAAATTCACTTTTACTGGTTTAATTGTCAGTTTAAACTTCCTTTATGTTCAAAATATAAATTTATAACTTAGGTTTTTCTTCTCACTGTCTGCTTCCAAATCGTCATAGAGAGGCCATTATCTGAGGGATAACTCTGGGCTCTTGCTGGACTCTCTGGGCCTCCACTGGATCATGTTCTCCCATCGCTCCCTGTCCCCCAGCTGTCAGAGCCACCTCCCTACCCATAAAGCAGAGACCCCTCTCCTACGCCATGCCAGTCCTTGGAATGTTAAAAGCACCTGAGTGAGGTTGGAGACTGGAAAAAATAAATAAATGAATAAATGAATAAATAAATAAATAAATAAATAAATAAATAAATAAATAAATAGAAGCACCTCAGTACAAATAAATCCCTTTTCCCTGATTGTCAACACATATCATTCCCCATCACCAAATACCCACATTCCTTTTTCTTAATGCTCTTCTAGTTCCTTGTATCAGGAAGCATAAGCTTAAATCTGAAAACTCTCTGGTCTACCGATTTCCTCAATTCACAGTCTCTCACCATGATGTGATCTCCTAATCACCACCACCCTTTCCATGGATTCTCTGTGTCCTTCCTAGATGGCTATGGGCTGACTGCTCTTTCTAAATTTTCTAAATTTCTAAAGCATCACCACAGTTAAGGTCAGAACATTTCTGTTTTCAAATATTCTTCCATTTAAATCCCATTCCTCAAAAGACCTCCGTCATTGTTATCACAAAGTTACCTGGATAGAATTCCAACAAGTTATTGAACCCAAGGACACCATTTTCTCAAATGGCTTATCTGCGCTTTTATATCTCTTCTCTGGAACAGCCAGGAGATTAAAAAAAAAAAGTTGTGTCTGATGAGATAAAAACGTTGTTCACATTTTCCAGCCCAGACAACAAATTCTTTGGATAATATACATTATTAGCATGCTTAGCATAGCAGAATTTAGATGGAGAGCTTCGTGCTCATTTCCTTTCCCAGTAAGCCTTGGATATCATTTGAGATAAATAGCTCTCTTCCAGGGCCAAGCTACATCTGAGGAACCCTTGTCCAGTCCCAACTGCCCTTCCTCAGATCCACAAACTGCAGCTTAGGTCAGAATTGTTGGTTCTCTCCAACTGCTCCATCTATTCTTTGCATCTGCCGTGCATGCTGGTTTGTGTTTGTTCTCTGTCTTAAAATATCAGGAAATTTAAAGCAAAATCAAAAAATGAAAAAAACGAAGTGGTTCTGGCATACGTATACATCAGACTAGACGTTGGTTCCTTCTTCCTACAATGTATTTCCTGTTAGATAGAGGATGTGAGTTATGCTTTCATTTATACAAAATTCAGTGAAGGAGTCTTAGGGTCTGGTTCTTGAAGATAATTGAATAAACATCTGTGGATTTAGAATTAGGAGAGGTTACTGGTGATCTGATTTACAAGAGGAATTGATATTGTCATTTTACAAGAATATTGGGTTGACAATGTTTGTAATAGGTAGAACGTTCTAGAAAGAGAGGGAAAAGTGCTTTGCCTCCACCCATCACAAGCCTAGCCCAGATCCAGTCTGGGCAAGGAAGTACTTCTAGCCATTGGGAAAATCTATAGTAATATGACTTTTTTTACTTAATGCTTTTCTATCTTGGCCAGTTCATAAGCCATATTCACATATGTAACAGAGTTGTGTGTAACATACAAAGATAAACTGTAGTGATTTATATAATATATATTTTATTTCCAAATATATTTTGATAAATCAATTTCAAATTCTATTGTGGATCTTTTTAAGCCATTATCATATTTACTATTAAACTATTTATGTCTTATCTAATGGCTATAGAACAAGTAAACCTTTCTGTCCATGCGCCTCTTGAATTTTCACCTGTTCAGTAGGCTAAAACAGAAGTAAGCATAAAAAGTCCTCTGACACACAAGTACCCAGACTTTGTAAGAGAAGATCAGCCATGTCGCAGTTTATACTACTGTTTTCTGCCAGTAATTTTTTTAGAATATAACAGTGGGTTCAGAGCTGAAGCTTATCTGGGAATTATACCTTTTCTTCCTGTCATTCTGTAGTCATCTCTCCCTGTACCAGTGAAAAGCCAGTGAGTCAGCAGCAGACCTAAATCAACTATGGAAAATGAGACTCCTTGCCACCCCGATGCCCTGCAGAATAAATGAGTACTGAGTGTCTCGGAGTGTGTCATCAGAGAGGAATCTATTATTTTGAAGAAGGGAAGAGGTCTTTTCTATGTAAGAGAATGTGAAACTGTGCACTGTTGCTCTTTAATAATTTATATCTTTTCCTTTCAGGTTCCTTTCAGTGCTACCATGTCACCAGTTCGCTTGCATTCCTCCAACCCCAACCTTTGTGCAGATATTGAATTTCAGACTCCCCCTAGCCACCTCACTGACCCTCTGGAAAGTTCAACGGATTATACAAAACTTCAAGAAGAATTTTGTCTAATTGCACAGAAAGGTAACAACAAATCTAAGGTGCCCTTTAGAGAAGCTCTCCTTTGACGAGAGGTTGCCATTTACTCTTTTATCCTTGTCTAGGTAGTCATGGTAGAAAGATTAAATGGTTTATATACTGGCTGGAGCTCTATATACAGAACTCAGCAGGGTATGATGCCTGCTTTTTTGGGAGAACACACATCATAGGATTACAGTTATTGACTGTATAAAGAAAGTGTCACGTTCGGAAGAGAAAAGGAAGAAAGACAAAAAGAGTTATCCCAGGCTGGTCAGGAGACACTGCTAGTCAATGTCTTTTTTTCTTCTTCAGTGTCTTTTAGTTATTTAATACATAATTGTGGCTTATCCTTAGCAAGGAAAAAAGAAGAAATAGACTCTGTTGGAGTCTTTCTCTTTTCTTATTAAACAACACTCATTGATTTTACTGTAGTTTGTGGGCCAGGAATTTTGGCAGGGTTTAGCTAAGCAGTTCTGTGCCACATGGCACTGACCAAGCTCACTCAGTGGTAGTCTGCTGGAGGCTGGGCTGAAAGGTCCAGGGTGGCTTCACCATGTACTTGGCATCTTGGTTGGACGGCTGGAAGGCCACACACTGCTGTGTCACTCTACCCCTCCATGCCAGCTCCGGGGTCCAAAAGATTGGAGGGGACTGGCGTGGAAACTGCTGGTCCTATTCAACGCCAGCTCTGGAACTGGCACCGCGTCACATCTTGGTCAGATCTGCACAGGCCAGTCCAGATTGGAGGGGAGGGGAAACTGACCCCACCTTGGAGTCCCTTTTCTAATGTTAAATTTTCAATAAGACAGGTTGCATGAGTTCAGTTGTTTTCATCAGCCACAGGGAGTAGAGTATAATAAGTGAGAAGCAGGATAGTGGAGTACAGGTAGACTGAGCAGTCCTGTGTTTACCAAGGAGAGCCTCAGCTCTCATATTATAACCCCCGCCCCCATTTAGTGCTATAACATTTAAATTTCAGCTATGAAAATTCATTTTTTGACTTAATACCATCTCAGGCATTTTTAAATGCATAATCTCTTGGAGAAGGACATACATTATGGTGTTTTTCCATCGTTAACACCTAATTGATGTTATTATTGAATTTGAAATTGAAATTGAAATTGTTTTTGAAATTATTGAAATAATTTCAATTGAAATTATTAATCACATTTATTTCTTCTGGGGCTGCTGCTAATAGGTTATAAAATATTCTTGATATTCTTGAAAATGTGAGTTAAATGGAACATCTCAAGTGCCACCACACACACCCCCAAGATTCAAGAGCCTGGTGGCTCAGGAAAAGAAGGGGTGCACACTGAGGGCACCTCTGGGAATGTTGAAGTCAACAAAAATTTATACTCTCAAACCATCGGTACAGATGTGCTATATATATTTCCTCAATTCCATAATCCCAAACAAGATAATTTATCTTTCCTCTTTTTTTCTGTAGATTTCTGAGTTGAGGTTCTATGAGGCAAACTCTCTTTCACCGGCTATTTTACTCCTAGTACATTTTTATTACATTTCTTAGCTGGATGCTAATTATGTCATTAAATGAGAACAATGTTCTTTTGTTTATATAAGGGCACAGATTTACAGCCCGGAAAGCCAGTAACTTTTACTCATCTTGACAGGTGGCGGGGTATAGGAGCAGGTAGAATGAGACAACAAATGTGTGAGTTAAGTACAGTACAGCTACTAAAGGGAAATGGATAAAGCTGAAGGTACCTCCAGGAAAGCTTTGTGGTTGCAATCCTAAGGCTTTCATGAAATCCAAGTTTCAACAGAATTTGAAAACCTCTATTGAAACAACATATTTTCTTTTCAACTATGCTAGAAAAAAAGGGGGCTTTTCGATAACTGTTGAGTGAACTCTTTAAAAAGAGTTATGGATTTTGAAATGAGTGAGTCTGCTTTTAGAGCTGCCAGTGGGGTTAATGTATTCCAGCTATCAAATGATTACCTTTACATTGATTACGACAAGAGCGTAGCACATAAATCAGTATATTCTGAGTCCCTTATGATCCCTCCATTTTTCCTCTTTAATTCAGGCCACAGTTTTATGCTACAATTTTTCACTTCTTTTAATTATGACCTTTCTCAAGTAAGGAAATACCTATCTTAGAAGACCTTGCATATTACAGAAATTCTATAATTATAAAGATAGGAGTTGGAAGTTCAACCTTTTGTAATTTAAAATTAAAGAATGCCTCAGATTTTACCAATGTATGTTGTTAGTAATGCAGGAACTGGAAAGGGGTTGGTGTTATTATTGTTACTTTTAAATCAAAGCATTTCTGACATCCAGATGTTCCTGGCTAAGAAAGTAATTCAAGTACTGTTCTTAAGACCAAATTAGTTCCTGACTCAAAGAGGACTAGCTAAAACTTTCTACATCAGCTGCCTGTTTGTGTTGGCAGGACTCATAAAGTGCTCCTTTTGGGAAATAATTTTTGGATAGTTCTAAATGATACGTGCGTGTCTTCGTTGTACACAGAACTGCTCAAATATTCTCAACAACTATGGCAAAGTAAAACTCGTTCTCTTTTCCTTCTAGGAATTGTTGATAAGTTTATAAATATAACTTTGTAAATATAAATTGTAGATTTATTTATAAATTAATTTATAAATATTGACATTGATATTTTATATGCTTGTCTGGTAGGAAGTGTTAAAACTTTCACCCTGATCAATTACCATTCCCATATTTGTTTCATGTATAGATGTAATGATAGATTCCATTTTGAGGCTGGCTTTTAATTAGACTGTAATATAACCTTTCTAGAAAATGTCTATGCATGAATTAAAGTGCTAAAAAGTTTATAATTTTGGATATTCTTTCAGGATCCAGTTGATCTTTGTTTCTCACTTTTCTCTCCACCTAGTGCATTCTCTTTTGAAGTCTGCCTTTAATAGCATAGCTATCGAGAAGGAGAAGCTTAAGCAGATGGTTTCCGAGCAGGATCACAGTAAAGGCCACAGCACCCAGATGGCACGGCTCCGGCAGTCACTCTCTCAGGTAAATGAGAATGTGTTTCACGTGCATGGCACCTTCCCAAGCCTGTAAGGCATGGGATGGGGGTGGAGGCAGTCCATCCCAGTGATGGCATATTCATCTGACAGTCTGTCAATTCCAGTGTCAGTATTAAAGCTTATTACTTCCAAAAATGTCAAGGTAAGAAAAAAAAATCAACCAAACTTGCTTGCAAATACATAATTATTATTTTGATTGATTGAATATTTTAGTGCCTCTCTATGATCATTTATAAGGCAGTCCCTGGTTTAATAAAAAGAGAATCATGCATTTGCACATGATTTACACATCTAAACTATGTTTCAGAATATATTCAATCCAATGTTAAAACAAAATCTACTAGACCTTCCGTACTTCATGTTTTTCCCACTTACAATACATTTTAGTCTGTCTAAAATGACTAATTACTGTTACATATTTTTTCTGATAAAATCATTTTAGCTATTTCTTTTCTTAGCATTTTCTTCCTACGTTATGCTCCCTGAAGCTAGACTTTTATATTTCAATATATATAAAACATTATAATATGTATTATTGAATACATATTCATTTTATATATATAATACATATTATAATGTTGTATAATGTATGCATAATTATATAAATATAAAATATATAATTATATATATAAAATGGATATGTATTATATATATATATATATTAGTTTCAGGTGTAGAAAGCACAAATTGGTAGTCAGAATATAGCCACAGGGATATGAAAGACAGTTTGGGGAATATAATCAATAATGTTATAAAGATTTTGTGTTCAATATGTTATATATTGATCTTATTAAATCGCTATGTATATCAAAGTTAAAATTTTTGATAAAAGCCTTTAAAGCTGTACTTACACTCTTTTACACTTAGTACTTCCTCTGAAATAAGTATTTTATTCCTTTAGTCTATAAATGCACTTTTAAAAATTCCCTTGACAATTCAAAGTTGTTACATGATTTTGTGTGAGAACTCAGTGTTTATATAAACTATTGTTCACTTCCTGGTGCCTTGGATCAGAGTGAAGGAGCAAGCAAATCCTGGGTAAGTGGTTTTCCACGTGGATCAGTTCCTGCTTGAACAGTTTCACCTCAGTCCCTAGAAATTAGTCTTAAACCGCCTCGCCGTGTTTTATGTACCTGAACTGTCAGCTTATTTTCAATGTGAAGTTTCATGGTATTAACTGTTGTTATCTGGCCCACGCTTTCTGCGTTTATCTTAAAACACTGTCCGTTGAGGTGCATATGCTGCTTCCAGTGCAAAACTAGGGACTGGGGAGCATGGGCATTGAAAGCGGCAGCTGTCATGCCAGTCTGCAGAGGGCTTTACTCATAAGCACTTAGTGGTTTGCCCTGGACTAGTCTCATGTCGGTCTTTGTTGAACACTCCATCAATGTCAGTTGATCTTCTGAATCATTTTTCTGAATGTTTCATGAATCAGAAGGTCAAAATAATGATGAAGTAAACATGCAATTGTCATCTTGCAAACATGTAAAATACAGTCTTGTCCCCCCACCCATGCTGCAGTGTTGCCTTCAAATGTATTTAATGATGGAGGCTTAATGATACAAGATAAACTTGTACTAAGAAAAACAAGAAAATGTGTTTCTTGCTCGCTTGCTTGCTTTTATTTTCTTGTTGCTAAGAAAAAGAAGAGTGAATAGAGATCTAAGTTGGGCATCGGGTGAGATTAGAAATGGTGATGAAGAGAAATTTTAAAGTTACTCATTTGTTCATTCCTTTATTCATTGTATTTCATTCAACTGACAGTATATGAGATACGGTAGAAGATGTGGAACAGCAACATAAAACTAGCCCTGGCCATGTTCCCAGGAAGCTCAGGATCTGATTCATGAGATGAGCAGTATTTACTCAGGAAATAGTAAATGGCCCATGCTATAGTCCCTTCAAATTGGCACATGGGTGGTACAGATTTCCGGGGCTCTGGTCGATCAAAGAAATAGAAGATCTTTGAGCTGTGAGCAGAGCCACAGATCAGGAGGAATCGAGTCTTGAATTAGGCCTGAGTAGACAGCAGCAGCTCATAAGGAAGGACCTGATATTAACATGTTAAAAGTCAAAGAAAGCAAAATTATATCAATTTTGCATCCTTTGAGTTAAATATTTCCTTCTCTTGTCAAAACATATTTATTTGCATCTTGACTTAGAGCCTCAACAGATTTGGAGAGGGGATGTTATATTTATTTTTTAACCAAAAAGCTCAATTGCATCCTCAAAAGATGTAAAAATAATTTGGAACTTTAAGATGGTTCATTTTACCCTATTCACTACAGAATTCACGGCTTCCAACTGTTTATCAATACAGCATTTTGCCTATGTTCACACTCTGTGTCTATCCATACCTTCCCATTGGGCCAGTCTTACCCTCACTAGACATCTAGTCCCATCACCTCTTAGGCTGGACTCTCTTTTGAAACTCACTACAGCCTTTGCTTAGGCATTTAAGTTTACTGTCAGCTCACTGCTTTCTAAGGTATCACTACCCCTGGTTAGACCACTGGAGAGGTATCTGGGGAATTCATAGTGGCTAAAGCATGGCATGAACAGGGAGAACTAGTCTAGGAGTAGCTATTTAAGTAGGTGGGAACCAGCTCATCAAGGATGACCCAACAGAATTTAGATTTATCTTACCAGTGCTGAAGAAGCCTTAAAGAATTTTAACTAGTGAGCGATAATTCTAGAAATTGGAAATGTTACTGTATATTTCTGTATATTGGAAAAATTACTCTAGTGCCGTATAGGAGATGGATGGAATTAAGGCAAAACTAGTTGGACAGACTTTAAAATATTTGAGATCATGCAAGCCTGAACTAAGGAAGTGCCAGGGTTTGTAGAAGGAGGGGATGGGTTTCAAAGACACTGAAGGGAAAGAGTAAGCATGGAGATCAGCTGAATATTAGAGTAGGACAAGGAGACAGAGTCAAGACTACTTTTCAGGTTGTTTACGTGGATAACTGGGTAGATGGCAGTTCTTTCCCTAAGCGTGAAAATACAAGAGGAACTGATTTGTCGAGGGTAAATAATGAGTGTCTTTTTGTGTGTGGAGGTTGAGGTGTCTGTGGGACATCCAACATGCAATTAAATATATTAATCTTGGGCTTGGGAGAGAGGTCTGGGCTAGAGAGAAAGATGTGGATACCCAGTATATCACGGAAGTTGTAGATGTTGATAAATTGTGTTTTCAGTCAGAGTGAAAGAGTCAATGGTGCTACCATAGAGAACATTAATATTTAAAGAACAGGCTAAAAGAACAAAAAAGACCCTTTGGTGGAGACCCAGGGGAAGCGCTGAAGAATCTAGATAGCAAACCACTAAGATCAAGGGGAAAGAGTTTTGATAGTGTCAGGAAGGAAAAGGTTAACAGACTCTGATTTGGTAGCATATAATATATGGTCTGAAAGGCAACCTTAGAATTTGGCAGTTATTTCAGTATGTTTGTATTATGAGGGAAAGGAACCAACACATAAAAAGACAATGAAAATGGGAAACAATTAACTGATAGAACCATCCTGGTTGACGAACTCTATTTTCAGTGTCCCTCTTTTAATATAGCACATAGTATTGAACAAGATACTAAATAGCTTAAACTTTGAGACAATTGTTTTAAATATATTTTGATATTAATGTAACTTCACGTTATAGTGTGATGTGATTTTAGATAGTCTAAAGACATCTTTCATCCATATTCAAGTGTCATCAATTAAACCCCCCAATATTTTTTTATGACCAGTTATAAAGCCAAGTCTCCCCCCAGAGAGTTAAGGAAAAAGAGAGACTGTGTTTAAATAACTTCTTAAATTAATCTAACATTTCTAAAGCATATTTTAAAATGTAAGTCCTAAAAAAAAATGTAAGTCCTATTTCATATATGTCTTAATGATTAAAATGCTCCATCTTAATAAAGATTTTAAGTGTACCAAACTTGGAAAATTCCAGCATCCTTTTAGAAAGCATATAGCATATAAAATACATGAAATTGACATTCTTCACTACATGCTGAGCATAAATTGTTATCTGCCTTGGGTATTTAATAATGAATTCCTGAACAGTATAATGAATTCCTTTTCTAAACTGATATTTCTTCCCTGATCTTTATGTACACAAAGACACACATAATTCTGATATTTTACCTCCATGAAACTTTAAAAGTAGCTTTCACACCTACTGGGAGGCAGCACAGTTGTTGGATTTGAACCTGGAGGACAGGACATTTTATGTGACATCTATCCCGTTATAAATGACTTTATTTCACAACAGCTATAATTTCATGTCCCATTGAATGTAGTTCCCTGAACACCAAAATCAAATGGTATTGAAAAGACTGAGGTAACCTCAGCAACCCATTACTATAACAATAAAAGAGTAAACTTAACTTGAGTCTGTCTTCAATACATTATGCTTTGTCACTGTTACTATTGTGATTGATTTCTGGCCCCAGGATTTGTGCACAGCTTGTGCTAAATGCAGTCGGTGTCGGGTCCATACAAATGTAAGCAGAATATGATCCTGGTACTCCATCCAGAATTACTGTATTTCATGAATCAATATACCATCAATTATTAGATGTCTCATCATTTTGTTCATTACTAAGAAAGAAAGAAAAAACTGCTGTCAAGTAAAGTGACTCAGTGCTTCAGAGGTGTTAAATGGGGAAATGTGCATCTTAGAATTAATGAAATGGGATGTGTAAGGGAATGTATGCAAAAAAAAATTGGCTTAGGGCACAGAGTAGCATAATTAGAATCCCAAACGTAGTGTTTACCATCCTTCCTATCTACAGCAATTTACATATCCAACATAAATATTCAGTGTTGGGATAAAAGTCCCATATATATTTGTTTGTTCCTGCATTCCCCATTTCCCTGAGACTTGGCCACATTTGTTCAGTACAGATAGTATTTGTAGAATCCTTTACATTTTTTTTTTAGCTATCCAGTAAATTCAAATTTATATCATTTGGGGCATAATATGGCGATATTTATTAAAGCCTTAAAAAGATTTTATCCTTTGACCCTTTGGTCCATGGCTGATATGTATAGTCTAAGGAAGTAATACTGAATGTAGAAAACCATTATCACTTAAACATTTAAGGCAGCTTTATTTATTCTAGTAAAAATCAATAACAGCCTAAGTGCCCGATAACAGGAAATATCTATTATTATGCAACTATTAAAATCATATTTGTGAAGAGTTTTCACCATAAAATAAATGTTTATGTGCAAAGAATAAGTGCCAGACACAGAATGTGAAGTATGCACTCACTATATAATGTGAAAAACTCATAGGAAAAGAAATATACCAAGCTATGAACAGTTGGTTGATTGGGTAGTAAGGTGTGACTTTTTAAAATTATTTTCCTACTTTTGGCATTTTCCCAATATACTGTATCAGTATATATTTATTACAAAATTGAAAAACAAGGTGATTTTTAAGAAACACCCAAGATTTGGTTCTTGGCAACTCTAGCTTTGACAGTTTCCATACTCATTCTCTCACTCCGTTTGAACCAGTTTTGCTTTTACCCAAAAGGTTTGAGTATCTGATGATTCTGTCTTGCCATATGTTTCATATCCTTTCCAGCTGTCAGAACCCACAGTTCCATTCAGTAAAATGTATGTGCCAGAGTCTTATTCAGTCTAAGGCAAATTCTCATTCTCATCCATTGTCTGCCTTGGTGGATGAATTAGTTCATAGCCAAGGAAATGGGCATTTGGGCAATTGATTCTGGCTCAGATCTTCAAGATGGTAACTTTTTTTTTTTTTTATAGATTAAGAAGGAATTGTGTGTTTCTTGGATATATTAGACTTGAATGTGTCTGAGGGACATGAGGCATTGGGGAAATTAGCATACCTTGTAGAGAGTTTTTAGTGCAGTTTGAGCTCACCAATGTAAGCAACTAGTGAGAATAAACATAGAACCTACCTGGTGAAGAATCCAGGCCAAGTTCCTGAGCCTTCCTGTTAGGCCTTTGGTCCTAGATGCCACTAATAGACCACTGTTACTACTCACAAGTCTCCATGGCTTTTCTTGCTCATTGGCTGGCCCAACTGGCTGGTAATCTGCCTCCTTTTTCCTTGCTTCATCACTATTCATGTTCCTTGGGTGCATTCCATATGTTGTTTCTGCCATTATCTGGGCTCTTATATGCTAATTATCACTAATGGCATCATTTCACTATAAATACCTATATTCCTCAATGTTCCCAAGGCTTCCATGATGTCATTACAGAGAAAATAGTTTCATTTCAGGGAGGGAAATAATACATGTGACTCTGAGCGTTACCTGAGAGTGCTACATCACGAAGCTCATGGCACTTGTAGCAAACTTCAAAAACTGTCTGTATGATCAAGGCAAAAGGAGGAGCCACCTGGCGAAGACGCACAGAAAGAGCTTCTGCATGCTCGGCTGTATGCTTACACTTTCTACCATTGCCGTGGTCAGAATTGCAATAGTATTTATTTCCAGTGTTTTTTGTGCTGTGTAACAACTTTTCTCTACCACTGTGTATATAGTACTAATAAAATATTCCTTTTAAAATTTTAGCTCATTCCCTGTGTGCCTTCACATACACCTGTAAGCAGGATTACATTCAATGAATATTGGACAAGATGTGGGCTTAAATGAGAATTTAACTTTTTAAAATATCCAGAACAAACAATTCTACAACTTTCTTTATAAATGTCAAACCTGTGTTTAAATCCCACCCTGAGGAAAATCATTATTTGTCCTTGCCCCTGAATTTTTGTGAGATTGTTCCATTAACTCTTCCACTGTGGCAACAGTGGGTACAGTCACCATTAGTTGAGGTTTGTATGAAACCCTGAGGTCAAGGTTGTAATTCTGCAATTAAAACCATCCAACAACTACCATGAGGCCTCCTACTTCTGAGACAGAAAAAATGCATCTGGTTCCAATTAATCTAAGAACTAAGACAACTTTTAGTATATACTTGTGGACAGACAAATAATGAAAGAACGAATAAGCAGACTTGGAGTAGTCACAAAGGATAAGAGTAATGCAGTATTTTTTTTTCAAATTCCAAATGTTTGAGATTTTGCTTCAAAAAAAGTGATTCTGAGCAGTTTTGCAAGATGTAAATATATTAGGATTCTTCCTCTGAAACAAATAGTTTATTTACTAAAACTGGACACATATTTCCTCCTGTCCACAAATGTAATGATTGTAAGGTCTGTATCTACCCTTAGTCCATCAATGCTTGACAGCCCACCAGACCAAGTGTGTTACATTTTTCACATATTTTACAAGCTGGTTCTAAAGACTTTAAACAAAAGTCAAAAGCTGCAAGTGAACGTTTTTTCTCCTCAAACAGCATAAGTTAGGTTGAAGGGAGAGAGGAGAGGCTGTTGTACGCTCCGTGCCCAAGGACTATACACTGCGCTATGCTCATGTGACATTTAGCCACTTTGTAATTGATCCTGAGTGTTTTAATAGGTACAGAGTTATAATTATGATACGACACTTGTATATGTAGTGGTTTACTATACTCATTGACTCCCTATGAAGAAAAGCAGAATACTGCTTCCCTGGGGCAGATGTCATGACATTTATCTTCAGTAAGTTCTGACTTTTATCTTCTGCTCTCTAAAACATTCACTTCCATCTTCTAACTGGTGATTTTAATGGGAAGGAAAGGAGCTGCCCAGCTTTTCACCAGGTTCTGTCCTCACAAAGGTCTTTTACTTGAGACTTGCCATAGCTCCAGTTAGCTACATCTGTCGTACGTATGTGGGACATGTTCCCATGCATCAGTGTGATGGCATGTACCTTTGTCCTCAGGGCCCCTGTAGGGCGCCATGCTTATGTAAAGCTGTTCTCTTGCCATGCAAACTAAACTGTGTTTTAGCACGTGGTGTTTTACTGATGCTGAAAGTAATGTGATGCAGATAACTTGAAGGTAGTTTCCTTTCTGTGTTATGTTCTGTATTATGCTTGTCGATGTCTACACTCTTCAGTGAAGACATCTTTTGGTCTGCGCTTGAATTAGTTCTGCTGCACTGTCATATGTATTAATTATGTGCTCCTGGAAAATGAAAAATACAGCTGTTGTCTTTCACCCAACTAAAATATGGTTCTATAAAATATAAAGCCAGTTTGTGTTCATTCCATTTCCACATCGTTTTGAAGATAACTGTCTGGCTTTGAAATGATTCCCCAACTTTATAAACTAGAACAATAAATTGAAAAAATTAAGAATTTTTATCCCAGGATGTAAAAATGTAATATATATGTGATGGCAGACAGGGCTTGGATGTAATGGGCCTGACACGAAGTGAGGGAAAATTCCATAAATCATTTTTATGAAATCAAAGAACTCTTTCAACCCACTAACCTACTAAGTAGTATACAGCCTTATATTACAAAAAATGAATACTGTACTTCTGAGTCATTTATTTCCTTCTGAATAGTAGGATCTGGTCTATGATGACCTCAAAAGTTACAAATAAGAATGTTGTACTCTTTGATGTTCTTATTTGTGAGAACCCATGTGCTTGTTCTGTTTAATGCTTGCTTATTAATTTGAAATTACGTGTGTGGTTTTTGTTATTTTAAGGCACTCAACCAGAATGCTGATCTAAGGAGTCGGTTGAGCAGAATACATTCAGAATCTATTATTTGTGATCAGGTTGTCAGCGTAAATATTATTCCTAGCCCTGATGAGGTAAGACTCATTTTTAATAGATATAGAGTACTTATTTTATAGCATCTAAATCTAATTCATATTATTCTTTGTTTTTATACAGTTCTTTCACTGTTAGTAGATTCCCTGCATAAATATTTGTGTTGCTGACAGTTCGGTGTTCTTTGGAGTAAAGGATGTACATGAGCTTGACGTAATTTATTCTTGCTGATCAGCGTATATTTTTATCTATTCCTGTGTTCACCTGATACCACTGAATATTTAGTTTCTATATACTCCAACTTATGAATTTTCTGTGTCTGTCTCAGCCTTCATTTAAAAAATTTATTATCGTGAAATGGGCCACGAAATGTTGAGAAAAACGTTTTTAGCTGAGAAGGTGCTAAATAAAAGTTTTCTTAAGGTTTATTGTAAAAGTCCTAAGGAGTCACCTGACCTTTCTAAGATAATATTAATGGTGCTGCTACAGCTACTACTGATGATGATTATGGTAATAATTAAGAGCTAACATGTCAAGTGAATGCTTATTATGTGCTAGGCATTATATTAATCCCCTTGCGTGTGTTATCTCATTTGACACTCCTAATGCCCGTCTGAGGTAGGTGCTATTATTATTCCATTTTCAGAAGAATTTTTGAAGAAATGGTAAGAAGATAGGGGAACACTTAGTATTTGGGCTAAACTTAAGTGTGCAGTTCTTTTTATAACCCTTTATAAAATTACTATTTTATAGCCATGAGAATTTATACTTTTCAACAGTAATATTCGAGCTTTAGATACAGTGTAACATGTAACAACGTGAGAGTTTTAACTAGTACTAAGGTCACGTTCGCACTAAAAACATATGTTTAAAAAAAAAAAAGAAAGAAAAAACAAACATGTTTTAGTAGAAATCTACAGGTGTGAGGGTTCTAGCATCTAACTGCTTAGAAATACCATTCCAAGGCAGCTTCTATTTAAGTTGCACACTATATGTCTATTCACCTCCTTGGGACCATGATCTCTGATGACACTTATGTCCACTCAATTGCCCAGAATTTAGAAGTATTTCTAACATTTTGTCATTCAAAAATTAGTTAACAGTCTCAGTTTGAATCTTCTTTTTTCCAACCTGAAATCTGTACTGGAATGTATATATGTATGTATGTGTGTGTGTCTGTATGTATATACATATATATATATATATATATTATATGTGTGTATGTATATATACACATGTATATATGTGTGTATGTATATACATATGTATATATATATACATACATATATATTTATATATAATAGTTCTCTTACATATTTTTCTTATTGAAACTTAAATAGCTTCCTTGAGAACAACATTTATCACTCGCTGAATAAAAATACAGTCTGAAACAAGGTTTAATGTCTAGTCATATGTTTCATTGGCTAAAATCCTGATCAAATTGGAAAATGACTTTTATATATTCAGTCTCAAAAATTAGTCTTGCAGATTGTTTTCTTAGAATATCTGTAATGGTTTCTACAAATGCTTCTTGAGTTTTAGTGTACTGGTTAGAATATTGTTAGTAATGACACACCTAAGTATATGAGAATGAACTTGTCTCCACAATGAATTCTTGGTATTGACAGTGACTCAACTTGTTCAATTCCAGTTAAAATCAATTAAGCACAGATTTAAAATCAAGTCATGATACCAGCACCTTTCAACTATGCCTTTTAGATTCTTTAAACATATTGAAAGGAAATTTATGCAGTGGTCATTACTGAGTTACAAGTGAAAACTGGTTGTGGCCACAACTCTTTTAACATATGGTGTGAATTTCTCTAGAAATCTGGCTAGTACATCATGGTCTAATTTGAACAAATAGCTATTCTTTGCTCCAGTAACAATTATACCATACGCGTCTCTCTTCTGTAGGCCGGTGAGCAAATCCATGTCAGTCTCCCCCTGTCACAGCAAGTAGCCAATGAGAGCCGCCTCTCCATGTCAGAGTCTGTCTCTGAGTTCTTTGATGCCCAAGAAGTACTCCTCTCTGCCAGCTCGTCAGAGAATGAGGTAAGGTTCCTCAATGTGGCCTTCCCAACTATTTCTGACTGTGAGTTTGGATTAAAGAAGGTAGGACTATGGACCTTTTTTTGTTTTTTAACATCATGTTAAGATATCCAAATTGTAGCAAGGCCAAAAACATACTACAAGCTATACTGGTTTCCATATACTAAGCACTTAGCAGAACTTATGACTCTTAAATTTGATGAATAAAAGGAAAGAATCAAGTATTTTATTTTGACTTTCTCATATGATTCGTATTTCAGGATAACCAAATAGTTGATGACAGAGTGTTTTTATAGAAGACTAGCTAATAAATGTAGAAAGGGAGTAGAGGGCAGAAGGGCATGGAGATGACATGTTCACTTTGAGACATCATGAGTTTATCAGTTTTCTCAGTGGAGTTATCTGGGCAGCATTTGGATATTCAAGTCTAAAGCTCAAAGAGCGAGCAGGTCAGAAGAGAGAGTAAGTGTCGGCTCAGTATCCACATAACCAAATGCCTGTGAGACATTGCTACCTGGATGCTCTGCAGACCCGCTAATACAGCACGTCCAAAAGCAAATTAATCAACAAACTCCATATACACATACTCATAGGCATACACATGTGTACACACAACGCACACACTAAGGAAAACAACACAAACTTACCCGTGCTTCTCTTCTTTCTTATCTAAGTACTCTTTTACACAAGTGTTCACTTCAAATACCTGGGTATTTTCCTTCACTCTCTTGGGCTAAGACTGAGTCAACATCACCTGCTGTTTCTAAGTTCCATGGTGATAAGATCCCATCAGAAGGCTCTCGAGTCTTCATATCAACAGACTTGGCAAGCCAACCTGGCTAGTTTACTTCCAGGTGGGAATCCTAGCAGCAGCTACAGGGTAGGCTTAAGCTGTATATTCTGCGCCACAGCTGCCAAAGGAGATTGGGCCTCTGCACTTTCCACCCTGCCTGGAATACTTTCCCAGAGAGCCACATGTTCAAATTCCTTAATCATTTCAGTCCTTTATTCAAAAGTCACCTTCAGAGAAGCCTACCCAGCTGCCTTCTCTCGTTTGGAGCCACCATTTCTTCCTCTCTACTGACCTTTTATATTGCTCTTCTTGCCTTACTTTTTTCCCTTAATGCTTATTATCACTGTCTAACAAAATATATGTTTCATATATTTCACTTGTTTGTTGTGTGTCTCCCGCACTACGGGGAAGAGATTTCACCACTGTGTCCCCAGCATTAGAACAGTTCTGGTGAGCTCAGAGGTACTCAATAAATAGTTCCTAACCGAAGGAAGGAGTGCTTGTAACACCGTAACACATGAGTAATCTAAAAAACATCTGACCATTAGCTCTCTTACAGTAACATTTTCCATAACTAAGCGAAAAATCTTCTGTATGAGATGTCAACCAATGCATTTCACTTAATGAATGCTCAACCCCTTTAAAAAATGCTCTTCTTGCTTCTAAAATGATCTACTCCCTTGTCGTTGCTTTTAAAGTTGTTTCTGCAATGCTATATCCCTGGTTGCATTTAGAAAAAATATTTCCTGAATTATTTTGGATTCCTAAGCCTTTAGAGAGAAATATTTGGCCCCAGGACTTCTTGACCATGAGAGAGAAAATGAATATATGATATATTCATTGTTTTATTATAATACTGCAAAGCCTTAACTTTATGTACCTTGTTTCCCTGAAAATAAAACCTAGCCAGACTATCAGCTCTACTGTATCTTTTGGAGTAAAAATTAATATAAGACCCAGTCTTATAAGACCCAGTCTTATTTTACTATAAGACCAGGTCTTATGTAATATAATAAAATTAATATACTATAATATACCAGGTCTTATATTAATTTTTGCTCCAAGAGACGCATTGGAGCTGATGGTCTGGCTAGGTCTTCTTTTCGGGGAATCGTGGTAAGTACAGGATAACATGAATGGATCAGACTGCTAGCCTATGATACACCTATGATACAGATCTTACTCAGGGCCCACGTCATTGAAGAATTCCTTTTCATTCTACATGGACCATTGTAAATGGATGTGGATATTGGACCATTTCTATCATATATTAGTTTGGGAGAGATTAGACAGTGAAGAGGAATAGACTGTTGATAGCTTTTTGTAAGATACATATGAGTCTTTTTTGAACAAATATTCAAACAATAAATATGCATGCAACATGAATTTGATTTGGGCAGTCATTTGTCTCCTCTAAGATAATCGTGTGTGATTAGCTTTTTCAGAGAAATCACATGAAAGAGTTTGATTTACTTTTTTTTCCTATCAAGTTTAAGAAGGTGGATTTCATGAGCCTGATGGCTAACCTTGAGCTTTGTTGCAGTCGGTGTGAACAGGCAACCCGTTGCAGTGGGAAAATAACAATCAGCAAAAGACTTTATTCTCAATTTGCTATCTTTATAGACTTGCTCAGTGTGCAGAAGCAAAACTGCCATTTATGCAAGCAATTATTCTGTTCATTGCTCTGTTCTCCCTAAATACATGAGCTTTTCTCAAATCTAATTTTAAAAATATCAGCAATAAACCCAGAAACCTTAAAGGCAGCAAATAACTGTTTTTATCACATACAAATTTAAAACTTTTACATGGCAAAAAAAAAATGGCACAATGTTAAAAAATATATTGCGAACAAAGAAAATATGCAACCTATATGATGAACTGAAAATGTGTAAAATATAAGAAAAATTAACAGAAGATGAAATTCAAGCTTTAAAAAGAGACCTTTTACTATGTATGCTAGGTAGATAGATACTAAAACGGTTGATAAGTATAGTGTTTAAGTGGGTGTGGAGAGATGAATGCTCTCATTTACTGGTAAGAACAAATGAATACAGTCTTTCAGGAGAGCAATTTGACATCATGGGACAAAGTCTAAAAGTGATCCATTTGACCAGGAAATTTTACTTCTAGGAATAAAAGTTAATGAAATTGCCAGACAGATTTACAAATATAGATTGTATTGTCTATAATAATAAAAAGTTGGCACAATTTAAATGCTAAATTCCTTGTTACAACTGTCTAATGAAATATGTTGTCAATCCAAATAAAGATGAAGAGCTACATTTATCAGAAGGAAATATATTTAGAGCACTATAGCATAATATGAAGGCTGATTTCCTTTTTCAATATCTAAAGATAGATGTATCAATATGTTTGTACAGGCATTGAAATTGGGGGTAACATCCATCAAATATTAAAAGTGGTTTCCTGTAGGTGATAGAATGATGGATGATTTTCATATAATCTGTTTACCCTCATGTAATTTCTAATTTTTTTGCAATAAGAATGTTTTGTTTTTATGTGCAGGAAAAAATATAGCACTATTTCCATTTTGAAGAAAGTAAATTAAGTACCATCAGCTTTCTTGCCTATAGTCGAGACATTAGTGTCTCGCATTCCTCTGAATGGCTTTATCATACTCCTGTTTTCTTATCTGCTCCATTTCTAACTCCCCTGAGTACATATGTTGCCCCTTAATTTTATTCTCATGCAAATTTTGGTTTCATTTTAGTTCCATGTTTTCCTCACATAGAATGGTTTCATTCTTGATTTCTTCTTATCCCTAAATCTTCCTCTCCCACACCCAAATAATCTGCCAAATTTTGATGATTATCATTGAGATGTGGCTCTCAAAGCAGCTTTGCCTTCACATCCTCATTGTGGCCATCTTAATCTGAGATGTCAGTATTTCTTACCCGGATCTATGTACTATCCTATTATCTGGCCTCCCTAGGGAAAGCAGCCAAGTATCTTCCTGAAACTAAATATGATGCTATCATTCCCTTACATTTAATAACTCATAAGATTATATGTGAACCCTTTATGTTGACATGAAAAGCCCTCTTAGTTGGCCCATCTTCCTGTTCTCCCACCTTCTGTCATACCCACTCAACTTCTTAGCATTCCTGGATTAAATGTTTCTCTTGTGGTTCTTGCCTTTGCACACCCTCCCTTCTTCCTCAGCTTCTCCCCCTTCTAACAACTTTTCCAACACCCAATGCAAATATTATTTCCTCTGGGCAGCCTCTCCTGACTCCTCTAGGGGGGAGTCATAGGGCCTCCTTTTTTGTACATTCTTACTGCATTGTACTGAAATATTTCTGTTTATGTCCTGGCTTCCCCCAGCCTCCCACTGCAACTAAGACAGGGAGCTACTTAAAGACAAGGGCCACTTTCGAGCAATCCTATATTCTGGCTCATGGAAGACCCTCAAGTGTTGATGGCACATGTGCCTGATACATTTCCCACTATGACCTCTGCTTCTCATTTGGGCAACATCTTGTGTTTAATGATTTGATTTTTCTGACCCTTCAAGACTTAACAAAAATTCTGATCTTTTCTGTATTCTTTCCTTCCTTAGGCTTCTGATGACGAGTCTTACATCAGTGATGTGAGTGATAATATATCTGAAGACAACACCAGTGTTGCAGACAACGTTTCTCGGCAAAGTATGTGTCCTTTGAACTTCTGGGTTGTTCTGTCTGCAGAGCATATTGCAACGCTGGTTTTTCAATGAGCAATCACTTTCTCCCCTCACTAATTGTTCCTTTTGCAGCTGATTGTTCAATAGATTTTTGTATTTGTATAATCTGTTCAGACAAATGTTGAAAAATATGTTAGGTAAATGGTTAAGAGAAAAAATTTTACTTCTTGCTTAAACCAAAAGTTTGAGTCTTTCTTTATAGATATATTTTTTAATTTGACTTGTTTTTTTCTTGAATAATATTTTAGTATAAATATTAGTGTACCATTTGAAAAACTGTACACTAATGTTTTATGCATTTATTAGCAATCTTGAAATATTTCCATTCACTCTTGAGAGCGTATAATGAAGGCTAAGAAATGTATCACAATCAGAATAATTTGAAAGGGTTATTTCCCTCCTAGGTTTTAGGAAATTAGCCGAGCAAATTAACTTTCATTGTGATTCTCGTCTTTCTCCCTCTTTCAGTCTTGAATGGGGAACTTACAGGTGGGGCATTCCGAAATGGACGTCGAACATGCCTGCCAGCCCCCTGTCCTGACACCAGTAACATTAACCTGTGGAATATCTTGAGGAACAACATTGGTAAAGACCTGTCAAAAGTCTCTATGCCTGTGGAGCTAAATGAGCCACTCAACACTCTGCAGCATCTTTGCGAGGAAATGGAATACAGTGAGCTTCTGGACAAGGCTTCGGAAACTGATGATCCCTACGAACGCATGGTAATAAATAACAGCGGTGTTCTGCGGGGTTTGTCAACCCTACGCCCGGGCTAAGGCAGAATTCATTATGATGGCATATTTGTTTTTTGCATAACATTCTCACTGCATAGGTAAGAGAGGGGTCGGTCCACTTGAGTAAATTCTACTGGAAGATCCACACTTTGTAACTTGTGCTTGATTCAGTGTTTCTGAAGTTAGGATGTAAAGGTAACACCCTCCTTAGAGGTTGAAGGCATGCCTGGCCTTGCTTTATCAGTTTTTCCCGAATGCCAAGAGAGCCCATTTGTGCAGGAACTTAGGTCTGAGAAAGTAACCTCCTATTTGTGCTTTGCCCGGGCCTGTATGCCACATGACTGTGGAAACCCTGATCTGACCTCTGAAAAGTACCAGCAGCCACAACCCTTCTGCACGTGGTACTAAAATTGTGCAAATGGAATAACCTAGAAACTGGGTTTCAGAAATGTTGAACTCTGATACTCAGGAAATTGGGGGGATAGATTAATGAAAAATACTTGGCCTCAGATGCCTGCTGGTTCCCCTGCAAGGAGTTTAACCCCATTTTCACTTATCTTTTCCCCCCATGAGTTTATAAAGGATCTGTACAAATAACAGAAAATGCAAATGTCATCCAGTCAGCACCCACTGACGAGGGTGTAACATCTAGAGGAATAAAGGGCAAACAGACCTGGAAGTAGTCTCTCCTATATTATTTTTTTTTCTTAAATGTTTTAACAGGTTCTTATTGCTGCATTTGCAGTTTCAGGATATTGTTCCACCTATTTCAGAGCAGGAAGTAAGCCATTCAACCCTGTCCTTGGGGAGACTTATGAATGTATTAGAGAGGACAAGGGATTCCGCTTTTTCTCAGAACAGGTAAGTCCCACTGGATTCAGTAAGGTGTCTATGTACAGAGGAGGGCAATTTGATGATGAAAATAGCTTTTGGATAAACCTCTGTTTCGGGTAGATTATGCTACCAGTTAACAAAAACTCATTTAGTTTACTTACGTAATTGCCCCCTCTAAATAAATGTATATAAGTTCTCTGTTTTTAAGCATGAAGTCGTAAAATTTAAAAATTTAGTAACTTACTGGTACATTCTGAGAATAATTCCCTAATAGAAATGGGTAAGTTGAGTAGTTTTTATGTAGGGGTAGCCTATATATGTCATTAAGAAAATTATTGTTTACGGAAGTTTTAACACTGACGTCATTGCATTCTGTTTTGTTTTTAATTACCAGGTTAGCCATCATCCACCCATTTCTGCCTGTCACTGTGAGTCCAAGAATTTTGTGTTTTGGCAAGGTTTGTATTTTGATTACAACTTAAAAATCCAGTTGATGAGCCTATGAAACAATTTCTAGTTTCCAGTGGTTCGTTGTTCTCAGTTTAGATTTCTGCCTTTGGAACTTGGGAGAATGTTTATAATGGGTGCAGAGTTCAGCTTGAGAAATTAGATTTTCTGGTTTGAATATATAACCAAGTTATCGAGGACATGAGAGTGTTTATCTAGGAAGCAAAGCCCTTGGGACAGCAGAGCTCCGTGCTGACTGTGCCAGTTCAAGGCTGTCACTTTAACTTATTGTGCCTCATTGTCTGTAGCTATAATAGACAGAGATTATATCCGCTGCCTTCTTGTTTCCTGAGGGTGTGCAAAGACGTCTTAATCCTGAAGGGAGGCTCTATGGCACATCATCTGTGGTCATAGTCTATTTAGATATCTACACATTGCAATGATTTCTCCTCTTTAACTCATTGAAGCTCAGGGCTTTGAAGTCTCTATTTCATCAATGCCCGTTTTTCAGTTAGAATGTTACAGACTTACCAAAAATAAAATGTTTCAACATCCCAATGTATTTACATATATAGATATGGATGTAAATTTGACCCTTAAGTATAAATAGTTCCTTCGAGTTTGGAAGGGTGCTTTATTTGCTCACAGAATGATTCTTCTTATATGCACTTCTTCAACCGGGAAAGACACAGAATGATAGAGCTCTGTAATTGTACTTCATTGCAAAATAAGAAAATAAATCATTTCTACATCAAAACAAAGAGTCAGAAATTTTATGGAAACAGCACTAAGCTCCCTTCGCTCATCAGAGCAGGACCAAGTGGTTATTACAAAGGCACAGGTAAACCTGAGTTTCCACAAGTAGAACATAAAACTGTCATGTGAGATAAAGTGGTGGGCCCCGAGCCACACCTCACCCAGAGTAGGAACATGTTCATTAAGTTAATACCACTTTCTCATAAACCCTACCTATCTGTATTTAGAGATTTTATTTTTTCACTGTTCTCCAAAATCATATAACTTTTCAAATAAATGTGTATGTAAACCAATGGTATTGTCCTACTGCAATTATTTTTGCTATACACCTCATTTTATATATACAGAAGATGCCAAAAAAAGTTATACACATTTTAAGAAAGGAAAACACTATATTAAAATTGTAATAACATATACCGATAACAAAAGATGAATACAAGTCATATGTGCGCATTTTTTGGCACCCCCAATATATATATACATCTATAAATAATTTCCACTATTTAGTTAAAATTTATAACAACATTTATCTACAATTAAAGCATAGTAGAGTATATGTGTATGTGAATACGCACACATGCACACACATACCGTGTTTCCCCGAAAATAAGACCTAGCCAGACAATCAGCTCTAATGCGTCTTTTGGAGCAAACATTAATTTAAGACCCAGTATTATATTATATTTTATTATATTATATTATATTAAACTATACTATACTATACTATACTATACTATATAAGATATAAGACCCGGTCTTATATTATATAAGACCGGGTCTTATATTATAGTAAATTAAGACGGGGTCTTATATTAATTTTTGCTCCAAAAGACGCATTAGAGCTTATTGTCTAGCTAGGTCTTATTTTTGGGGAAACACGGTATTATTCCAGGCTTTTCCCTGTTTTGTTAGTTAACTGCAAATATGGAGTATGTATTATGGAGAAACATAGATAGATTTGGGGGAGGTTCAGAATTAATCTTTTCACCTTGGGCCATCCTCAGGCCTTGTCATGTTAAATCAACAATATAGAATCACTTGTGATTACAAAAATTCTTTGTAAAATGTACAATATAATGCAAAAGTTAGTTTTTATAGAATAAATCACTAGCTATGGAGTATTTATTTCTTGTCCTCTGCCTATGTCATTTAGACATCAGATGGAAAAATAAGTTCTGGGGGAAGTCAATGGAAATCCTGCCTGTTGGAACACTGAACGTCATGCTTCCAAAGTAGGTTGCTCTCATCATCTATTATCTGCTTTTCTAAATCAGAAGTGGGTGTTTGAAACTCTAGAAGTTACCAAGGGTCTATTTGTCTATATGGCCAAAGCATCTGTTAACTTCACCAAAGTTTTGAGAATGTTCTCCCACAAAAGCAAATGAGAACTTGAGCATATGTATCAAAGCTTCCTATTTATTTCTTCACATCCTTCATTCATCAATCAACACCAAGTGGCTACCTGTCTCAGTCACTGTATTAGTTTGCATTTTATATGAAAGATTCTCTTTTTCAGCCATTTCTTTTCTATATAAGTTATAATTCCACTTTGGAGTTCATCTTAAATCCTGGGGCTATTTTTAATTTCTAAGTTATTTTATTAAGTAAGAGTGATGGAATACCCTTTTATGGTTGTTTTCTAAAGGATATAGCTGATAAATCTTTTAAAATTAATTAAAGTTTTCATTGAGGCCGAAGGCTTGGTAGGTTTTGTTTCTGTCTTCATTTGATTGGTTTCGTTTGGTTTTTGTCTATTTCAATGACAGAATTTGCTGATGGATTGGATATTTACTACAAAGTAAACTTTCCATATTTGCAAACTCATGAGGAATAAAGAGTTTTCCCAGATGTATATTATACCTGCATCATGCCAATGCGTAATTTTTTTAGAAACTTAGAAGTGTTTTATTTTGAAGTAACATTTTATTTGAAAATATACGTAACATGCCAATGTGATTGGAAGCTATGCTATTTCACTCATTGGCAGAAATTCTATAACTTTACTCCCTAGAATTTATTTGCATTAGATATGTGCCCTCTTGGTTATGCTTGTCAGTCTTTTCCCAAAGAATTATGCATATTTTTGATCTTAAGGCAAAGTTTGAAACAATATCCTGAGAGTAATCTTTCTTAAATGCATAGCCTATCTGCCTCTCTCTTCTCTCGAAACCATCCAGGATGGCCCATTGCATGCAGGGTAAATCTAGACTCATCGGTGTGTCTTAAAGGCCTTCCCTGCTCTGCCCATCACCCCTTTCCACCTTGCCTCCTGCCACACCCACTCACCTGTAGCACACCACTCACAGGTCCCCCGATGTATTGTGCTCCTCTGGCCTCTGGTACTTTTCCCCAGCCTCCTCTAGCAAGTCTTCCTTGATACTCACCCCACATTCCAGCAGATGTAAAGACTAAGGACTCCTCCGTCTGTGTTCTCATGATGCTTCCTTATTATCTTATTATAAGTATTTGTTGACTTTGTCCATCTACCCTACTGTACTGTTGGCTCCAGGAGAGCAAGAAACAGGTCCTATTTAACTTGGTAACTTTGGCACCTAGCCCATAAAAAAGCTCTGACTTGTTCCTTGAATGAATGAATCATGTCATAAATGTCCTTGACCATATAGAAACTTTCAACAAAGAAAGTTTGGGAGAAATGAGAGAAAAGGAAGCTTTGGCCAAAGAATATTCTCATTAGTAGAAATAATAATGTATATATATGTATGTGATCTTCATTGTTTTTAATCAATGTTGTGTTCTACACTAGGTATGGAGATTGCTATGTGTGGAATAAAGTCACCACATGCATACACAACATTCTCAGTGGGAGGAGATGGATAGAGCATTATGGAGAAGTAACCATTAGAAATACCAAAAGCAGTGTTTGCATTTGCAAACTCACATTTGTCAAGGTAAATAGTATCTTACAACAGTAAAGAAAAAATAGCATAATGTGCTTCCTAAGGAAGAAATAAAACAATTACCTTAAAAAGCGTCAAGTGAATCTATCCTGTATCATTGATCCCTAAGGACATTTGAAATAAGAAAGCACAACCAACTGGTGGTGTTATTCAAGGTATACAGACTTCTGAACATGTGGAGGTCAAAAAAAGGCACCATCTCACAACAGAAAAAAAAAAAAAAACCTTTTAAAGAATTTTCTTTTTAAGCAACCAGTCATTAAGTAAAATTCCCAGAAAACACTTCTGGCCTACAGCCTGTCTTCTGGTTTCTATTCTATTCCTATTTCTTCCCTGCTTGATTATAACATGTTCAAGTAATCTATTTTAGGGAACTAATTAAAATGCAGTTGTCTTTTTCTAAGAATGATTATAGATGATAGCGCCAGTCACTATAAGCTTATCCAAATCTGCCATCATTATAATCCAATTAAGTTCAATAAAAAGCATTACCTTTATTAACAAGAAAAGGTGTCTGGGATAGAAGTGCCTCCAGAGCACCATTTTGCCCAGTCTCTCTGCTCTGAAGTAGAACACACAGGATGACTGCCATGTTTATTTAGGAGTGCTACAGAATCCACCATGGTACAGAAACTCCACCCACCCTCTTTACCTCGTCTACTCCTGATCTCATTCTAATGTGGCAGAAACTGGTAGTATATTGGAGACTCTTAAAACTCAAAATGTTCTCTTAGTTAGATCCTTTAATGCCATATTGGAAGATTATGTTTGTTTTAATTGAACAGCTTTGTTTTCGCTGGAGTTGGTTTTCTTTTTTACCTTTTTTCTTATAAACTCAGTAGGTGACTCAGAACTGAAGAACTAGGATCCTTATTTACTCTGACTGGGTGGTGACGATAAATGTGTACATTTAATTTTGTAGGCTGTGAGAACCTTTGAGTTAGGCCTGCCCCTAATATATGCAGAGCTCAGGGCAAGGGTACAAGTGGAAGTCCCTATACCGTATGTGTAAATATTGGAAATATGTAAAGTAAGCCTACAAACTGTCGAATAAAATGTATTCTATGTTTTCACCTTGACAGATATGCCTTTCATAACAAAGCCTGCAAGGCTAGGTCAGATACTGCTGGACTTGAGCTGGAAACCTGGCCGTAGAGGAGAGCCAGTCCTGACCCACAGCCTTCCCCACTTTCTTCCCACCTCCAGCTCTGTACTGCTCTGCAAGCAGCCTCACACACATATGTAGGCAATCCAGCCCACACATCCAAGCTCTGTCCCCACCGCCTCAAACTGCCGCCCTTGGCCACTCCTCAGGCCTAAACGTTCACACATTGGTGGGTGGTCTGCCCTTGGGTGGATGAATCCAAAGAAGAGGCCTGTGCATGCTATGCAGCAAGCTTAGAGCCATGTGGACCAGGAATTCTAGGGTCCCACATACTTGAGGCCTGATCTAGAACAGGGGCTATGGGATCCAGGTGGGTGAATTCCCACAGACTTCTTACCCCTTGGGGAGGAGCATGGCTGGAAGAGGACCAGAACAGGGAGTAGGGTCCTCATGATACAATTTAGTCATTTACAGATCCTATGAAAAATTTTTTACAAGCTATTTCTATAGCACTGCCAATTGAAAATCATTGAAATCCATGAGCAAGAGAGAAGTTCAAGACAGGAGGGCCTAAGGAAGAAATTACTAACCTATAAATATTCAATTGCGATAGAAACAGCCTTTTCTGCATCATACTACCATGCTAAGGCATGGAGTAGAACTCATCCCCTGCTTAAAAGTGAAGCCAGCTAACACCTAAAAAGCCACCCTTCCATAGGAAACATTTTGAGATCCATTTCTGGAAATGGTGTGAAGGAAGAATCTCGAGGTTAAGAAAATTTTCCATATGGAAATTATAGAGATTGGTGTTATTAAAGAGATTGGCTGTTTTAATTGGGGTTTGCTTTTTCTAGGTGAATTATTGGAATTCTAATGTGAATGAAGTCCAAGGGGTTGTGATGGATCAGGAGGGGAAGGTGGTGCACCGGCTGTTTGGGAAGTGGCATGAGGGGCTCTACTGCGGAGTGGCCCCTTCGGCAAAGTGCGTCTGGAGACCAGGTGAGACCATAAGTGACAGAAGGAAGGGAATGTCACATCATCCCCTGCAGTTCATCTTATGTTTTCTTCAATAATGAGATGAAAAATCTACATGCTAAGGCAACTGTAGTTATACTTAACATATAAATTATGTAATTCCCAATATTTGATGATAAGGATTTATAAAATTTGACAAGTGGTCAGAGATTGGGCTTCATGTAAAATCACCAAATGTAATGCTTGCATTTTGAAAGCTAGGTAGGTAAATTTTTAAAGAGTTTAGATAATTGAAAAACTCAAATCCTTATTCCTGGTACTTATTCTGTTTTAATAAAATAAAGGAAAGCCTGCAAACATCTGTAATCCACAAATTCAATGAGCAGCAAAAAGCTGCAACATGTTTACATTTAATAAAACTCATCAAGAGAGTTTTGGTAATACACTAGCATATAATTGAATATCAAGTATAAATGGAATGACATGACATTTATTTTCATTGTACTTTTGTCAATTAAGCCATAACTTTAATGTTAGTTATTGGTTTCTTAAGAGACCTCAGTGCATATTTAAATTTCCTGCTAATAGAATGGTTAGTTCATTCATTCAGCAGTTGTTTATTGGTTACTGACTATACAGTTGCTCTAGCAGCTAGGAATACATCAATGAGCAAAGCATACATAGACTCTGCCTTTGACTTTAGTTTAAAAGTGCCAATAAGTATTAATTTAGATCTGCATCTTTTTCTTTTTTAAGAAGAATTAAATTGTGTTTCTGGTGAAATTTTAATATTAATAGCTAATCACCCTAGCATTTAGTTACCCAACTGAGTATTTGGGAGAAAAATGATGGCATAGTTTAGCCAGTGAAGACTGCTATATGTGCAAAGTTTTACTTTAAAGGCTGGATTTTATTAAATATATGAATCTATCAGTTTTGATAATCAATATAAAGTTTCCCATCGAACAAAATGTAACCAATTTAGTTCACTTGAAAAAAATTATCATCTTATGTTTATGACGACAAATTTGCTAATAGTCTGGATATTAGTTAAACTCCTGAGTTAAGTCACCTCCTACAAGTTCCTTAAACCTTTTTGCCTCTCACAATGGTTCATTGGCCTCATTCCAGGTTCCATGCCAACGAATTATGAGCTCTACTATGGCTTCACGAGATTTGCTATTGAGCTCAATGAGTTAGATCCTGTACTAAAAGATCTTCTCCCACCAACAGACGCCCGATTCCGGCCAGATCAGAGGTGAGCATGACAGTGGTATTTAAAATGGTCTCTACATCATCGCATGTCACTACACACATCGTCAAGACTTTTTTTCACCACTGTGGGATGATCATAACAGAAGATTAGTTCAATAAACACTTCTCCACAGAAATTAACTCAGATGTTTTATAGCAAAAAGTTTCTCCCCTCACCCCTAAATTTGCCAAAGGTCTGCAAATTCATGAATTCTCTCTCCATTAAAGATGGAATCATTCGTCACCCAGTGTTTATACTTTTTTACTTCTATTATTCTGTATCATGGAGTATGTTTTAAACTGAAGAATAAGAGAATAAATTACAGGGGCACCTAGACATGCTTTGAGTCAAAGTCTGGAGTTTCCCCCACATGGTTTGGATCCCAGAGGGTGTAAGATGCACTCATGCAGTGCCTTTAGTTCCTTGTGATTCTTATTTTTATTCCTTTGTAATTCTGTACTCGTGTTACCCATTCCTACAGAATTAATTTCGCTTTTTCCAAAAACTTTATATGCAATACAAATTCCATCCAAGATCAGTTTCTGTTTCCAGTGTATTTGTAGCTTTCTCTGTCTTCTGCCAAAATGTTCCCTTTATAGAATGTTCTCCTGCTCAATTCTGATATCCCTCCCCCAGACATGCATTCTCACTGTTTAACATTCAAACTTATCAACAAACTTCCTGCACAGTGTGTATCACATTGTTGCTCTCATTTTGAAATTTTAATATTTGTAAATCACCATTGGGTCTGCTTTTTCTTTCTCAATTCTATTTCAATATTCTCTTTCTGAATATCATTTACTATTCATTTCTTTTCTATGGCCTTTTATAATTTTCCCCAACTGGTTACCTTTTCTTTTTCATCTGTTTACTCTCTCCAATAGAACAAGAGAACTCTTTCCCTCTCAGTTCTAAAAGTATTAATAGATGGAGAACAGCCAGTTACCGTCCTCCATTCTGTGGCCTTTAGCAAGGGCTTTTTGATAATATGGAAAAAGACCCAACTGGGGACTTCATGCTCTTCAGTCATCCTGAAACTCGCAAGTTGTAGAATCCCAGACAGCACAGAAAGGTCTTCAAGGCCAAACCACTCACTCACTTTCACTCCTACCAATGTACTGCTGTATGCAGTCATTCAGTTCACATGCGCAGAAAGTATGTTAATTTGTGACAGGCAGAGACAGTGTGGCTTGGAGCAGCGGGGAGAGGACATCAGTTAGAGTGTTACTGTTCACTGTTGTGTTCACAGCAACCAGAACGTAATTTTATGCAAATGAGTTTTTTTTTATCAGTAAGGAGGATGTACTAAAAGATTAATGGCTTTCTACTTAGATTCTTGGAAGAAGGAAATGTAGAAGCTGCAGCCACAGAGAAACAGAGAGTAGAAGAACTCCAGAGATCTCGAAGACGATACATGGAAGAAAACAACCTTGAACACATACCAAAATTTTTTAAGTAAGTCAGTTCGTTCCCTGGTTGTCACAGGCAATGAGAAACTCCACGTGAAAAGGAAATGGGGGAAAATTTAGTGTCCAGGGGATGTAAAGGTGAAAATAGTAAACTGATTTTGGTAACTGGTCTTGGCCATGAAAATGTTGAATCAGATGTTGTGCTCGTGAAAAATTTGTAACCATGAAAATGAATTTTCCTTGACAGCTCTTTTCTCTTCGTGGGCAGCAGAAAGGAGTGAGGGTCTTGCCCAGAACACTCTTTGTCCTTCAGTTTCGCCCTTTGGAATGGTGGGAACTTGTTCCCACGCCCTCACTCAGAGACAAGATGGGACCCCACTTCCTACAACGTCTTCCTGGCTTCATTAGTATTTAATTTTATTCCGGGCACACAGAGCTGGTGTCCATTTGGATTTGGTCTTTCTGTGGTGTGATCATGGGTGATTATTACAGGATTATTTGCAAGATTATGTGTACATCACACACTTAAACTTCAGTTTTCAGATGCATCTGTTGCCTTCCAGAGCCAGGACAGCTCAGCTAAAAATAACCTGGTATCTTGCCCTGGGGAGGAATGCAGTCTTGCCCTTCAGATGTCGAAAGTGCACTCTGTGGACGTGGGTCCTGCAGAGGCTCCTGGAGCTCCTGAACTTACATATTTTCCCCACGAGTAAAGCAGGGTCTCTTCTTGCGGGTCTGAGGCCTGACGCTTTTAGTTACAGTGTTTGTACACGCTTTGTTTGGGGCCCTTCACTTTCTAGCCCCGCCTGAAGATGATTTATTCCTGCCCTCAGCCCCTCTCCCCGTGACCCTACCCACTGCCATTTCAAATGTTGAACAACAAAAACGAGTTCATTTCTGGTCACAACTAGTTGCCGATAAGCAGATAGGACACTAACTGGCTTACAAAGTACTGCTTATTTGTACTTGTCTTATCTACAAGAGAGAGTTCAATGATCAGGTCACCTTGATGTGATTTGTACCTAATGTTGATTTTTATATTTTCACAGAAAAGTGATTGATGCCAATCAAAGAGAAGTCTGGGTTTCTAACGACACCTACTGGGAGCTGCGCAAGGACCCTGGGTTTAGCAAAGTAGACAGCCCTGTTCTCTGGTAACCTGGGAATGTAGAGCTAGCCAGCATATCACGCTCTGGATGAATAAATAACTATGCACAATTATGTTTCTTAGAGCTCTGCGTGGTTTCTGGGTCGACTGAACACCGACCATTTGCTTTTCTATTCATCTTTATAATGGACTTTCAGAAGTGCATTAGACAAGGCCCCTAACCACTTTTGGATCCTTTCTGTTTTGCTGCAACCATATTCCTTAAAAAAAAAAAAAAAAAAAAAATCCACACCCTCCTCAAAAAGCAGAATTAAAGGAGCAGAATATAAAATCCAAAGTCTGATGAGTTTGTAAAGAAAAACAAAGTGTAACTGGTGCTTAAAGCTGATCCAGAGAGTTTAAAGCAACGTGACATAAATCACGTGTTTGGTCCTTTTTCTGGAAGCACCGTCCCTTCCTCGTAGGAGCTTCTGGGCCACAGCAGTTGGTCTGCTCAGACTTCAAGTGTGTCTGTTTGATGTGGTGTACTCGTGCTGGCCTTGTCAGTAAAGACTTGCTTCTCAGAACCTGTTCCATCTGTACGCCATTGTTCATGCCTTAAGAAATGCAAAGATGTAAAATAAATCATTTTTTTAACGTGTGCTCATAGGTTTATGTGGAGGACAGATTTTTGAATCATGGCATGGTTCACTTTCTGAGATCAGAACAATTATAAGTCTAACAAATGGATTCAAAAAGTAAATCACACTTGCTTTACTTTGATATACTGGTTACTGTATTGTATATCTGAAGGGCAGGAAGGAAACAGCGTGCTAGGTAGATTTCTCTAGTCAAGTTCCTGTCCTGCATCATCCTGACAATAAAACATCCCTCTTCCACTAACCTCACATAGTGCCCTATTCTTTGGTAACATCTGTATTTGATTTGAACACTTGGCATCAGTGTTAAAACCTTGGTAGGAAATAACAAAAATATACAAGATTTCTGGGTGGGCTTAGGAGTACTATAAACATAATTATTTTTGAGTAAAGCACAACGTAACCCGCATTTATTTGTTTCTTTTTTTTATTATTAGTTTCAGATGTATAAAACAATGTAATAGTTAGACATTTACATCCCTCACAAAGTGATAACCCCCCCCCCCCAATCTACTACCCCTCTGACATGGTATATAGCTGTTACAGTTCCACTGACTCTATTCCCTATGCTGTACTCCACATCCTGTGACTATATATATATATTAAATTGTACATTATTCAGTTTCAGCTTCAGGTGTACAGTGCTGTGGTCAGGCTTCTACACCATCCCTGAAGTGGTGTAGAATAAGACAAGTGTCCATCGGATACCCTACAAAATCTTTACATTATTGATTACATTCCCCAAGCTGTGTTTGCATCCCAACTGCAGTCTTAATGTAACCCACATTTCTATCCAATGCCAACCCATTGGCATGAATGGAATCCCACTGGGAAGAGAAGCAAGAATGCTAGTAGTTTATTTGCATTGTTTAAATGAGTTCTATGCAAAATCATATTTTATATTTTTGTCACGTGATTCTGTATAATACATAATCACATATTAAGCATTTACTTTGCTATTGGCAGAGATATAAAACTTAAGCTAAGGAATTTATCCATTCCAACAAAAGGTGGGGGTGGGTACAAACGTGTTTTACATATTTCAGAATTTGTTTTTGCCTCCAAGACACGGAGGCATTTGTAGGAAACTTGCATCACTATTCCGGAGTTGCTGCACATAGATGGCGATATAAATGTCTGTATGTTAAAAAAATATCTCTCTAAAGATTTTCCTAAAGAATTATAGAAGTACATATATTTTATTCTTAATTAGGTTTTTGATTCTAGATTCTTACCATCAGACTTTAAGTGGTATTTTCAACTCTGATAACAGGGTTCAACTCTCATCTTGTTATGAGGTATTGATTTTAGTGTTATTTCTTCTCAGCAAAGCATCCCTAATAATGAATGGCTAACCCACTATCAAATTAAAACTGCTGAGAGCATAAGGGAAAACTGAAGTTTCCACTAGGTGGAGCAGTATTTTAGTTATTTCAAAACTTATCCCTCCTTTTAGCTGAGTCCCTACGTTATGTGTACAGTGTGCACTGGTGTGGAATGAAATTTCATTCTCAAGTGAACTCCTTAACCCATCACCAGATCTAAGTGTTCCATTGAAGCAACACCCTCCCTAGGTTTCCCAATGCCTTTAATTCCAATTTTAAATCTGTAGGTAGCGTGCCCCTCGGTAGTAAAAATTTTCCCTTGTTACCCATTTTTTTTCTGCTCATTCATCTTGACGTCCTTTTTTATCTGCATCCTGAGATACATGCCTATAATTTTATTTTATTTTTTTTCATGATATTGTGATTTATTATATTCCTTGAATCATGAATGATTCCACAATATGGAAAAACTTCAGAGCTACATGATTGATTTTTGCATTATAGATTACTGAATTTATTTCTTTTTTTTATTTTTTTATTTTATTTTTACATCCCTCACACCGTGAACCCCCCTCCCCCCATCCACCACCACCCCGACCTCACACCGAGCCATCACATTATACACATAAAATTATAGTTGGCATTCATTAATGTCCAGCCTCTGGTGTACAATGCCATGACCAGGCATCCACAGCATCCCTGAGGTGGTCTCCCAAACAGGACACATGTCCATCGGATACCCAACAAAATCCCCAAACACTATTACTTTGGGGAACATGCCTATAATTTTAATTAGAATTTAAAATATTATTGACTTCCTCATAGAAGTCTATTCTCCTACAGTTGGCAAATCTTTAAATATCACCTAAAGTGGTTCTGGTTTGTACTTCCTAGCCCTTCCCTGAACAGTCTCAAAAATATTTCACTTAAAGATAAGAAAAGAATTACGCAAAGTAAAGGTACTGTACATAGAGAAGTAGGAAGGGGAGGCATCAGTTACCAACAGACGTGATATCAGTCAGGCAGCTGGAAGAGGACCCAGGACCCATCAGGGAAGCAACTACTGTTTCAGTTGTAATCGAGAAAAAAAATAACTAGTAGAGAGGACCTTAACTAGATGATAAGTTCAAGCTACAAATCAGGTTAGTGTATGTTGGTCAGAGCTAACCTGAAACTCTGATTAGGATTCTAAGATGAGGATGAGAAGAATGTCAAATTAATTAAAATTACCACATTTTATAATAATCCCAGATTCAGAATGCCTTTTGAGATTCAGACATCCTAATTAGACTTCCAATTCAAGTGATCAGTCAAATTTTAGATACCTGTAATACTCCTGTAATACTTGAGTCACAAATCTCCCCATGAAATATTAATAACGTAATGGCCTTATCCTTTATTTCTTTTTTTTAAATTGATATGGTGGTTATAGAATTGTGAGACTTACTCTGTTTGGAGTTTTCGTCCTCAAAATTTGGGGGCTTTTGAGACTAGTTTAAATAGTAAAATGATAGAATAAATGTCTTTTTGTTTCAGGGGCACGTTTCTTATTGTTTTTCCCTAAAACAATCTAAGGTAGAGGAGACTTAATATTTATCTATCTTCACCCCTCCCCATGATTTATTTCTAAGCTCCTTCATCTCTTTGAGCTGTTCATTAAGGAAAGCAGTAACAGTGATGTGTGGCTAGTGGGTGTGGCTAGACTGAACAGACTGAAGGCACACACCAGCACCTATAGACAGTATGCTGCCACCCAGTGTACAAATTTACTCTTAGATTTTGCTGTTATTTTACTGTGTTTTTTTAATTGTCATTTTTTATGGGTTATTTTAAAATATCCCATAATTCCCAGGCAATTCTAAAAATAAACCTCATTTGAGATACCTTTTAATATTACCTATCAATTATATGTGACATAAAAACTACCAACTGTATTTGCAGGGTAAGAGAAACCAAAGGGTTTTCAATACAAGAGATGCCAAGTTGTCAATTTTCCAAACCTTTTGCACCTCTTTGTTATTCTGGTCCCACGCCCTTCAGCAACTCCACTCAACAGTCATTAGTTCCTGCCCCAAGGAGTACTGGAGGGCGGGGAGGGCAGGAGTAAAAAGGAAATTGATAAAATTTTTGCTTAGTTCTGGTTAGCGCTGTGGCTGGAGAAGAGTTTATCATCATAATTTCATGTACATTTTTGTTATTACCTTGTGGATTTTAATTATCCATCTTGTCTAATCTTGTTCTCTATCATCCTGGATAATAAAGTGTTAGTGGGAGCAGAGCTCCTCACACACCAGGGGGTGTAACAATGTTTCCACTTGGCTCAAGTTGGTATATTACAAATGTGGCACAATAAATAAAAAGTTTGTGTACAAAATATTAGTTTGTTTCTCTGGGAGCCATTATGTTCAGGATATATAAAATATATCTAATTAAACAATTATGAATCTATTTTGTGCTCTAGAAATGTTCTTTTGGGGGAAAGATGGGGAAAAAATGTCATTGGAGCTAAGATTAAAGTGTTTTTGTTTATTTCGAAAAGCTTCCCATTATTTAGAAATACTGCCTATCAAACCAGGATCAGATCTTCTGTGCTTTAATTTCTTTTGTAAAATCGATACATTTAAATTGTACATTGCATGATTCATTCTGTTAAACTTGAATTTAATACTAATTGTAAGAAAATACATTTGTGACTGAACATATTGTAAGAACATACATTTTAAGACTTTGTTACAGCCTTTGCTATTAGAGAAAATGGCAAATTGTTTAAGAAAGGGTTAGCTTTAATACTTCCACGATGAAATCTAAAGAATGAATTCTTTAAAAATTGCTGTGATGAGCAAGCCTGCCCAACATCTTAAGCAAATTAAGCCATGATTACTGCAGCTTACATGACAGTCACATGCATCCTTTCGTTTTTCAAACAACTAGCTGATTTGATTTACTTTCTTTCCCCTTCCTTCTAACATAGTAAGGGGCAAGGATATGCATGTTTTTCTTTTGCACTGTGTCCTTGAGTGTTTATAAAATGTGCAGTATTTATGCAGTTGCAGGGTGATACATCAATATCAGAACAACTATAGTTAGCCTCCTGTGGAACGCTATTAAAAGTTCATGGATTCAAAATTATACCATAATTCCATATTATTAATTTCCTCAATATCTTCAGATTGGTAGGAAAAAACATAAAACAAGAATGTTTTTATTTCCTGGAAAATAATTTTTTCTATCATGCCATCCCTCAAAATAAAAATTAAGGCAATTGTGGAGAGAGGAATATTGAGTTTTCAGAAAACACAGTATAATCCTCTTTGAGTTCTGCCTGTTTCTTTTTACTTTTAATTAATAGATAATCAACAATTTAATACCGTTAGAGAGAATAATATTAAAAACTATTACTTCTTTTAAGTACCAACTCCCTACTCCCCTTACTTATCCTCATCCAGTTATTTCTGTAGGAAATAATGTCGTTGCTAGAAAGTTTTTTAGTCATTTCAAGCTTCTTTTAAAAGCTTCACTGAGGTATAACTGACATACAATAAACTTTAAAATGTGATAGTGTGACATACATGTACACTCCTGACACTGTCACCATGATCATAATAGTGAGCATATCCATCACTGCTAAAGGCTTCCTCTGCCTCTTTATAATCCCTCTCCTCTGCGCCTCTCCAACCTCCACTCTGAGGCACTCACTCATCTGCTTTTTTCGCTTTTTAAAATCTGCATTTTTAAAAATTTATTGCATATGGGGTTTTTCTAGAAGGCTGTGTGCATGTGCCTTACCAGTACCCCACTAACCACTACCAAATCATAACACATTACCAGAGAAAGAGAATCTCGCCAAGTTGTAGTTCTGGTAGCCCAGCAAAATTTTTAAATTTAAAATACTTAGAAAACAGTAACACTCTTTGTCATCTTGAAATGGTAAGTTAATGAGTTCATTTCCATCTTTTGGGGGTCCAAAATAATGGTCACACCACACTTGCTGGCGGCAGGTGAGGAAGCCCTGGGAAGTGTTGTTTTCTCTTGTTTGTGATGCAAGAATCTCGGACAAAGCTGTGAGGATCCACAATGACTGCTCTTGAAATGATGTCAATTTAATGATGATGATGAGAGGGGTAGGCGATACTGAGTTACGTATTATTTACCTCCCAAGCTGCACATTTTTGTCACAAACATTTAAAACTTCCAGTGCTCAAGATGGCTGCTTTTCTGTCTCTTCAAATGCCCTCACTCCCTATCTGGAAACAAAGTCGTTAAAACTAATTTTGAAAAAGAAATGGAAAGGAAGCGCCCGCGTCCTGTGCACACCCTGGCAGTGGCAGGCATGCAGGTTGAAAACGTATTCCTTGCATCCTGCTCTCCATCCACAAAGCTCAGAAGCTTTCCAGAGACTGTCAAATACAGCGTGATTGACATGACATGCTAGTAGAGAGAAAAGGCAAGAAAGAATAAAAGAGGAACCTGGGAAAGGAAAGTAGATTCCCTACGTGGGGCGAGAATCATGCTCCTTTGCCTGTGGATGGACCCCATCTATAGTATTAGATGTTTGTTCATAGGCAGAGTCCTCAGCTTCCCTCCAAAGATTCCGAGTCCTTGTATCTGTGTGGACCAAGAATCTGCCTTTTAACAAGTGCCCTTGGCCTCCAGGGAGTTTTGAGGCAGCTGGGGAACCTCCATGACTGTGCAGGCCTAACTGCCCACTCCCTCGTCCCTGCTTCCACCTCAGTCTTTTGTTTGTTTGTCTCTGTGATTTTCAGTAGTTGGTTAGAAAGCCTAGTTCAAGAAAACTGACTAGAGCATAGTGACTTGTGACTCACTCTACCTGTGTGGCGTCTTATCCTGAAGCCAGTGCTGTAATATTGGAGGTGAAGGGTAGGGAGGACAGAACTCTGAAACCTAAAAGATGAGATTGTGTTATGCCCGAGACACCAAAAGTGTGTTGCTGGAGACGTTCTAACCAGCCCAGATAACCAGTAGTCTACTCTCCAAAACCGTGCCCCATCTTCCACTCCCTCTTAGACCTCTATGTCTCTAAAAGGAGTTGTCAAATTAGCTGATGGGGTCCTGGCTAGTGGAAGCTTGCAAAGAAATTCTGTAGCAGTGCACTCTATCACCTGACTGATGATTTCATAACAAGGTGTAGCAGCAAATTCTTTATCCTGGTCCCTGAAAATAATATATTTTTAAATTTTTTATTTGAAAAACTTCCACTGTGAAATTACTCTGCTTATAATCGAAGGTATAAAAGCAGTAGTCATGTACTGTTGGTTTGATAGGGTCTTTTTGAGATCGAAAAATTTAATTTTATCTTATATTAGGGATAGAATTTCAAGCAACTTTCTATGGAAAAAAATAGCTTGTTAATATTCCAATAAAAGAGAAATTATTCACTGAAAAAAATTGTCTAACTGTGCCATCTCAAAATAAGAATTGTGCCTCTCCACTGAATGTTGTATACAAGAACGTTACATTTGTAAGAGCGCAGGACACTCAATAAATTTTAAATAAACTACATAAAGAGATTTGTGTTTTATGTACGGTATGTTCTAATGATATTTCCGCAAAATTAATACATATTTTTATCTCCAGCAAGAGGATTCAATAGGATATAAAGAAGATTGAGTACTTATTCTGACTACATTTCCAGCTCTTTTTTCGTGTGGTATCTCTATAGAAGCTGTTTTCAAATCAAATATTAGAACACAGGACTTTTTCTTGAATTTTGAACTTATTTGTATTAAAAGACTTAGAAAGCCGGCTTCAGTTTTCCATTTGTTTAGATTGTGGGAGTAAAGCTGTAGTTCATAAAGATTGCAGGTAACTCAAGCATTTTAAAGAGATATATTTCTGTCTGTCGTGGTGATCACCGTTCCAATAAAATTGTGACAGTATATTCTGTTTTCAGTCTTCACATGCATTGTAAGTAGACGACTTATCAGCTTTGGCCTCCAAGTCCTAAATTTCTTATAAAGAGGTAGAGCAAGAAATGTTTTGAAAGGCAGTTTCAAAGAATGGACTATACCAAACTTTGAGTCACTGGAGTCCCAAAATTCTTTCTCTGAAAAACGAACCTTGACAGTCACCCTATTTCAATCCTGCTTGAATGTGTTGAGCACATAGGCCATGGGACCTTTCAACAGCCTGGTCCACTGTGATGCATTTATGGGGTGGTCCACAGATTCATCCCGACACTGTCCTATCACAGGGGTGGGAGATCTCGTCACCTCCTTAGGATGTGTTCCTAGGATTATACTGAAAAGCTTCTATACGGGTGGCAGGAGCACACAAAGAAATCTTTCTTCCTAGTGTCCTTTTCTGTGTATACACTAGAAGTTCTTAGCCTAGTGGGATAGAAGAAAGGAGGGAAAGACAGGGAGAGAGAAAGAAAGTGATAAGAACTTGAGATGCCAAAGAAATGCCCCTCCCCTTGCCGTATGTAATAAAGTAACTGGAAAACAAATTGAAAATAAATAGCACAGAGACACAGTAGATAACACTTTTATTTGCATAGTTTGTGATGATATAATCACGGTTACCATCAGTCAGTTCTCTTGCCCAATTATAAAATCATGCCAGGGACACATGTTACGTGTGCGCATAGCCCCAATGACATCATACTATTGCTGGTTCATTGGTAATGATTTCTTGGTTTAGTTTTAGCTTCCCGGGTACAAAATTTGGATGACACACTGGGATGAACACAATTGAGTTTGAATCTGCTCAGAGAGAAATTGAGTTTGAATCTGCTCAGATGGCGAAGGCTGAATATTGAAGGCTGTGGGTCGACCTGACGAACTGTGGAGGCCAGTCTACAGCACTGGGCTTGGCCAGACAGCTGTGCAATGTGAACAGCTGCTTGCCTGAGGTGAGCCCGCTTCTTTTGCACAAGGGCTCAACTAACAGAGCTGTTCTCGCCTTTAAACAATGGGTCGGGTGGATTTCCTAAATTCAGAGGGGGAGGAAAAGTGAAAATTGCAAAAAACAAATCCCTTCTAGGAAGCTCTTGAGTCCATAACAAGGTCATGCCCATAATAAGTACTCTAATAAAAAAAAATAAAAATAAAAAGCAGTGATGAACTCAGCATTTCTTCATCACCCCTGAAATTTCCACCATTTTTAAAGTTGACCAAAAGTAAACTCCTCAAACAGTAATAACTCAGTACTTTAAACCACCTTTCAAATACACGTCATTATCTATAGAACTATAGGAAGAATAATATGAGAATAAGACTTTTTCTTTCAAGGAAAATCAAACCACTTCACATTCAACCTTTCTTCCCTAAGATTCTGCCTGCAAATGATTAGTCTCTCTCAGAACTTTCTATATACTGTCACAAAACTTTTTGGTTGTTATTTTTTTTAACTCTCATCTTCCTTAAAATTATATTTTAAATCCTTTCTTACTAAATCCTCTCTTCCTATTGAGCAGAGTTTCCAACAATAATTCCCCTGCATGTCAAATGCCTCATTTATTATTTTTTTACCCATGTAGAATAAAGTGCATTTATATTTATGTAATTAATATGTGCTCTTCCAAATGTACCCCTCATTTTTGTGAGGTCTCCACAGGTTAATTCTCCAAAGATTCCAAAATCACTTTTCCTTTACATACAGAGTAAAAGAAAATGACCAAGGAAGCCTCTTCATTAATCTCCCCACAATTCTAGGCAAATGATGTTGAACCAAGATTGATTCTCAGGGGTCCCTTCAAATATCACTACTTGTGTCACCAACATAGGTCTGTAGAAGCCTTTAGTTTTGTAGATTTACTCCTAAGTGGTACCTGGATATGCAGGTACCTAACTAGGCCCAGCATCTGTCCAGGCTGGATTGTACAGGAGTGTCCTAGCATGGCTTTTTTAGTCAGTAATGTTCAGGTTCATAGCATCAGCCCTGAAAGTTCAAAGTCATTTTCTAAATATCTCACAATATTGCCAACCATAGTTAATGATATTTGATGGAATATTCTAAACTTTTTAATTTTGTTCAGTGAAAAAGATGTTTTTCCACGTTTAGCTGAATTTGGTGAATGTAACTAAAGCTAGTATTATGTTAGAATGAAAAGATTAAAAATTGAATTACTATATATGATTCAGCAATTCCACTTCTGGGTATATATCTGTATAAGTTTGCTGGGGCTGCCATAATAAAATACCACAGACTGGCATTAAACAACAGAAATTGATTGTCTCACGGTTCTTAGCTACAAGTCCAACATCAGGGCATCAATGAGTTTGGTTTCTTCTGAGGCCTCTCTCCTTGGCTTGCATGTAGTCACCCTCTTGCTGCCTCTTTGCATGGTTGTCCCTCTGTTCATATATGTACCCATGTCTCTCAGTGTGTCCAAATTTCCTCTCTTTTTTAGGAAAACAAGTCAGATTGGATTAGGACCCACTCTAATGGGCTCATTTTAACTTAATCACTTTTTTAAAGGCCTTATCTTCAGATACAGTCACATTCTGAGATACTGGAGGCAAGGAATTCAACATATGAATTTTTGGGTGTATACAATTCAGACCCTAAAAATACCCAAAATAATTGAAATCAGAGTGTCCAAGAGATATTTGTATACCCATGTTCGTAGCAGCGTTATTCACAATAACCAAAAGTGGAAATAACCACTTCTGTCCATCGACAGGAAAATGTATAAACAAAATGTGGCATATACATATAATAGAATATTTTTCTGTCTTGAAAAGGAAAACAATTCCAATACAAGTTACACCATGGATGAACCTTGAAAACATTAAGTAAAATAAACCAGTCACAAAAGATTCTACTTACATGAGGTACCTAAAATAGTCCAATTCATAGAAACAGAAGTACAAAGGCGGTTGGTAGGGGCTAGGGATCAGAAAATGGGAGTTAGTGTTTAATGGGTACACAGTTTCAGATTTGTAAGAGAAAAAGAGGTCTAGAGATAGGTTACACAACAATGTCACTGTACTTATTGCTACTGAATTGTAAACCTAAATTTGGGTACAATCCTAAATTTTATGTTATTTGTATTTCACCACAATTTTAAAATTAAAAAAATTGACCTAGATGTATACACATATGACACCATTGTTAATTTCCTTGTTTTGACATTACACTATATTTCTGTAAACTCTAATCATCGAGGATAAAAAGTACACAGGACCTCTCTCTGTACTATCTTTGCAACTACCTGTGAGTCTATAATTACTCCAAAATAAAAGGTTTTAAAGATCACATTCTTGTGTGAGGGGGAAAAGAAAAAAACAGTAAGGAAGTTAGAGACTGCCAATTGAATCTCTTAAGCCAGGATAACAGAACTTCATGGAGACAGAGATTAAAGAGCCTATTTAACCACGGCTTGCCCATAAGGGTAACTTTGATCGGAAAGAAGCTCACAAGCTGGGACCCAGCAGGACCAAGTCACCCATGAAATGATGATTACAAGTTATCAGCTTTCAAGGGAAGTTGAATTAACAAGCTTTCCTTTGGGTATTGGAGACTTGGTAATGGTTTCCTATTGAGCAGAGTTTCCAACAATAATTCCCCTGCATGTCAAATGCCTCATTTGCCCAAGAGTAAAGTACAAAATACAGCCCAGCTTCTCTCCAATTGCATCACTCAATGACACACTCTGAAGGCAGAACTGGTAGTGATGCCTCTGGCCACCACCAAATTGCAATGGCAGATTTCCCCTCCAAATTCAGACACAAGATTTACCCCTCCCTTTGGAAAAAAAGTTAGTCTCCGCACCCCCAGTAACTGAGGTCTAAAGAAGTCTAAAAGTTATGGGTGTCAGTCTGTCTCAACTACCAACTCTCTTAATTTGGGCAGTCCCAAATTTTTCAATGAAGAGGTTGAATGTAATTTCTAGAATTTTATCTAGTTTTACCTTGTAGGACTCAAATCCCAAATTCTCCACTGTACTGACTGCCTCTGGAATAAATATTCCTGGCTGCATGGCTCTAAATTCTCATAAAATGCTAGTTATAGAGGAAACTAAGAGAACATCTCTTTTTTTCAAGGCCAGGTAACCAGGATTGTTTCATAAGCATACAAAAGAGATGTGTTTTCCTATTCACCATGAAAAAACATCCCTATAAGGAGCCCAACACCTGGGCTTAATAGATTACCTGTCTTGTGTGATTCTGTAGTACTATAAACTGAATTTGTATCCCTCCCCTTCTAAAATTCATGTGTTAAAACCTCATCCCCAGTAGGATGGTATTTGGAGGTGGGGCCTTTAGGAAGTGAGTAGGTCATGAGGGTGGAGCCTTCAGGAATGAAATCATTGCCCGTATAAAAGAGATACCAAAGAGCTCTTTATACCATGTAAGGTTACAGTGAGAAAGAATGCAATGCGGGCAAGTCTGGCTGTTCACGGAGAAAGTGCCTCCAGCATTGGGGGAGTTAGATGGGGTGGGGTTTCAGTGGAGCTCACCAGGCCAATCAGATTCAGATTTGGCCGTGTGAGGGGAGGGCTCAACAAGGAAAGATGGCGCCTGCCTGCCGGCTGCACGGGAGAAGAACCCCACACGGGAAAAAGGTGACTGTCCTCTAGCTCTCGCCTCCTGGCCACACACCTCAGTCTGCACCCTGTATGCCTCCAACACCCCCAAGTCACCATTCCTCCACCGGAGCCCAGGGTGAGTGCCTGTGAGCGAGTGAGTCTGTGTGGGCCCTTTAAGGGGGGATGTCTGGCTTTCCTGCAGCCTTCTGTCCCATCCGGATGGTCAGATGGTCGGAATTACCACTGTTTTTCGTAGTCAAATGCTGTGGGGGCTCCTCTTCCTGGCACAATTACTTGGGCTGGGAGCCTGTTGTGGGTCTGGGGTCCCTTGTTCCTCTGAGGGGAAACTCCATGGCTGAGCTATCCCTCCTGATTCTCATCTACCACACGGAGGATTGGGATTGGGGCCCATTCAGCATCTCTGGCCCTCCTATCAGTCTCAACCTGCCTTTTCCTTTATATCTTTAGTTATAAAACTTCTGTTCAGATAGACTTCAGGTGGTTTTCCAAGTTGACTGTTGTATAATTTAGTTGTAATTTTAATGTGTTCAGGGAATGACGTAAGCATAGTCTTTACTCTGCCATCTTGAGTCTCCCAACATCTTGATCAGCCATATTATTCTTTGAAATCCTAAAGCTCAATATGGATTTATTCCTAGTTTAGTGCTTCAAAGCAGAAGATGGTCAACAGGACACAAAAGCACTACCACATTCTTGGTTAACACTAGCCTTTATTACTGTCCTATCATTAGCAAAAAAAAAACCAGGGCATTTGCTTAAGTCCTTTATGATTTAAGTCCTGTTTATTTGCATAAACAAAATAGTACATCCTTAATCTGCTTTCTTTTGCCATTAAAATCTGCCTTTCTTCATTAGAAATATAAAACAAAACAATCAAAGCAATCAAGCACAGAGAGGAGCTCCTATCACCTCCACTTCAAATCAGTAAATACTGTGCAGTAACACACCCTCCTGGCCATGAAGGAGATTGCAGCAGAATGAAGGCAGAAGCTCAAAACCGGAATGCAAATATTTCTAATAGAACCCAGCATTTAATCTACCATCTAATTCTTAACCTACCACCTAAATGAGCTCTAATTTTTCATCTTTTGTAAGAAAGTATAATGAAGACATATTTAAGTCCACACATTTCTATGGTTTTAGCCCGTAAACTTGAAAATAGTTTGCCTCTTTTTTTTTTTTTGAGATATGCATGTAAATCTTTTCCAAACTTCAGTTATATCTACTAGCATAAAAATGCAATAGACACTCTGCAGTTGTCCACTCACACTGATTAGCAAAGGAAAGTGAATTAATTTGTCCAGGTCTTCTTTCCACAGCACCCTGCACTTGCTCCAGGCCAGACAAACAGACAAGAGAACAAACATATGTTCCATTCCATTGACTTTGCCCTCTTTGATGTTCAGACCGATTGCATAGCAGCTGCCAGATCTTCATTGCACATTGTTCACTGTAGATGGCCCTTTTGATAAGTTCTAACCTAAAAAAAATTACTAAGGGAAATGAAGAAATCAGTAAATTGTAAATTAAATGTAACAAGTGCAAGATTTGGTTTATTGTTCCCAAACTGTTTCTTGTTGTTGTTGTTTTGTTCCCAAACTTCCCTTTTTTTGATGTCACCTTTATCTGTAGCAAAAAGCCATCATGATTTCTTATTTGTGAATAATTCTGGACATGTTGTCAAGCTAATAAAATAGTCAAAGAGGCCCACATCTTCAATAATTTCCATAAACCTACGTGTTTTTGTTTTGTTTTTGTTTTTTTAGGTAAATCTGTACTTTATTGCATCACAATAATTTTTTTCCCAGTCTGTTAAGAGCTTAATTCTAATACTCAGAAGCTTTCAGGCTTGGAATCCATACTTTTTGGAATTCAAATTACAATATGGGTTCTTTCATGATTTTTAACTGTTCTTTGGGACAATTTTGAAGCACCATTCATCTTCAGAGTTTCAGTGTTATTCTAGATCTACCTTTATCATGATGGCCTTTGTCCTCATATCATATTAGGATCATTTCTATTTTGTTCCCTACATATCCTTTTAAATGCCAAGAGGAAGGAATCTTTTCAAAATACATATATGCCCTGCCACTGAAGCCTATACACACGCTACCCACAGAGACCTGTAAAAGAAAAACTGGCCACAAATTCATAACCAGTCCTTTCTCTAGAAATTTTAATATACGGCAACAGATATATGAGCTATGAGAAACCAAAGTATTTTGTTGGAGTTGTCATTTTGTGTGATTAAAAAAAAATGGTTTATCTGATTTTTCTATGAATATCTTTTTGCACTAAACTATAACTCCATATCGCAGGTTGGGCTCCCCAGGGAGCAGACTCTGAAAAAGAGATTTATTAGGGAATGCTTTGGGGAATCACCATCTGTAGAAAGAATGGGAGGACATCAGGATTGGGCAGAGGAGGAATTGGGTTGGGATATAGTCTCAACCAAGTTCTCTGCTTACCCCCTGGGGAACTCTGAAGCTGATTGGCCCTTCAAAATTGCCCCAAATTGGAGCCAGAGAGTCAGGTCTTTGTTGACCAGTCATTGAATGTGGCCTGCCAAAAAAGGGGATGTCACCTTAGATGAAGTGAGTCTTTTCAACAGAGGTAATTCTGAAGAGGGCTGATAGCAAAGGCCAGCTTCATTGATGTAGTCATACAGGGCCCCATTCTTGAAAAGACCCCATGCTTGGTTTACTATTCTGCTGTCTCTGTCTTAAAAGTCTTAGTAATTTTTGATCAAGGATTCCTATATTTTCATTTTCCACTGGCCCTATGAATTATGTAATTGGTCCTGCTGACAGCAGAGGGCTGCCTGCCTGAAGCACTCCCAGAAAATGGACTTGGGGCTGCAGCTGATCAGCATCATCTTTCTCCCTTACTATCCATTTATTTCCTCACCCTTACCTAGCACTTCTGCTGGTCTCAGTGACTTATCTGGTAATGAACCCAGCCCTGATCCTTAGAGGTTCTGAGTCCCTGGTCTCATGATCTTTTAGGCTCATCATGGCTGCCACACTTGTCCATTTAGGATTAAAATTTGGCAAAAGATTACCAAGAGGCACCCAATTGGATTGCCTGGGTACCAACATATTCCTCCTATTGTGTAACAGCAGTCATACATCCCCTTATGATCAGATCAATTACCCCTGCCAGGATGGTGACTTTTCTGTTTGCACTCTAGTATCTTGGCACAAGAAGCCTGAAGTACCCACGCAGGAGATGTTGCTTATAGTTCAACGACACTCTTTCTGGGTCTGCTGGTGAAAATGTTTCACCTTTGCGAAGTAGGACCTCTGAACTGCAGAGCCCAGAGTTGCAGAGCCAGGAAACACAGATTCTCCACCGGGCATGATAGTAAACAGGGGATACCTGCTTCCACTCCTTGATTCCAGGACCCATGTATTCTACCTGTTGAGAACACAGCACCGTATAAAGTTCATTAATGTAATGTGTATACTTCATCATGGAGAGCAGCAACCTCTTTAGCTATGTCTTCATCAGACTGCTCCATCACTCTATTAGGCTAGAAGCTTCTGGGTGATGCAGTATGTGATATATCAAGTAGGGCCCAGGGTCATTTGTCCACTCTTGTGTCTCCTTTGCTCTAATGTGGGTCCCAGGTGGTCTAAACACTCTGAAAATCCTCAGCAATACTGACTGAGGCCCTGCAGCTAGGAAAGGTGAATCACCTGGAATGTGTTTAGATGTAACTAGATTAGTCTTGGTCCATCTCATTGGGCCCACTCTTACCCCTGATCCAGCCACGGTGGATATTCCAATGCCAGGCACTGGATGAAGTTAACTGGCCAAAGTCATTTTGTCAACTTTGTTGTTCAGGGCCTTGTGCACCAAGGGTGCGTTTTATCATGGGTCAACAGGTAGTACAAAGCTCTTCACACTTTTGCCCATCCACACACCTTTATCTTAGATCTTATCATCAATCTTCCAGTCTCTTTCTTTCCAGGCCCAGCCATTGCCCAAGCATATCCTAACCTTGAGCCACTTTTCGCACAAATGAATAGAGAGGTATACTGCCTGAAACTCTGCCCTTTGGGAGGATTTCCTCTCAGCACTATCTTTCAAGGCCACCCCCGAGGGGATTGTATTATAGCTCTCATCTATTTTCAGTTTGCATCATATACTGTCCTTACCCATCCATGAGTCAAGTTCAGGCATTTTTCTCTTCCACCAACTGGCCACACAGGATTAGTGGCAGTAGGTGTGAACTGAGAGGCACTGGTGCAACCGTGGTAGATGACATAGGAATATGGGCTCCCTGCTTACCGTTTCCTTGAAAATAAGACCTAGCCAGACAATCAGCTCTAATGCATCTTTTGGAGCAAAAATTAATAAAAGACTCGGTATTTATATTATATTATTATATATTATTATATTAATTATATTAAAGACCCAGTCTTATAGTCAAATAAGACCGGGTCTTATATTAATTTTAGCTCCAAAAGACGCATTAGAGCTGATTGTCTGGCTAGGTCTTCTTTTCGGGGACATACGGCTATGTAGCGTCCTGTGCCCTTTGGCTATAGTTGTTTGATCCCAAATGTCTTCCATCTTACAACGGACTGCTACATGACTCTACCCAACCTTAGGACTTGATGGGTTTGACAGAACCCAGCTCATGATCACTGAGCATCCCATCGTCAGGTACAACATCTCTACCAGGACCCAGTAGCACATCTGAAGCCATGTTGAAAGGGGTTTACTTCTCTGTTATAGATGGCACGACCTGGATCCAGAATCCTTGGAGTCTACATTGCGATTTTCCCACTGGAACTTGTCATAAACCCCACGCATCTTTTCCCACCACTGATGGATCTAACAGGCATAGTTGCTTGTTCAGGCTACTTGGGAAACTTACCTAACGTGGTTAACAGGTGTGACCAATTGAGCTGGTTACAAGCCTTAACAAAATGCTGTTAACACCTTATTGTGTAACCACTCCTTAGAAAATCTGGACAGTCTGACAGAGGCGATTTTGAACACTATCTATAAAATGCATATTTTCTCTAAAACCAGAAGCAGGAAAAGCTTAGCCAGGAAGAACATGACTTCTGGGCACTTTATACTCAGATCTCTTATTATATTTTCCTTTCCATTATTTTGGACCTCATTCTTTTCTTCCAAGTCTTATGAAATCCCTGCCCCCTAATTCTTCCTCTTCAAAGTCAGCCTTTTTATTATTAAATTCTAATGTCCAAAATCAGTCCAATCTTAATCCCCACAAGCTCGTTTATGCCTAAATTTTTACATTCTTTATGTACTCCTTAATCTCACTAAAAAAGTACCTAATATTCCATTTAATTGACAGATAGCTTATAACATGAAACTCAGTTAAATGTGCTTAGAGTGGCAAATAAATTATATGCAGATTTCCCTTTATGGTGTAGTTTTATTGTCCAAGGATTCCAGTCAGGTATATGTATTTTTTCCAGACAGAAAAATACTTTCCTGCTGGATTAACACTTGAGATTATTAAAACCCTCAGTTACCACCCAGAGCTCTTCCTCTCTCAGGCTTTCCATGAGCTCTGAACAGGTCTGAGACTTCCACCTAACTGACAAAGGCAGCACTCTCAGCTGGAGCTGATGGATGGCAGACCTGAGGTGTTACACGATGTATGGAAACTTAAAAGGCAAAATTCACTTTTGCTCATGAGATTTACTTCCTAACTTTTTAATCACTCACTGCTTTGAAACATTTTCTTGTAACTGAATTGAATGCACTGTAAAGTTCTGTTTCCTTTCTGTAATTCTACTAATGCTTTTTCATCTACAGTACTAATGCATCTGTGAATGCTTATGTCAAAGAAAGACAGTGCATATGCTTAGAGAAAATACAGAAGTGATTCACCACACATATATGAGTATTTGTTAAATTTTTGCGTGGGCCCTAGGTTGGTTCGTTTTTTTTAACCTTTGACTTTCAGAAGTAAACGAGAGCTATGTAAATAATGGCCACATTCTGTTACTCACAAGAATGGCTAAAGAATGGGGCCACAGTCAAGTCAGTATGACACTTTAATAAAATGAGCAGAACCCATTATAACAACAGCTCTTTATTACATGGATTCAAACACACAGCAGACCAATCATGTTCCCTGACATTTACCAATCACATTCAATAAAAGCCTTAGTGCATTCCTCAACACTCTAATTCTAAGGGGCTTCCTTCGAATTCCCTTTACAAAGCCTTGCACAAAGAAGAAGTTAAGCACCAGTAAGAAAGACTGTTGTTAGCAGTAGTTTTATGTTATCATTTTCATCATTATCAATAAACATGCAGTTTCTTCCTTCTGTGTACATGGCATTGTAAAATGGGTGCTAGACTCTGCTTATGGTACAAAGTTTATAAATACAATATACCAATACAAAGTTGAAGCCACTAAAAAGAGCTTAATAACAATGACTAGAAGATAATGAAATCTGGAGTGTTGATGGAATCTGTGAAGAGATTTAGGAAAAACACCAACTCAAACATTACAATAAACGTTTTACTTGGGAAGGAGACAGGACCATTTTGTGTGCAGCTGACGGGTTTTCTAAGTTGCTCCGAGTTTACTTTCTTTCTGCTATTATCTTTAAATACTGCAGCGCATTGTGAGCTGCGTCACTCTGTGCATTGCCGCAGGAGATCCCAGAGCCATGACAAACTGTGATAGGACTGGTGGACAGTTCAGCGAGACACTGATACTGTCCATTGGCACTCAGTTCTTCTGTAATGACACATTCAAGCATGATGGTTAGTCAGTGTATATAAAGTATATCCTCTGTATAAACAATACAGGTTTGTCATTGCTGTGCTCTGTAAGCATCCACGGTGACAGGCTATTCCACTTACTCATCACCTCTGTCATTCTTGGACAAACAAAAAACCAAACACAACTGCTCAGCTATAGCAGTTCTCAGACACAGATGTGCTTCATAATCATCTGAGGGAACTTTAAGGAATACAGGTGTCCAGGCCTCACTCCAGCCTGCTCAATCAGAAATGCAGGTTGTGGGTAACAGTAGCCAACTTCTTGCATTAAAAAAAAAAAAAAGCTCCCAACTCAATTCTAATATGGCTAGTTGAACAGCATTTGCAAATTACTGAACCATAGCTACTTTTTTAGAGGGGAGAAAAAAAACATTTACTAGAAGACCGGGGAAATTGTATTTTTCATTATGAAGTCTAGGGTTATCTTCAGTAGACATCTAAACCAGGAAATACATGGCTCAGGGCAAGACCTCCTTTGTGCCTTCATGTTCTTTGGTTATAAATCGGTGCAAAAAGTCTAGTTCCATCTTATGTATGGGTTAGGATGTTTTAAAAACAATACCTAAACCCAGGAAATAAATGTTCTTCTCGTCAACTGATGAATCACTCTTACTAAAGATAATTAAGTAAGAGAAGGGGAAGAAGTAGAAACACGAGTTATGATTTCTTTCAAGTGGTTGTGATTACTTATTATTTCAGTTAGAGTCAATATAGTGGAAAATATCCAGATACAATGGGATTATTTAAGGCCTGCAGAGGGTTTCTAGTTATAGCATCTAGGTGTGGGTTTTTTTTAGGTAAAATTCACACAAAATTAACCATTTTAAAAGTGAATTCTTTGGTGGCAGTTAGAATACTCACAATGGTGTACAACCACCACCTTATATACTTACAAAGCACTTTCATCACTTCATCACTTAACACCACAGCCGTTAAGCAGCGGTTCCCAGTCTGCCTGCCCACAACCCCCACATCCATGCTCCCAGTCTCAGCCCCTGGCAACCACCACTCTGTGTCTGTCTCTATGGATTAACCTAATCTGGATATTTCATATAAATGGAATCACATATTAAGTGACCCTTTGTGTCTGGTTTCTTTCACTTAGTATGTTTTCAAGGTTCATCCATATATCAGAACTTCATTACTTTTCATGGCCAAATAATATTTCATTGCATGTATACACAACTGATTTATTCATTATCTGTCATGGACACACGGGCTATTCCCACCTTTTCATTATTGTGAATAGTATGGCTATAACCGTGTGTATAGGTATTTGTTTGAATACCAGTTTTCAATTATTTTGGGTATATACCTAGTAGAGTTACTGGGTCATAAGGCATCTCATTTGAGGATCTGCAAAACTGTTTCCCACAACAGCTGAACCATTTTACATTCCCATGAGCAAAATATGCAGGCTATAATTTCTCTGCATTTGTTATTTTTTTCATTATAGCCATCCTCGTGGGTGTGAAATGATACCTCACTATGGTTCTGATTTATATTTTACTGATGACTAATGATATTGAGCATCTTTTCATGTGCTTGTTGGCCATTTGTCTACATTCTTTGGGAACATCCAGATTCTTTTGAAGGTACTTGCATAGAAGTTAGCCAATTTAACTGACTGTGGTTTTCAGACTGCTGTCCTATATTTACAAGAACTACTTAGTTCTTAAAATCATTAAGAAGTATTCCAAAAGCATTGTTAATTCATAATCTAAAAAAATCATGTTTCCTTCTTTTCCTAGATTTAAAAACTTCCCTCGTCCTATCCATGACACGGCTCATTCATCTCTGTCTCCAACATCCAACGAAGTACAGACACTTAAAATATTTGTTGAATGAATAATCTCCCATCAGTCACCTTTTCTGACCATCACCTTTTCTGACCATCTGTTTGCACTAAATTCTTAGGTTTGCCCTCATTCTCAATATATTAGGACACTGCACTTGACCCTTCATCATTCAATCTTAACGTAGCAGAAGTTCTTTCAGTCCCTAAACATCCTACTTTCTCAGTGCTAGTAGCTCTCACAAGGTAGGTCCTCACAGCTCACTGAGAACTGGAATAAGAGATAACAAATTCTTCACATATTATACTGTTGTTAAACCAAGACAATAAACGCATGCATGTGCATTCACACACACACACATTAGCCAGCTTTATAAATTGAATTAGAAAATCCAAACTGACTTGCTTTCTAGCATATCCGCATTTGTCTATCTAAATGATTAAGGGCTAATAAGGGAGAAGATGACAGATGGAATGGGATAAAGCTATAAATTGACTGGCTCCCACTTATCTCCCAGAATTAGAATACAGTGATAGAGTGCAGAGAAAGGTCTCGCCCTACAACTTGGTTCTTGTTCTAGAAAGGTGGGTGCCTTTATAGTTGTCAATCTGCCCATCAGGGCTAGTTCATTGACAGTGTATCTGCAGTCACTCTTCCCCTAATCTGGCTCTACCACTAACTAGCTGTGCTATCCTGGGCAAGTTTCTCAACCTTTCTGTACCTTCCCTCCTTTCTTCACTTATAAACAGAACTGACTTCACAGGGTTAGTTGATACATGTAATGTCCTCGGAACAGTGCCTGGCACATAGTAAAACACCATAAATCTCAGCTATTGTTGTTTTTATTACTATAACTATATAGATGATAGCTATTATTATTACTTATAAGAATGGGACACATCAATTATATATATTATTGCTTGGTAATATAGTTAGAATCCCTGATCACTGAAATCAATTATAATAGAAATTTTTGTTTCTCAAACATATTTTTAAAAGAAACATGTTTTGGGGTAAAGCCAAAAAAAAAAAAATCATACCTATATCCAAATATGTTATATTAAAACCTTGTTCCTTGGCAATTTCACTAAGCAGCTGGATGTAATCTGTATCTGGAATACTGAGGAGGCTTCTTTTCAGTAAGTTGATCTTTTCACCAGGAGAATTCCTCAAGGAATGCCAAGTACATCCTAAAGAATGTCCTACTACATTTGTCTGAAAAACAAGAGAGGAAGATTAAGACTCTTAACTAGGACTGGTTTCCAAACTGTAATTAAAAATACTTAGAAGGCACTCACATTTAATATTTTAGAAAGCATGCTTAAATGGACACCATTTGGTTAACTTTCCAATTTAAACTAGACAACATTAACAAGTATACACATTTAACAGATACCATGATGTTAAGAAAGAAGAAGCATACATAATAATACACTGGAAGTATTTAAAAATACTTTTGTGCAGTACAAATGTCTCTCAGTCGAATTTTCTGATGGTTACATTAAGATGTGTAAGATATTTAACAAATATTTAACACTATAAACAAATATTTAACACTACAAACAAATATTTAACACTAGAAACAAATTTGCAAATAACTGAATCTAACAGGCAATTTACAAATTAAAACATAAAACAATTTTCATGTCTTTATAGTTTCTTGTATTAAATACCATCATTGTGACTGAGAGCTCTGAAGCAGAAAACAAAGAAACTGTAGAAAAGGTGAGAAGTGCATATTGTGTATGAGGTGATTGTGTAACAAGTGATTCCAATGAATGGCAGGACGTCAAAGAGCTCTTCTCAGACTTAGATCCAGAACCCAATTGAACTTATGTTTTTCTGTTTTCTTTCTCCTTTTCCTTTTTTCTTTATTCTCCCCTATACCCTTCCCTTTTCACCTATTTTTAAAATGTTTTACATTTCCATATTTGTTTATGGTTCTCAAATTGCTTTCCTATGTTATGCCATTTAAAAACCCAAAGCAACTACTCTCTAAGTAAGTAGGGCAACCTATCCTTAGTCTTATTTATTAATGAGCCCCGACAGAGGTTAAGGGATTTTCAAAAGATCATAGGGGTGGCCAAGCTATAGAACTGAGTAATTTGTAAAATTTACTAAATAAAATTTTACATTTCTTGATTGAAACTTTAAACAATATATATTTTTAAAAAATCATAATTCATTCACATGATAAAAAAAATTTTTCCACAATAAGAACAGCTAATGAAGAATATAGTCTGTTTTCCTTACCACCCCTTCCCCAAAGACTCCTGTACACTCCCTAGAGGTACTCGCTCTCAAACATTTCTTCAGTATCCTTCCATAAATATTCTATGCATATTCTATGCATATTCAAGTACATACACGTAATCTTTTTACACAAAAATGACAGGTTACTTTTCTTCATCTTTTCATTCTTCTCATATCAGTGTACATAAATTCACTATGTTTATCTCAGTAGCCTCCAACTAAGGGTTTTAGGTTGTTTCCAGTTTCCTGCTTTCATGAATAATGTTACAATAAAATTCTTTTGTACTTGTATGACTTTCTCTATAGAATAACTTCTAAAAGTAGAACTGCCGAGTCAGAGAACATGTATGCTTTTAATTTTGACAAATACATCCAAAATGATTTTTGAACCACTTTATACCCCCATCAAATGTCTTGGAGAGTGCTTGTCTTCTCATACTCTCACCAACACCAGATATTATCAAACTTTTTGTCAATATAAAAGGTGAAATTAGTATCTTGTTTAACTTGCATGAATGAAGATGAACATTTTTTTCTTTTTTAATCATGTATATTTTTTCCACTTGGTTGTCTTTTATTGGTGTGGAAAAGCTTTTTGTGTGGTACTGAAAACAATCCCTTTATAGTCATGTGTTGAAAATAATTTCTTCTCCCTCGTTTTCCTTTCTTTTCATTGAGATATAATTGATACTTAACATATTAGTTTCAACTGTACAACATAATGGTTCATGCTGTATATATATTGCAAAATGATCACTACAATAAGCCTAGTTAACATCCATCACCAAACATAAATTGTTTTCCTGTGATGAGAACTTTTAAAATCTGCTCTATTATCAACTTTCAAATATATATATAATCACACTGTTTTTATTCGTGGTTTTATTTAGTTTTGCTGAGCAGTAAGTATTAAAATTTATGAATCTTGTACTTTACAGCTTCTAGGTGTAAAAGGCTTTCCCCACGCTAAGATTTTTAAAAAGGAAAGCTCTTCCAAGTCTTCTAATACTAGTTTGAATTCTATGTTCAAATCTTTGATCTAGCTGAAATTCGTTTTGGTATAGAAATGTTAAAAATAAAGGAAACCTCATTTAAAATGGAGTAGGGAAGCCCTGAAAAGGGAGCTCTCATGCACTGCCACCCAGACCCCAAACAGTAGGCCATACCACAGCAGAAGGAAGAATTTCTCCTTGCCCAGCAAAACACCTCCACCTTTGTCAATGGTCACCTGAACCTTTTCAGCTGGTTACCTTCAGGTTTGGGCTCCTTGTTATATAGCCCAGCCACTGAGAAGCTATTACTACTCTGACTCCTTTGAAATAGCCCCTCTCAAGTTCCTCTTTTCCCCCTACAAATGCAAGTCCCTCTCCCCTATTCTTCAGGCTTGCCAATGGTTTGCAATCCCAATTGCAATTCTTCTGCTCTTCCTGAATAAACCCGTATTGCTGGAAAAATAACTGGCTCTTTTTTTTTAAGAACAGGAATAAGGTAGCAACGAAATATCACACACACATTACCCTCCCTCAAATGACTGTAAGTTGTTTGTACATCATTTGTTGAATAATCCATCCTCCACTCACTGATTTGAAATCTCACTGTTGTCACATATTATGTTCCTATATGTATTAGCATCTCTACCTGGATTCTCCATTCAGTTCTGTTTATTCCTGCACCAATACCTATTTTATCTACTAAAGTTTTATGGCACAAAAATTCTCTGGTAGAGTACCACCCCATCCCCCATACTTTTCCTTTTCATTTTTCTTGGCTATTTGTGAGAGTTTATTTTTCCAGACAAAACTTAGTAAGCTGTATCAACGTCCAAAATAAATTCTGGCATATTCTGAGCGAGACTACATTGCCTTTTTATGTATTTACAATATTAAGTCTTCATATCAAAACTAGAAAGATTTACATTTATTTATTTTGTTACACTGTTTCATCTATACCTATAGATATATGTTACTTATAAACATGTAACCATGATTGATTTTTTTAAAGATATATTTTGAATCAAAATAGGGAATTTTAAGTGTCAATCAGTAATGATTTCTGAATTTTGTCAAATATCTTTTTGGCATCTATTGAGACAATTACGTATATACTTTTTTCTCCTTTGACCCATTAATGTGGTTAATTATAGTAACCAATTTACTAACCTTGAAAATCCTTGCAATCCTGAAATAAAGCGTACTTGTTTGTCTATGGTAGATTATTCTTTTAATGTTCTACTGAATATTTTATTAAGGTCTCACCATAAGGGAAGTTAATCCGTATATTTTTTCTGTTAGGATAGGCTATCGTCAGGTTTTCGTGTTAGTGTTATATTGGTTTTAGGGAATAAATTTAGAAGCTTTCCCTATATTAAGTAAATTTCTGGGAAGAATTGAAATTGCTTTGAAAATTATCTCTTCCTTGAAAATTCCACAGAATTCACTTACAAACCTATCTGTGCTTTGTGATTTAATGTCATCTCTGATTCAACTTAAAAAGAAGTAAATGCAATGTTTTATATTTTTCTATTAAAAAAGTAAAATCAAAACCATATTACTTATTTGTGTATACTCTCTGATATTTTTTTTTTACAGAATAAGCTCTTATTTTATCATAAGTTCAGCGAGTACACTGCTGTAGTCCTCACTTCTCATTTTCCACCTAATATACTACTCTCAGATAATGTATCACAAGACACAACCTCTACCGTTTTCCTCCCAAAACAAGACCAGGTCTTACATTAATTTTTGCTCTAAAAGATGCATTAGGACTTATGTTCCTGAAAAATTATCCCAGGGCTTATTTTCTGGTTAGGTCTTATTTTCGGGGAAACACGGTACAACTATCAGAATCTCAAGTAATATATCATGTATAGCCCAATCTTTTAAGCTATATATAGCTATTTAGAAGCTTTCCCTATATATAGCTTACAAGAAACATGTATATCTTAAAAGATATATAATACACACACACACATACACACACACACATATACAAATATATATATTTGTATATACAATATATATACATATATATAACATGCATATATATATACATATAATTACATACATATATATATATACAAATGCCTAGCTGTCTGCTCAGTATCTTCATTTAGATATTCTATAACACTTTAAACTCAATATAGCTTGCATTTAGCTCATTATCTATCCCCTCAATTTCTACTCATCTTCTGTGTTCCCCACATTAATGAATGGTACCACTATCTATTCCGTTGCCATTATTTCCTCCTTTTTCCTTACTCCCCACATCCAATCAATTACCATACTCCCTTCACTTTAGTGTTAGAAATAATTTTTAAATATACCATTTCTATTGCCACTACCTTAGTTTAGGCCACCATCATTTCTCTTCTGCTTTCTATAAAAGCATTCTAGCAGGTCTCTCTGATTCTACTATTCATTAACTCTTCGTAATGCATATAAGTGATTTTGTCTCTAATGTATAAATTAGATCCTGTCCTTCCAGATTAAAATTCCTTAATGACTTTGTACTACCCTCAGGATAAAGTTTAGTCTCCTTAATATAGAAGTTCCTGCAAGATTTAATTCCTGTTTACCTCTCTGGCCTCATGGTTTGAGACTCCCTCCCTCTAACTTTTATGTTCTAGCCATTCCAAGTAAGGGTTCCTAGATGGCATATGATGTTTTACTCCTGGGTTTCTGCACATGCTCTTTCTCCTTTCTGGAATTCTTCTTTTCCTCTATCCTCATTGTACAGATCTCAACTTAGACATTACTTCCTCCAAGAAGCCTTCCCCAAACCCCCATCTTAGTTGCGTGCGTTCTCTTACTCGTGTGTTCCTACAGCATCCTCTGTAAGGACAGGTCTGTAGAGTTCTCTTCTCTTTTTCAATAGGCTATAAACTCCTTAGGGGCAGAGACTGGCTTATTCACTGTATGTCAGTACCTAGAACAAAGCTTGGCACACAGTATGAGCTCACTAAATGTTTGCTGAGTGGATAAGTGAATGAATGGACAAAGAGGTGGGAATGCATTGTCAACGTGAAGGCAAAAAGGGAACTACTGGCCTACCATCTTTAGATCCCACGGTATTATTCTGAATTTAACTGTGTCTCTCAAGCCCTCTTACCTAGTCACCCTTGTGATTCTGGCTCAATATAGCAAGCCGATAAAATTGGGGTAGTGTGTAACTAAATAATGAAAGGATTTTTAAAAACTGCAACTCTGAAGTATCTATATAACAAGAAATCTAGGAAAGTTTTCTACAGCAAAAGACACTTAATCACATTAACATCACAGCTATATGATCATCACTCACTAAAGAAATGTGGTTCTCTGGAGAAATATTACTGAATTTGGCCAGAAACTTCTCAGCAGCATTTCTCTTGGCTTGTTTTTTTGATGCCCCCTTTCCTAAATAAAGAAAAAAAAAAGGTAGGTTCAGAAAAGAAATTAGTGTCCATAGAGGATGATCAAATTCAGATCGCGCCAAAAAGATGTATACACATTTTAAGAAAGGAAAAAACTATTAAAATTGTAATACTCAATATATACCGATAAGAAAAGACAAATACAAGTCACGTTTGACTTCTGCAATTACAAGAGGTGCTCAAAGTGGTTACCATCAGCATCATTTTAATACAGTTTTTTCTTTCTTAAAATGTATATACATTTTTTTGGGCACCTTCTCTATATATTGCATTTAATCAGAGAACGACCTCATGGTTTTTATCTGCTAGTCTATTCTTTCACTGATCTGACATCATTGCTTGTTGTGATTCATACAGATACTAACATTTTCGAAGGCATTTCTTTTAATAATTTGTCTTTAACAGTTACACTTTCTGTTTTTCTCTAATAGCTTATTTCCCTATGCCTAGTTTTAATGAATTATACTTGGTTTAATTCTGACCAAACATTCAAATTTGTCAAGATACATTGAAAATACAACTCCCCTCAATGTTTATTTCTCACTTACAATTTTCTATAAACTGACAACTATACGGAATTTCTTTAACATGAATAAGAAGGGAATAGGAAATGCTGAAATTGAAAGACACCATAAATTTGATCTCCTTCCATGCTTTTGCTTTCTAGATTTAAAAATTTAAACTCCCAGGGAGTTTAAGTAATTTGCCTAACCTGCAAATTAAGGACTGCATCAAGAACACAAGCTGAGGTTTCTGCTTCTGGCCCAGTGTTTTCTGCACTGGCCCACACTACCTCTGGAGGGCAAAAGTTGATTAACTAATCAACAAAAAGTTGTTAAAACTAATACGCAGCCAAGGTAAAAGTCCTTTTCAAGTCACTTTAAAAATGACAAGAACATGCTAGAGAAGTTAAAATAAGAATCCTCACTAGTACTTTATTAAGTGACTTTTTTCTCATAGTTTATGGCGTTTAACAACATAGAAGTTGTTAAAATTCAAAAAGATAATTTCTACTATATTTTTATCACACTGTGATGTTTTATCATCCAGCCTCTTATGAGTCATATTGTTTTCAAATGTAATCTTTTTATACTCCTAACTTCTAGATTAGCTTCTGAAACTCCAAGAGATTTACGATTGTTCTTTTCTCCAAATGATTTTTAAGTCACTAATACATCAATGAAGATTGCTCAAAGAGTCAATTCATTTATCTTTCCTCTAACAACTCACGATTCTAAACATATCAAATTAAGAAGTCCCATTTGGGAGACCACCTCAGGGAAGATGTAGATGCTTGATCAATGTACGGTACATCTGAAGCTGAACAATAATGAATGCCAACTATAATTAAAAAAAAAAAAGAAGTATTCTTAAGTCACATATTTATACTTAAACTCAACCACAAATTTGAGAAGATATCAGAAATTTCTATGGTCATCCATTATCTGAAAATATTTCAAATGTCTTCAATTTGTGGACCCCAAGAAGAAAGATTCATTTGAGGAGAAGGAATTTATCTGCTGAGATGGAATCCCCATGGTTACCTGAGGGCCCAAATTTTATAAATAGTAAGAACCCAGAGGCCATTTGCTGACAGGGGCTTCTCACGTACTTTGTGTACCAGGAAGAACCTCAGACTCAACTCTTGGCTTCCCGCATTATGCCTCACTTGTTTACGCCTTCTGACTCAATCACTACAGAGAAACCCTGGTTTCCTCTTTCTACCAACACACTGAGATCTACCCCATCTAATCAGAACTGCACAATTTGGGTACCTCATTTACATAAAACGGACCTAAATGGGAACCTGGACAGGAATTTTCAATATAAAAGGCAGCTTCCCCTTGTATCGGTGGAACACACTTTAGGTTGCTACCTGAATCTGTCTCTCCCAGACTGTAGGTTTTTTTGCTCAAATAAATGCTTTTAATTATAGTTTATAAATTAGACGAGGGTAAAAAGAAATAAGTACCAGTTTCCATAAATGACTCTAGCCTGCAAATTGTGGTATATTCTCTGTTATGAGCAGGGCCTCCCTCCTGGGAAAGGGTATATTCAGGAAGTCTCCAGCCATGATGAATCGCCAATTCCTGGAAAATTGACATCAGGCTTTAGTAGTAATTTTACTATGCAATGGCTCAATCACATAAATGATATTCTTTCGCAATTTTAATCCCACTTATATGTTTGAAAATTTATATAGTTATATATTCTGCAATGGAGAAATGAGGGAAGACGCTATATTTCCCACAGATACTTCTGCATTTTATCTTAGAAGCCCACAGTTACAAAACTGAAGAAGTCTCCTGCTATGAATGGTGGTCTTCCATTAAGCCATAGTGAGCTGGGATCAAAAAGTTCACATAGAAAGATAAACTACTACTGCCCTCTTTGGAAACATCAGAGAGGGTATCTATAGGTCTCACTGCCATCAGTTCCTACAGCCTCTCCCCTCCTAGCTATAGACTTCCATACCCACAGCTGGCTGACTACTATATTTGATCAAGAGCAAGTGAGGAGCAGAGATAGCAAACAAACAGACCTGGACGAGGTTGAGAAAAGAATTAAACTACAGAAAAACTCATAGAGCAGGAAAGAGTCCAAAGGATTGGTTGGATAACGGGGACGGGAGTTGTCCAACAGAGCACATGGATAATCGGCAAGGAGGATATTTTGCATACAGAAATTCAAAGCTGAATATGAATTTTTTGTAGAATAAGCAAACAAACAGACTTCCCTATTCTTGAATGAGGTTACCCAATTTGGGTTCTTTATAAAGTCTTCTGTCTCAACAGAAGTAGAAAGAGGTTTGTCACAAGAGTGGCAAGAAATATTCTTAAAGTATAAAACACTCTACCCATGTGCACTGAGGTCCTGCTGATCTCAAATGAGAATTCCACAAACCAAAGGCAGATACTGTATATGGAAGAAAATCCAAAACATAAATAAGTAGGAAAATAATTTCAAATTAGCGCTGTAATATCTAATGATCATAATGTAAAAAACAAAATATTATACCATCTTATCTTTAAATACTAATTCCTTGCCTTGTCCCTGTGATATTATCAATTTAAGACATCTTTTTTTCAGTAGACAAAATGCGAAGTAAGGAAAAACTGTGCGACTTGCCTGTAATGAACCAATAGGATTAAGCTGGTTCTTTGGTTGCTTGGAAGGATCAGGCATCAAGGGGTCAGGAACTGCAAAGCTAAACATTTTTTTAAAGTGTTATAAAACCAAATAATTTTCCTCTAATTATGAAATAAATGACAAGCACTTTCTATTTAACCTTCTATTTCTTTGCTCTTGCTGTTCCTTCTACATGAAATGCCCTTCTCTCTCACCTCTTCTATGAAAATCTGATCTATCCATCATCCAAGGTATATTTCAAATGCCACCTCCTCTTAAAGCCTATCCGTTTACCCCAATTGAACATAATTTCTCCCTTCTTTGAGCCATTATAATATCTGGTGTGACCCTTTGTTAAGCAAATTATTTTATCATAAATTATACATTCTTACAAATACATGTAATTTGTCCATCCCTCATATGTCTCCTCTGCATAAACTATAAATTCCTTGATGGTAGGACCTACGTATTACTTACCTTCATAAACCTTGTAGTACTTTTTTTTATAATATGTGCTCAATAAAATGTATTGAAATAAAGCATACTATTGTTACAACTACACAAACATGGAAGATTAACAATTAGTCAGAAAATTTAGTCTGGCAATGTGAATAATATACATCGGAAATATAGCTTTTTTTATTCAGATAATTATGGAAGAATTATCTCTATCTATATCTATCTATCTTTGATATATTATCTGCTCTATGCTAGGGCAATCCTCCTAAGATTTATATGTAGCCTGCATAAAATAGGTGGCCTGCATGAATCTGGTTTCAGGTTGTGGGGCTTGTGATTAGGGAAAAAGAGGACAACCTCTTTTAAGTAGTTTGAAATACTAGTTACTTTGGTGATGGGTGCCTGACACTGGATAAGCTGAATTCCAAGGTTACTACCACCTAGGCAACTGAAGAACCATCTCTTCCATGACAAACGAGGTTCAGTTATTGGCACTTCCTCAAGTTTCTTTTCTAACTACCACAATTTCAAGCTTTACATAGGCCGATGAGATATGAATATTCACTTACAATGCTGCATGCCAAATAATTGTGATGGAGAAGTGAGAAAGTCTCTGTATTAAATCAGGCCACTTTAGGCCTCATTACAGCTTAGTAATTCCCATCTTATCTGTCAAGAAGCACAAATATATAGTAAGTGGGTTAGCCTTTTTTGCTGACAAAGTGAAGTGCCCATGCATAGGTAGGACACTAGGTCATTTCTACAAATATACTTAACACTTTGGGTTGACCTTTGGGCTGCACAAAAATAGCATGGCCATCACCAATGAGGGGAAGATCCAATACCTGCCATGCCATTTGGTATATCTAGAAAACTAGCATAAATCGACTACAATGTATGACCCCAGAGAATTTAGCATCATTTTGTGAGATCCAACGCTTACACTAGTTAGTTCTGAACTATTCAAATGGTTAGAATAATTTTGAAAAACAGAGGAGTACTGCATGAGAACCTAAATACATCCCTAAGTCAAATTTTTCTATGGCTAAAAAAACCCATTCTAAATTTCCATGGGCTTTTGCTGTCAACTATGAGCTGATATACCAGATTTATCCAAGTATACTTGAGTACACGTAAAGAGAAGCAACTAGAAACCAAAGGACACTACCTTATGATACATGAGATGCTCCTGGACCAATACTCTTTCCAAAGTAACCAAAGCACCAACAAAATTTATTTTGGAAAGATATGTCAAGAATTAACATCCCACGTAACACCCTCTTATATTTGGTATACATGCTATAATAAAAGGAAATCTTTTTGTCTCCTTCCAAATTAGAATTCCTCACAGGGTACTTTCATCGCTAACCTTTTTCCATCTCACATCTTGCTTTCCTCAATGTAGAAATAATTAAAGTCTTAATACAGTAAGATATTTGCCAGGCAAACTCTGGTTTTCTCCTGTTGCACCCCATATCCAGGAAAAAACAACAACATCTAGTTCAAGAGAGCATTCATTTAATACTTCATACTGTATTTCATTTCTTAAGGATACAGTTGTCCTTAATGGATAACAGGTTTCCACAAAGAAATAGAATTTTAGAACAAATACTAACAACTGTTCACTCTGTTCCACTTGCGAGCATATTCAAACTTTTAATCTTACCTCAGCCATGATAATTTTGAGCTGCAGAATACAAAGAAATTGAGCTCACCAAATACTTGCATTGGCTTTCAAAATGTTTATGGCAGCCTCTGCAGCTCTATGTTTCGCCAGCTTCTTACTTGTACCTTCACCTGAATTAAGGTTAACAACAAAAAAGCATATGCTGTGAAAACTGAGTTTTGCATAGATGTTTTCATAATACAAAACAAAGTCACTACACGTTTCACATATACACACTAGGCAATAGAAACATACACATAACATACAGTTACACAATAAAATATTAACCACATGAAATACATTAAAAAAAATCATGACTTTTCAAGTTCTATGTATTTAATTCTAGGCATATCTGTATAAAAAATTGACATGTCTACATTATGTCTATTTATTACCTAAAATGGTAAAAAAGTAGGCTGTCACACCTGAAGAAATGCAATTTAGTATTTTACTCTTCCCCTATTCACAGGGAGAAATTCTTCTATGGCAAGAAGTTTCCTTTAAGGGAGCCACCTTCACTGAAAGATGCACAGTTTTATTCTAACAGCTTGTCCTAGACTGGATTAAACCCCTTGACTGGCAAAGCAGCTGTGGCTACATGTTAGGTTTAGTAAGGGAAGGTTTATATAGGAAAACAGTGAGAGCTTACCTTACACGTCTTCTATACAATCTAGTTACATGGGTAGCTTGTTACATGGGTAGCTAATGGGGAGACAAGGAATAGGCCTGACTAATCACTGAGACTGATGCCAAATTTCAGTAAGCACCACAACTAGTAAATGGTAAATTCAGTCTTTTTCCTTCTGTGTTCAAACTAGGTGTTGAGAACCCCTCGAAACTGATATCAGAATGCTCATGACCATTCCTCTGGTGTGGAGGAAACAAAGGGGACCTTTCAAGTGTGATCCTCAAGTGTTAGAGGACACAAAACCGTACTCATTTATCTACTAACACAGGTATTAGGGATAGAGTGGAGAACTAAACAAGAGTCCCTGCCCTTAAACGGCAAAGTCCCTGGCCTTAGGATCTTGTCTGTAAATAGGCCTTTGAAATATGGAGTGGTATGTGTAATGACAGGCTCAAGTGCAGCCTGTAGGGCAGTATACAAATGGGGCAGCTCGCCTACTCTTGGTAAGGATTCAGAAAGGTTTCATGAAGGAAGAGGTAACTAAATGAAGACCTGAAAGATTAGTAAAAGCGAGTAATGTGAAAAAAGCTGGGGGTTAGGAAGAACATTCTAGGCAAAGAAAAGAACACCAGCAAAGGCTCAAAGGTAACACAGAGCATGGAGTTCTTAAGAGCCCCATGTAGTTGGGCACTGGAAGAGCTTGAGGGAAGGAATTTTGAGATAAAAGGCTAGAGAGTTGGAGGGTAGGGAGAGAGGTCAGAGAACAGTGTCCTAAATTTGTCTTATCAAACTTTAATGTGCATAGGAATTGCATGTAAATTTTGTTAAAACACATTCTCTGATCCATTACGTCTGGAATAGAGCCTGATATTCTGCATTTCCATCAAGTGTCCAGGTGATATTAATGCTGCTGATGATCACATTTTGAGCAGCAAGGTTGTAAGTCATGTTAAGAAACCTGTATTTATCTGTATTTATGCAGAGGGTTATGGGGAAACCACTGAAGGAATTTTAAGAAGAGGAAGTACATGAACAGATTTGAATGCCACAAAGAACACTCTGATGGTCGTGCAGAGAATGGGCATCACAAGACTAAAAGCTTAAAGAACAGCTACATGACTGTAACTGTAATCTAAGTGGAAGATGACAGTGGCCCAAACAGAAGACAAGAGAAGCACACAGATTCAAGAGATATTTAGGAAGTAAGATTTGGAACAGATTGGACAAGAGGCAGAGGGAGAGGAAGGAGTCAAGAAGATGAGACCCAAATTTCTACTATGAGCAAATGGATACTGGTGGTGCCTTTACTGAGCTTGGGAAAGCAGGGGAAATGGATTTGAGAGAAGGGATGGATTCAGTTTGAGTCAACGAGACTGAGGTGTCTTTGGGTCATCCAAGCAAAGATGTCCAGCAAACAAAGGCTGATACACTGTTCTGCACCTGGGCCCGGGCTGAAGACAGAGATTTCAGAATTATCAGCCTTTAGATAGTATTTGAAGTTGTGGAGGCAGATAAGCTTGTACAGGAAGATGGGGCAGTCCAGTGTGAGCAGAGTAGGGACCGAGGCAGAATGGTTGCCATAGGTTGTCAATCTCTAGTCTGTAAAACATTGAAGGGTAAAAGCTAGTTTTTCTTGAATTTTCATTGAATATTTAAAAATAGACCAGCTAGGGGAGGCCAGATAGCTTAGTAGTTTAGAACGCAAGCTCTGAACAAAAGGGTTGCCAGTTTGGTTCCCACATGGACCAGTGAGCTGCGCGCTCCACAACTAGATTGAAGACAACAAGCTGCCACTGAGCTTCCGGAGGGGCGGTCGGTTAGAATGGAAGCTCTGAATAACAAGGTTGCCAGTTCAATTCCCACATGGGATGGTGAGCTGCACCCCCTGTAACTAAAGATTGAAAACGGTGCCTGGACTTGGAGCTGAGCTGCGCCCTCCACAACTAGACTGAAGGACAATGACTTGGAGCTGATGGGCCCTGGAGAAACACACTGTTCCCCAATATTCTTCAATAAAAATTTATTAAAAATAAAAATGAACCAGTTAAAGCAGTAATGCAATGTGGATTCTATGGTTCATATAGGGAATCTTCCAACTAGCACTTCCAATCCACTTGCCTCACACAGACAAAAAAACTTCAAAATTTTCTGTAAGTGGCTTTAATGAAAATAGCAAACTCCAGATTTTCAGGGATACAAACAAATGATGCCTTCAGATTGCCAGATGGTGGAACTTCAGTATTCCTGCTGAATTTTTTTGACATTCTTCCAAATTAAATTTAGCATTCAACATTTTTTGTTTGAAATTACATAGATACCTAAGAAATGTCTACATTTACAAATGAGCTTTAATTATCAAACTCACAGACCATAACAAGGTGAATCTGAACTCTGAAACTTCGTTACTGTGATGTTGGGCGTGTTACTTATAATCTCTCTGAACCTGTCATATATAAAAATGGTGGTAACGTCTTATTAAAATACCTGTCTAGTGTCAGGAAATAGAAGCTGCTATGCAATATAGTGTGTTCAAGCCTTTTGCCTTTCTTATTTTGCTTGGATACAGAATTGGGTGTGGTATAATGGGTCCAAAGTAGCAAATGAGTCCATACACAAAGAAGAGAGGCTCGGAAAATTCTGGGGTCACGCCTCCTGGCATCTACTGTAATCTATGAAACTATGAAACTTGACAGCACCTACTGATCCAGCTATGGCTGCTTCAAGACTCTTTCCTGCTTCTCCCTAATTCTTGGAAAAACCCTAGGAGGATCCCAGGATATGTTCACGAGCTTCTCTTGGTGTCTGGGGATGAGAAAACGAGGGAGAAAATCAGATGAAGTTGGAAAGTCCCAATAACCCGAGATGAGGTCTCAGTTTCAAGAACCTGTTCCTCACAGCTGTCTCTAGTAAAAAGGGCACTTTTCTACACTGTTCATGCCAAATCTTGACGGCCAACCTGCATGGTCCACAAGGCGAAGTGTGCATACAGACCTGTGCAGGTTATGTCACCAACGGTTACTCTGAAGGTGAAAGTGGGCGCGTGTATTTGCACATCGGATCTTTCACATTCATAAACCGGGATGTTCTTAGTCTTCATGCCGTATTCGTGTAATACCTGAATGGGTGTTTTCCCTGGCTTAGCTGTAATCATCTTCCCCAAACTGCAAAAACCAGAAAAAGGTGCGCTGTGCATTTCAAAACCGGGAGGGAAGCAGAAGCATCCAGAGACCAGTTCTGACCGCCACCAACGGAGACGCGAGAAAGCGCCGAAGCTCCCGGGGGCCAGGACCGGCGCTGGCGAGGCGCTCCATCTCCCGGACCCGCCGCGGCCGCTACGAGGCACGCGCTGGCAGGTGGAGGGAGGTCTTGAAGGAGATAACTTGAATGCAGGCAGGACGGATTCGGAGACTAATGGAAGTGCTGCACCCTCTCACGACTAAACCCACAAGTCCCGCCTCCCAGGAGGCCGCGTGTCACCTCCGCCCACCCCGCCCGCCACGCCGGGACGCAGGAGGGGCGGGGCCGGGCCGCCGACCCCAGCCGCGCGCCGCGGGTCTGCCCGCAGCCTCCCAGGCGGGCTTCAGCGGAAAGGGGCTTTACCCAGAATGCCGCTCGAGAGCCGCTCCCCCGCCCCCGCCCCCTTGCCCCGCCACTCCGGCCCTGGCTCGGCTCGGCCCGGAATCCTCGGGCGCTGACCTGAAGGTCCCGCTGTCCTCATGCTCCAGCGGCAGGGCCGCGGCGCGGTCCCTGTTCTGGGACATGGCGAGAAGGGACGGCTCGACGGCGGAAGAAGAGCAGTGCGGAGTGACGTTTTCGCTCCCCGGGTCCGCCGGCCCCGGAAAGGAGCACTCCAGCGCCACCGCCGCCGCCTTCTCCCCTCCGATTCTCCCTCTCCAGCTCCCCTTATCCTCCCTGCTTACGTCCCTCGGGCGAAAGGGACGGGCGGGGGCGGGGGCGGAGGCGGAGCCTCCGTGCGGCAGCTCGGGCCGGGGCTCCCGGCTACGCCCCCTGCTATCCTGGCTACCTGCCTGTCTCCCTGCCCGGCCCCGCCCACTGGCACCCGGAGTCCTCGGCGCCTGGCCCCGCCCCTCTCCCTCCAGACCCCGCCCCTTCTCCCCGCCTTGGCTTTCCTCTGCTTCAGCGGGTTCCCAGCCTGTGTGGCCCCGGTGTTTCTCGGCACCCTGTTCTCCGGCCTGGTCGAAGCGGCAATTATGTCTTTAAGAGGAGGCCGTTTCCTGCCTGGAGAGGAGGCTTGTCGGACGGGGAGGCTCGCAGAGTCTGTGGTGCCCGAAGCCCAGTCTTTTTGGGCGGGAGGAAAGGATGAGGGTTGCGTCACTTTAAGAAAAAGATTTCAAAATTCCAAATGCAAAATTTACAGAGTGCATCCCCTGGCCTGGCCGGGAAGCTTGAGACTCGCGGTGTACCAGCTCCTGAGGGCTACGATGGGCTTTTCCGGCCCCCGAGACCTGCCCTTAAGAGCTCGCAGGGACGTCGGGCAACACCCCTCCTCTACCGCCCGGTGGGCTCCATTGTCTTCTAGACTTTCATCGCTAACTGAATGCTGGGCGCGCAGATCCCAGCTATGCCTGTTAGGTGTAAACTACGACTTTTTAATGGGCCGGATTCCTATTAAATGCTGTTTCTGCACACCTGTGGTATTGGTTGTAATCGGGTTTGCTTGGGATGCGTCACCTTTGGTGGGGGGGAGGTCGGACAGCGAAATTAGATGTCCAGTGGCTTCTCTAGGGGTTTGCTAGCCACTTGCAGAAATGACTGCCTTTTTGGTGTTCTGGAAGATTGCTTTTCATAATCCTATTCGCACCGAGAGACAGTATTCAAAACTGTTCTTTGGGGTTGCGTGCGAGCCCAGGATATTTGATTGCAGAATTTTAAAAATGTCCAGAATCTAATCAAATTGGTTTATATTATTTGAGGCTTGAGTTACACCTATTCTTTCTTCCCCAACCCCCTCTTTATAGTATCAGTTACTATCCACTAATGTTACTTGTTTTGAGTAATTTGTGAGCACCACATAGCCACTATTTCAAAATACAACATCCACATAACTGTGGCAATACAATATTTCAGCCCTCAGATTTGTTTCTAAAATGCATTTTTAGCCACAAAATTCCTCTAAAACAAGCCAAAATCTTATGTAGCTATCTTTAAAGGTTGAGTAACTGGAATGAGAATGATGAAACAAAAAGGAAATAAATGAAGCAGGACCCTCTTTCAAAGAGATGTCTTTGTGCCAGCTTCAGAGTAAGAAACCCATACATCTGAGTTTATACAGTTATATGTAATGTGGCTTCCATTTAGTATTTTATAAAGATCTGCATACAATTGTTTGCTTATAATCTGTGAATTTACTTTTTATATTAATCAGTTCGTTTTGTAAGCATACAAGGAAAATGAAGAATGCTCAAACAATAAACTATATACCATCAGGATTCAAAGCAGCAGGTTTCTGTAGCTAAAATTGGCATAATAGACAAGGAATTCACTTTGGACTAGGTCCTCTGTAGCTGGTGCCCAACGGTAATGTTAGTGTCTAAACTGCATAGTTTTTCCCATAAGGCTGTATGTGTCCCTCAAAACTGGGAAGCCACTACTAACCTTTACCCTAATTAAGGACATTGGTAGTATTTTAAAATTACTAGTTTTCTGGGTACATTTTAGTGCTGTAGATTGCAATTCCAAATTAGACTTACTTTTAGTATATCATTTTACACTGTTGATCTATAATTCAACACCTGAGCACACCAAGGGAGGCAGTGTTGTGAACTGTGCTCTGTAAACTACTTGGTGAAACCGTGCTTTGTAGTTTTAATATATATAATTGTATTTAAAATCTAACAAGGCTTAGTTTTGTGCCTGATTTTCTTTGACAATATGGATTTTTTTATCCGAGGGTTGCAGTTGATCGCCTTTTGATACCATATTAATATGTTTGTTGCTGCTACCAAGAGCTTTGTCAAGCAAGTTGGAGATGGAGGGAGATTAGTTCCGGTACCAAGCCTCAGTGAGGCTGACAAATACCAACCTCTAAGTCTGGTGGTAAAAAAGAAACGATGCTTTCTGTTTCCCAGATATAAATTTACCTCAACACCTTTTACATTGAAAGATATTCTTCTAGGAGACAGAGAAATTTCAGCTGGTAAGTTTTAGTGTCTGTTTGGGTCTGCTCATTCAGCTATATTATTGGTAATCTAAACATAGATCATATATACTGCTTATGTTCTTAATTACACATTTTCATTGGTAAAAGCTACTTTTATTGCTATGGCAGTAATAACATGATTAATAGTGCTTAAAGTTTATAATAGTATCAAGTCTCATTGCTCAAATAATTTTCAAGCCTATTTTATATGAGTATTTATTGTATAATTTTATTTCAATTATTTTATAAATTGTTTTAACCAAATCAATTTAGAATATGACATAATAATATATTTCTTCACCTATAAAATGGGGCTATTATTTCGTCTTATCTCACAGGGTCAAATGAGATGAGAGTAATTTGTATTTTTTATGATTCAGTTCTTATAGTTGGTAAACTGAAATACAGTAAATATATTACAGGCCAGATTAGAAAATAAATTGACATTTGACAAATTATTTCTTACCAACACTTGTTTTTCTTTGAACGACCCAGGAGATCTTGATGCTTCAGAAGTTCTGTAGAATTTGAGTTCATTTAAGTACTCTATTTCTTCTTGTCTAATTAACTGAATTGCTATTTTTCAATTAATCAAATCTTGGTTCGAATCATTGCCTTTCTCAACATTTGGGTCATTGAGCCTTAAATAATTAATGTGTTACTATATGTAATCTAAATTAGACAAATTCGAGACATTTGAAAAATATTAATTTCCTTGTTTTAAAGGTGTTTCATCTTATCAGTTACTGAATTATGAGGATGAATCAGATGTTTCACTCTATGGAAGACGAGGCAACCATATTGTGAATGATGTTGGGATTAATGTTACTGGATCAGATTCTGTGGCAGTAAAAGCATCATTTGGTGTAGTAACCAAACATGAAGTGGAAGTATCAACATTACTCAAGGAAATTACTACACGGTCAGTATAATGATCCTTACTATACTTCAGTGTTTTCATTAAATAAATATTTTAATTATATAAACTTCATTATAAAGAATGATTAAAACACTCAGATTATATTTTACTAATGTAAATTATTTGCTTGAAATAATACAAATTAGTAATATACTCTAACTTTGGATAAGGGTACATATCCAAAATCATTTGGTTCAAAAAGAATTTTCAATTGTGCCACAAAATTGCTTTGGACCTACACATATTTGCAAAATTATTAGATTAAAAGAATACAGGAATATGCTTGCAACAAGTGTGCTAAGAGAGCCTCTCCAGTAGACACCTATAGTAAGCACGTCTTAAGAAAATAGAAAGGAGAGGCAGATTATTAAATTTCTTTTGAGCATACTTCCTGACTTGTATTAAGCCTGTCTTGATTTACTTTTAGTTAAAGTGGACCTTGGATGAGAAACACATGATAGCGAAAAATGTACTGCATTATATGTAATCAGATGTTACAGATTCTTGTGAATGTCTCTCTTGTTTATTTTAGAAAAATTAATTTTGACCACAGCTTGATACGTCAGGCAAGGAGCAGCAGAAAGGCAGTCTTGTGTGTGGTCATGGAAAGCATTCGAACCACACGACAGTGCTCACTCTCTGTGCATGCTGGAAATCGTGGGGAAGCCATGCGGGTAAAACCACACTCATTAGGCTTCTCTTGCTAAAAAGCTGCAATGGGAATTTTCAAAAATTTCTAATGAGACTTATGCATTTTGTCAAATGTTGAGATTAAATAGCTGCAATGGTATATATAGGATTTTGCACAGCAATGTTTTGTTTTAGAATATGAAAAAAAAATCAAGAAAATTTGGATTCTAAACATGTGTAATATACTGCAAACAAAACTCTAATCCTCGTGAAATAACGTGCATGCTGCACTCCCTCCTATTACTACTTAAATGCTGTTTTGAGAATAAAAATTAGATGCTTATGTTGAATTATTTGATGTTATTTTTAAGTGATGTAGTTGATACTTGAATTTTTAAAAGCTGAATTTACATTTTTATATTAATTTTTTCCAAAATAATATTGTCAATGGCTAAACATGCTTCATTCAATGTTAAATCTTTTTAAAAATCTTGAAAGTAATTTGTGTGTAATCATTAGTTCAATTACAATATTCGTTCTTGTCATTCACATAATAATGATGCATAATAATGACTTGATTGGTTTCATTAAAATCAATTTTTAGAAAGATGGGGTTCAATGATAATCTTTTCAAGTCTTTGCAAATAAAGGTTCTGTTCATTTAGCCGCCCACCAAATTAACATTGGATCATTTGGGCAGGTACTGAAACATTTACTTGTTGGTGATTGCTTTGCAAAGCTGCTGAAAGCGCTGGAGACTTTGGAACAGTAGATAGGGTAGGCTAAAAAAAGCTGTAGCACTTAAATGCCGTTGGTTTGCAATTGAAAGAAAAGGTTTTCTATACCAGAGAGCATTACTGTTGTGGTAGCACTAATCATTGGCTCTAATATCGAAGTAAGTGAGAAAGTGGTGAGTGGTATTTCCTAATATAGGTCATGAGTTCCCATTGGACCATTTGGACCTCTGCTATAAAGTTTATTTCAATTAGGATTATTCTTTAGTTGGAGAGGTGTTTTTTGTGGGTTTTTTTGGGGGGTAGGGTTGTAGGATGTTTTGTTTCTCCAAAAAGCTATCATTTTATGTTATGATCCTTAATAATGTTATATAATTTATTTATTTATTTAATATAGTTTCATTTTATGGATGAACTGAATTCCAGGGGAAGGGACAAAGCTATTGTTTTTCCAGCACACACAACCATAGCTTTCAGTGTTTTTGAACTCTTCATTTACTTGGATGGTGCTTTTGGTGAGTGAATGATTTTAATGAAACACTGAATTGATTATATTTTTAAGAAGAATTGAATAGGAATCTCTCTATCTCTTTCTCTCTCTCATTATAGAATAATGATGCTCTCAGAGCACTGTCAATCTTATGCTTGGGTGAAATAGCTGGGAAAGATCCTCTAGTCCCTGCTGACCCAATACCTCTTTCCGGCTTCTTGGTAGAGGCTATAGGTTCCCCACCACCCCACTTAAAATTATAGATAAGAGCTAAAATGCAATCCACTGACAAAGCATTCCTTGACTTACGTGGGGAGATAATAAACGACCTTCTAATTGGTAATTTTTCATGATGGCAAATAGAGGAGGAAGTAGACAGTAAGATGCCTTAAAGTGTCAGGATGCCCAAACTAGGCTACCTGAAGATAACTTTTCTTCAGTTTTACCTGTCATAAATCCAGCTTTCCCCTCAACTTGCCCTAAATAATAACTTTAAAAGTACAAATACGTCCCCTAAAATTATCACCTTATATAATACCCCAGGGCAGCTCACTTTGGATTTCTACATTTCACAGGTCTTTAAGATTAGGAGGCTGGACAGCTCAAGTCTAAGTGTAGCCTAAAGGACAGGCAAGCAAGCCCCCTAGCCATGGTAACTGATAAACAATTTTAGACCAGTTTTTGTTTGTTTCTGCAGTTCTGTGGGAGGGGGAAATAGGGAGTCCAGAAACAAAACAAAACATGAAAATTTAATTCTATTTGGGATACTTTAGGTGTAGGTCTTTACAATTATATTATCAGGAGGAGTACAAACAGAACTGTTATAGCCATCAGAATTTTAAATTTGCATATACTTTAGCCTTACTTACACTTTTAGGAATTTATCCTACAGATATACATATGTAAAATTTGATGGGTATAAGGATATTCAGTTTGTAATAGCAATAGATTGGAGCTAACCTTACAATCTATTATCAGCAACTAGTTAAGTAATGTTGCATGCATAGACTACTATGAAGCCATTAAGATTCGTGAATGAGGTAGCACTATACATCCTGACATGGATTAATCTCTTAAGAAATAGTTGAAAGAAATGTGTGTAGTATGTAACTTTTTGAGCCTGAAGAATACACACACACACACACACACACATATATGTATATATATGTATATCCATATATATATATATATATATATATATATATATATATATATATGTCTTTTATGCATGTAAAATATGTGGAATAGTTCTGGAAGTATGCACAAGAAACTTAACAGTGGTTACCTCTGGGGTGGAAAATTGAGTCAATGTAGACTAGACTTGTCCCTTTTGTACTCTTTGAATTTTGTACCATATGAATGTTGCCTTTCTAAAAACATATAAAATTTAACTTAAAAAATGCAATGTCAGGTACCAGAATTCATCAACCACAGTCACATCAACTGTAAAACTATGAGTTGTTCAAGTCATAACATCTTCTACATTTTTTTTATAGACCTTTGTGTCACTTCAGTGACAAAAGGAGGATTTGAAAGGGAAGAAACAGCAACGTTTGCAGCGCTCTACAGATTGAGAAATATACTATTTGAAAGAAGTATGTCCATTGAAGAGTATTTCAAATGTATTTTTTTCTCTTCTCAGATGAACACCTGAGGTCGTCTATTCAGTAATTCTGTCTGTTAAAGATGAATTCAAATTTAAAAGCCAAATCATTTCATGACTAATGGTTTAGATTCATGTATTTATAATTGCAGTTATCTGGTTTTGTCTGTCTTCTGAACACATTTCTCTGTTTTTGTCCTTTTAGATAGAAGAGTGATGGACGTCATTTCTCGTTCACAGCTTTACTTAGATGATCTTTTTTCTGACTACTATGACAAACCTCTCAGCATGACTGATATTTCACTCAAAGAAGGGACTCATATCCGAGTTAACTTACTTAATCACAACATTCCAAAAGGACCTTGCATACTCTGTGGAATGGGGAACTTAAAAAGGGAGACGGTTTATGGGTGCTTTCAGTGCTCTGTCGATGGGCAGAAGTACGTGAGACTTCATGCAGTTCCTTGTTTTGATATTTGGCACAAGAGAATGAAATAAAATGAAAAATAAATGTACCTTGCTGGTATTTTAGGTGCAACAGTGCCATGCAACTTTCCAAAATTATCTAGGTCCCCTTTGATGGACGGTGGCAAATTAAAAAGGGAGAGGAAAGAGAAATTAACCTGTCTAGTTATAATGTTCCCCATCTATAAAGTGGAGATGGTAATAGTGTCTACCTCATAAATTGTTGTGAAGGTTAATAATATTTTTATATTAAAAAGGTTTAAATATAATATTCAGAATATAGATGTTCCTTCATAAAATCTGCCAGTCGCTTTTGAAGTATTTTTGGATTTAGTCTATCATTTTAGATAACTTTTTATACAGAGATTTATCTAAATATCAATTTTATTTTTAATTGGCTTTTTTAGTTCAACATTTTAAGGATGAAAAGAGTGCGTCTTTATGGTGCTTCAACCATTGCCCTAGGTCTGGTAAAATGAGAAAAACATGTTAATAATTTAATGTAATCCTAAATGATTAATTGCAGTATCAAATTAAAAGCACACTGAGCTCAGTGTGGGGTTTTGTGTACACAGTTAACAGGGTGACTAACAGTAATGGGCTACCATTCTGTGATGTACATATGCTCACCGGTTTTGGCTTTATAAATCTCACTACTGTCATTTTAAAGTGAAGGCATCTATGGCATGTTTATTTCTTTTCTCCTTTGGAAATGTTTAAAACATTTAACATACTTAGTTCTGAGACACCTTTTCACCTACTTTGTACGAGATCTGAAATTTTTCATACACAACTTAAATTACTAATTTACTGTATACCCTTATTAAAATAATTGCAAAATTCTAGAACTCAAAGTGTATAATTATAGCATTCATTACTACGTATATGCCTAAGAAGGCATAACACAATAGAGTAAATCCAAAATACTTGTATATTATATGCATGGAGAATGATTAAAATTTTACTTTTTAACTGTTTAAATATGATTAGAATTTGAGCAAATCTCCCTATTCATTTAACATTATCTGTAGTTTTTTAAAACATGTTTAAAAGTACTTTGTGCTTTTGAAAACAGTGAAACAGAATGCGACATTCTGTCCTATGAAAACAATGGTACAGAAAGGTTAGAATTATAGTTTGCATAATCTGATAATTTCCATATATATCTTCTCTGTCACTGTATTTTTGTTTTGGGCAGAGTATATGATTTAAATGCAAATATGAGTATACTGATCAAAACAGGGTCTAGTGACTTTTTGTATGTAGATAAATAGGGACAGTTTCCAAACCAAAACACAATATTGAGTTATCAGCTTAGCTTGCTTTAACTGAACAGGTTTTCCTGAGAAAAGAAAAGGAATGAAAGAGTTGATTGAGAAAGTGAGAAGTTATAAAATTGGGTAGAGGAATAAAGAGATAGTGAGAAGAAAAGAGTAAAAGTTTTGGTTTTATGAAGTGTCAAACTCTGTGCTATGCTTGCATGATATCCACTAATTAATTGGTGGTTATTGTGTTAACCCGTACACTTTTAAATAACAGAATTTCTGGCAGTGTATTTAGAGGCTGAAAGATGAACAAAAAACAATGGTTTGGAAAGAGCAAGTTTCAGAAAATGGAAAAAGCTTTGTTTTGAACTCACCTGTTGTGAATAGAGCTGTTTACTGCCTGACTATACTTTCCTACATACGTAGTAGACAAAACCTTACGTGTTCCAATAAATATGTGTCCTTTCTTTGGCACCAACATGATCTCCTACTTCTTATTCTCAACAAGTTGTACCATGTCATGATTTGACCATGACACAAAATTACTATGGCACTATGTATCCTCATTTGTATCTTTATTTAATATCTTTATGTGTAAAATAAATTCTACACATTTATCAAAAATTTAATGGCATACTGGTTGTAATGCTCATTCACGATTAATAACAAGAACATTGTGAAATAGTGACATAGGATAGAGATGCCTAGAGAAAAGGAACTGGAAACTAAGAAATACCATGGCATCAATTTAAAATCAAGACAAAAAGTTAGGGATGGTAGAGAAGGAAGGCCTACAAGAAGGAAGAGAACGAAGACTCAGAGCAGCATTATGTCTGCTATAAGATAAGTGGCCTAGTCTTTTGTCTGATCAAATATCTTTAAATATTCCCCAGTGGAACAAATACCTAAGACCAGAAGCTTGAACCAAAAAGTATAGAGACCCTCAAAAAGTGTTGAGGCTCTGTGGAACAGTTATTCAACTTATATTTTCCTGCATGCATACCAGAAGTCCTGTGATTTTAATATCCTACTATCCATAATACTATGTACAAATGTATAAACATTGAAACATTAATTCCCGGGTCCCTGTTGAATATTTTAAAAATATAGGGCATCTTAACATTTAAAATATTAAAAAATGGATAGCTATTCTATCTCTATTTAAGATTAGAGTTGGGAAGAGCTTGTAGATTTTGACATAGGTATCCTCCTATTTCCTGAAGGGGGAAATCACCCACTGGGACACAGAGATTGATTTCATGGGGCTGCAATGCGTGTTCACAGAATAAAGCAATAGGAATCATAGTCATACCTTGCACAATAGCCTCACATTTATTCCAAAATTAAATGTATTGAGGGGATCAAAATATGTTCTCAAGGGGAAAAAATAGAAAATACAACTTGGAGAAAAGTGACTTTGTTTTATAAAGTACAGTAAGTAACTAAGAAAATTTAGGAATGAAAATATGCTATAGTTCATCATGTTGATATACGTTGTATTCCTTGGAAGAAATAAAGCCATCACCATCATGGTCATTCTTCTTAAAAATATCTTCTAAAACTGCATTCTGATATGACTTGTCACGTGGCTTCTCATCTTTTTCATATTCCCTTTTCAGGTAATGATCTATCTAAAGGGCCAAAATAATATTTCATTAATAAAAAGATGTCACAATAAATTTCTACTAACTTTGAAGAAATGTTTACACACAAAAATTCATATCTAAGATTGCTTATAATAAGTGATACAAAATTTTTAAAAGCTATTTGAGGTTTTTGTTTTTCTGAAGCAATTTTCTGAAGAGAAACAGATCTTCAAATTAGCTTCCCCTAAGATTATAGATGGTTAGTGGTACATACTTAAAGATTAACATCTGAATTGAATTTTGTTGAAACTAAATGCTTTCCAATAATCTACACTGTCCACATTATCAGAGGGAACTCACTCTCAATGATTTTCATTAGTGAATAAAACCCAAATTGGTGTTTCTATCATGTCTAAAATTAATAAATATGTTGTGTAATCAATAAAACCCAACCACAGGTTTTGAAACAAAATTTTCTTAATTTTTCTCTGCTTCTATAGCTCTCCCTAAAATCTACAAATGATGACAATCTCTCTAATAATGACAAATAAAGAACAGGTATTCTGAAGTATTCCCTTTTCTCTATATAATATGGCATTTCTCTAAGCAAAAACACATTATAAATATTACCTAATGTGGCATGGTAGCTGCTAGCCACAGGTGACTACTAAGCACTTGAGATGTGGCTATACCAAACTGAGATATGTTACACTAAGGCTAAAATACACAACAAATTAAGACAATATAAAAAGCATCTCATTGGCAATTTTTATGTTGATTTAATGTTGAAATGGTCATATTTTAGATATATTGAGTTAAACAAAACATAGTATTGAAATTAATTTCCCCTGTTTGTTTTTACTATTTAAAAGATGTGGCTGCTAAAAATTTTTAAATTATATATGTCACGTAATTATATTTTCATTGAAAGAGCTAATATACACATATATAATAACTAAATAAATCAATGCAAATAATCTGGAGATAATGTGCAGCAAGGCTGGGCATTTTAGAGGTGACAGTATTTTTGAAGGCTAAAGTTGAACCCAGGGAGGTTTTCAGCAATAATATCCAAAATTCAATCCATTGCTAGTAGACTTTATTTTAGAATGGTTAATGGATCTTAATGAAGGATATATCCACTATTCTCAAGTGAGACTTTTGTCCTATATGAGCGAGATGCATTTTTTTTCTTCCAATTGAGACTTCGTAATCCTATGTAGGTGTAAAGAATTTTAAATAGCTTCAAATATTCCTCAGTGTCTAAGTAAGCAAACATTATTTTCATAACCATACTACTGACTTTCAAAATTTACTTTTCTAGTACACGATAGTGAAGAGGTACAAAAAGGCAGTAAGAGCATGACCTTAATTTTGCTGGCAATAGGGTCCACATTATTTCCCCTTTGTCATTTAATAAAATTCTGTAATTATCCTTCCTCTGCCCTTAATTATACTGAAGAAATAACTGACTAAATCTTTGTAATGATGAAGGTACGTAGTCACTTTTAGATCGTTTTTCAAATCCAGGCTTTGCTATGTATTGGGTGTGTGGTCTTGGACAAATAATTTAACCTCTCTGAACCTCAGTTTTATCATCTCATCTGTAAAAGGAAGGAAATAGAATCTATATTGTACGATTGATGTGAGGATTAGTCATGTTACGGCTGTCAATAAAAGACAGCTATTGTTATGATTCAAGCATATGAAAATCATTCTTATAAATCTAGTGGTAACTTAGCTGATGCCTGAGAAACATCTGGGCAAATTGTAGCTAAGCATGTCATTATTTTGCACTTCCTCTATTTTTATTTTCCAGAAAAGAACTGATGATCCCCTAAGGTCTACTGAGGAGTATTCATACTGCAGAATGCGCCTGTGGTGCGCAAGTGATATTGAATGGTTTGTGTGCACCGGCTGAGCTCTTGAGTGAATTCATCAGTAGCTGCTGTTCATTCTAAAAAGGGTGATAAGGCATCCACTGGGGACAATTTGCCACCACTCTAATTGCTGCTCTTAAGGAACAGGGGATGTTCCCCTTCTCTTATCCCTCTTCCCTCGTTGACCAACCAAAGAGCTTCGAGGAACTCCTTACTAATAATATCTTGCAGAAGGAAGGGGAGGGATTAGGGTGGGGCAAAGATTGGAGAGGGAGAGAAAAAGAAACAGAAAGGGTCTTACTTTTATCATTTGAATCAATGATCTAGTTGCCTTTTATTATTCGCTTAGGTGGTAAGAATTATGTATGTTAAACTGCCTCCAGTCAGAGGGGAGACAACTAACAGGGTTACTCAGTTTAAGCAAAAAGAGTATAGTCAGTGGGACTAAGTAAGGTACCAGACTTCAACAAAACAAACATTAGCCCTGAAACATGCATGATGGAAATTCTCTGAAAGAGGCATCTTTAAGAGCACAGCAGTGGAGCCAGATTGCCCAGGTTCCAATCTGGTTCTGTCACTTAGAGCTGTTGACCTTCAGCTGGTTACTTAACCTGTCTGGGTGTCATTTGCTCCTTCTATAAAATGGGGATGATGAAACAGTGTATATCTCATAAATTGCCACGGAGATTAAGTGAGGTCATACATTAATGGGTTTATAATTGTACCTGGAACTGAGAAAGTATGGGAAAAACTGACCTATTCTTCTTCTAGGATCTGCATTAATCCCTCAGTTCATATTAAGACTAACTGGGATGCAGAAGCTAGGTACCTGAACTCCCCACTCCTGTTTACCAACTTTCCAGTCCACACAATTCAAATCGTTGCTAGCTCTTTTCGTAATCTCATGTAATCCTCACAATCCTACGAGGTGGGAATCATTTATTTGCCCTGCTACAAATTCCTCCACTGCTGCTTGAAAGAGATGTGCTCCTATAGTCTTGATAATGGGAACACTCCCTATAGTTTAGTTTGGTATTTTAATCACCCTCTTGCAGAAACTAAGTCGAACAGGGCAATTCAATTACACGTTTTATATTGAAAAAGCACATTTTCTTCTTGGAGCTTAGATTTTGTTTTATCCAGCTCTGTAAAAGCAAAGTAATCATTCCACACTAGGTAGAAGTAAAAAATAATAGTTGTAACACACATGTATTTAAATTGTGATAAAAAATTAGATTGTACACATGAAATATGTTTGAATTACCTCAGTTTTAGAGAGTTTCCTGTCATTATCTGTATCTATCTGTTTAAAGGTTTCAATGCTTCGTGGTCCTTTGGTCACAGCATAAAGTTCAATCTCAAAAATCAATGTTGCATCAGGTGGAATCTTGCCTTCTGCTAAAGGTATAAATTTTAATAGTTTAACTTACATGAAAATAATGTTCAAATACTTATTCACAAATAATCATTTTAGTATTACATTATTTTGTGTCTATAAAAACTGCTTTCTAACTACTTTAAAAATATATTTTTCCATATGTTTTCCATATGTTTTTAAATCAAGTCAGTTCTAAGGACCCAGGGGACCATTATTTCCTGATTAAATTAAAACAAATATAAATCATGTAATTTTTATTAATATACCCCATCATTATACAGGAAGAGAGCTGGTGCAGAGAAGAAATGCATGGCAGAAAAATTTCAAAGCATAGATCAGCAATCTTTTAGAAAATGATTTTTTATAGTTATTTGCCAGCATAAATAAAACAAGTTTATATTGTTCAAATTCAAACTCTTCATAGACATTAAAAAAATAAGTGCAATGACAGAATAAACCAATAGCAATTTTATGAAGAAATTTCTAAACACAATAAAAAACTTTTAAGTATTAAGTTGAATAGTTCTCCTTAATGAAATTAACCTATTAACTGATGTCACAGATGATTTTAGTAATCTATGGGCTATTTCAGATGACCATTTCATAAAAATGACCTGTAGAAAAGATTTGCTAAGAGGCAGTGTGTGGCTTGTGTCACTGGTATATTCCCAGAATCTCACTGATTGCCTGATTTAGTCACTCAAATATTTGTTCACGGAATGATCCCTATCACTTATTTTAAATATGGCAAAGTTTGTTCTATGAAGGAACCAGTAATTTCTTTAACGAAAAAACGGAGAATTCTTGCTAAAGTACTTATATAAGGCAAAGAGAAAAGAGCTTGAAAGCAGAAAGAAGTGGATCAGTCATCTCCAAAGCCAGGACGTAGAAAAACCTACGCATGCATCATGTGACTAATGTGACCATCCCAACCAAGGTACCCCGTTTTCCCGAAAGTAAGACCTACCCCGAAAATAAGCCCCAGTTAAGATCTCAGCCAGACGACGCATTTAGTACATTATGACGATGTTCCAGAAGAAGACGACATGACTATATTTGAATAAATGTAGATTGTTGTACATGAAAAAATAAGACATCTCCTGAAAACTAGCCCAAATGGAGCAAAAATTAATATAAGATCCAGTCTTATGTTTGGGGAAACGCGGTACCACGTATTACCTGACTTTAGAGTAAAAGAGCTCAAGATTGATTCAATGATCAGTTTTACAAAGCCCATTCCTATTCTGTCCAGTTATGATATCCTTATAACAAATAACAACTTCTCTCAACAATAATTAACAACAAATTCAAAACACAAATTCAAATTTCTTAAGAAAAAATATTACAAGTGAATGTTTCTGAACAATTCTACTATAAATAGAAAATACTGCCAAGTAGGATTTTTCTTCCAAAAATAATTATAGTATAAAGAAGAGAAATATATGCATTTTGCTATAGAATTACTTGTATTTAGAGAAGCAGATCAAAGACAGGAGTTAATGTAAAGAATCTATACATACCACAGGTACTGTTAATTAAAGCACTAATAAGTCACATGCATTTCAAGACATGCAGGGGTGCTCTGTGACATGAGGCAAGCACATTGTGCAGAAGAAAGACTTCTTCAAGTACTACCTAAAATAAAGTTACAGTTAATGTTAGCTCGTAATCACAACTTATTTTGAAAAGCTTATTTGATCAAGAAATTGTTAAAGAGTTACTTATGGTCTATACTACAACTTTTAAAATAATCCAATCCAAGCTATTGTAATGCAGGTAAACCAGCTGTTAACTACATTCTAAAGAACACACTTCCGTTTGGGCTTCAGTTTCCTTGCATGGAAAAAGGTGTTACTAATGAGATTCACTATTTTTACGTTTAGTGGAGACCCTTCAAGTTGAATATGAACCAATTCCTAAATTTCAACATCTCTGCAGCAAGAGTTTGGTTTATTAACAGTTTAGGCAGCCGGGGCAGTCCTTCACCTCCAAGCATAAATTAGTTTACAAAAAGGATAAACTCGTCATTTGCCTTAAGGTACTGAGACCCAGGATGAGCACCTCTTGATGAGGGATGTGGGTGGTAGGCTGATAGGGGGGCAGGTGCTCCAGTGGTAGGCAGAGAGTGGAGGCATCTGATGGGACAACACAAAAGAGAAAGGGAAACTCTGAAATGAGATCAAAGAGGCTGAAAGGCAAGTTTTGCCAGTATCATTTTGCTTAGAATTGGCCTCAACCTATGACAACGTTTTAAGGACAAGTACTGCATTCAATTTAATTTATCTTTAATTCTTCATCATTCTCTCTCTCTCTCTCTCTCTCTCTCTCTCTCTCTCTCTCTCTCTCTTCCCACCACCCAGTTTCCTTAACTAAAAATAGGATCTAGAAATTATCGTTCTGTGGGAGCTATTTTGATGGGACCAAATGATTGGCAAAAAGCATTGAAAATGAAGCTGTAGTTACCTGAAACTGTCTCTTAGGAGTTTTAAATCTGATTGGGTCTGACTTGTACCACTAACCTCCCTCCAATCCAGTTTGGAGCAGTGATCCCTGGCTCTTGATGGGAAAAAGAGGTGAGGGAATCACTACTGGAATGAATAAAACCAACAGATTCAAAGAGAGCAGGACATTTCACTGAAATATTTGGCAGTTGGGAGATATTGCTGGGAGACAATATCTCATTGTAGAAAACTAATTTTTAATTACTTTAATTATATACTAAATATTTAAAATAGGTGGAGTTAGCAAGGGCTCTAAATAGAATGAGGTAAAGATTCTTTATCATCCTCACAAAGCACTAGGAAGCAAGGACTTAATTGAGAATGCAAGATGAAAACTGTTTCTCTAATAGATTGCCCATTTTACCCTCTTCAAACAGGTTCTCTATCCGCTCCACTTTTAATTCTAGTGATTTTTAAAAATTTAATTTTGAAAAAATTAATACATGCATATGATGACAAACTTAAAACAGTACAAAATATTACAGAGTGAAAAAGAAATTTCCTCATCCCTGACCCTTCGTAGGACTACTGAATGTCATCGGATGACTACTGAATGTCATTGAATGACTACCGAATGTCATCGGATGACTGTATCTTTCTAAGTAGAGTCTACATAGATACATGATGTGTATGTGAGATTCCCCCTCTCACATGTAAGCTCATTGAGGATAGGGAATTTTTTTCTGCTTTCTACACTGCTTTATGCTCAGTGCCTGGAACAGAGCTTGGCATTGACGTTCAATAAATATTCCTTGCATGAATATGTTCTATCCCACCACTTTATTTTTAATGTATTACTACATATGGCTTTACTTCATTCTTTTTACTGGTTGCACAGTAATCCATTGTATAGATATAGCATGATTTATTTAATTGATTTCCTATTGATGGATACTCAAGTAGTTTCCAGTCTTTTGCTACCAAAAAGTCTGCAATGAGTGCTTTTATATATAGCTCTGTGCACGCTCCTGCAAATGGAACTACTGGGTCATTTTAAATTTGATAGAAATTTCTAGAGAGGTTGAATAATTTACATTCCTAGCAATAACGCATGAGACTGCTGGTTTTTTCATACCTTTGCCAATTTTTACGTCTTTGCTAATCTGATGGGTGAAAATGGTGTCTCATTTTTGTTTTAATTTCTCTTTCTTTAATTATGAATAAAATTAAGTACTTTATTAATTTTACAGGTAATTTGTATATCTTTTTTGTTATTGGGCCACTTGTTTATAAACTTGCCCACTTCTAAGGATAAGTCATTTTTATTATTGGTTAGTAAGTCTTCATGTGTTGCAAACATTTTCCCTATTTATGTGTTTTACCTAGGTTTTCAGATCTCCCTCTAGTATTTTTAAAAATAGGTAAGATGTTGAAAGAGGAAGTTCAATTCTTCCATATTTCAAGACTCCTCCTGAACTTGGGTAATAGTGACTGACATCTATTTCAGATGTTCTTTTTACAATGTTCCAGTGCTGTCCTTTTACTCTGAAATTTATTCATATATTCCAGTTTCCTGAGTTTTATGAGTTTGACTTTGGTACTGCTTACCAAAGGTATGTGTTGTAGACATTTATGTTAAAACACATATACATTATGCTAAAAACAAAAATGGCTAAGGTAGAGCTTATAGAATACACATGATCATTATGGGTGTTGCCACTAGGTGGGAGAAAAAACTCTGGCCAGAGATTGTATTCCAACAATGTATTATTTTCTTTATATTAATAAGAGGGGACTGGGCGGGACTGGACTAGATATAGCTAAAGTTTAATGTACTTAATAGTCCTGTAATTATTTCTTCTATGATTTTTTATTTTATTTTAACATTATTTTTAGAGATTCAAAAATGTTTAATTGTGGGAAAATTACATGTAACATAAAATTTAACAGTATAATCATCTTAAGTGTACTGTCCAGTAATGTCAAATATATTCACCTTGCTGTCCAACCAATCTCCAGAATGATTTCATCTTGCAAAACTGAAACTCTATACCCATTAAACAACAATTCCGTATTCTACCCTCTCTCCCCAGGTTCTGGCAACCATTCTCTTTCTGTTTCAATGGATTTGGCTATTCTAGGTACCTCAAATAAATGGAATCATATAGTTGTTTTTTCTGATTAGCTTATTTCACTTAGCATAAAGTATTCAAGGTTCATTAATGTTATAGCATGTGTCAGAATGTCCTGCCTTTTTAAGGCTGAATAACATGTCATTATATGTAAATACCACATTCATCTGTCGATGGACACTTGGGTTATTTCCACTTTCTGGCTCCTGTGATTAGTGCTGCTGTGACCATAGGTGTACAAATACCTCTTTGAGAATCTGCTTTCAATTCTTTTGGATATATACCCAAAGTCTATGATTTATTTTTAAATATAATACAGATTATAAATATTAAAACACCTTACCATAGCCTTTCTTTCCATATGCAAGTGAAGGGGGTATGATCACTTTTCTCTTCTCTCCGGGGCACATCTCCATCATAGCAATATCTAGGCCTTTTATAACTTGCCCGACACCAAGAACAAACCATTTTGGGTGGCCTTCATTTTGGGTCCGGCTATCACGAAAAGCAAAACTAAGGTAAGCCGATTTCAAGAAAAATGAAATCAAACTTTAAAACACAGCTGGGCTCTTAGTTATATTCAAATTGGAGTCCTCTCTAACCTCTTTTCCCATACTAGCACTTATTCTGAAATGGGGTGTTTGGCTCAAACTTACCTTGTAATAGCCAGAGCGAGGTATGATTTGTCCAAAGCTAGTCATTATGAGTCATCTCATTTTCTTTTTGTCATCTTTACAAAAAGTATTCAACAGTTAACTTTTTAATGGGTCTCCTGCCCTTACCTAGCTGCATGATTTGTCCAAATAATTCATTTAACCTCTCTGGATTTTTTTCTAAAAAAATGATGGTACAGGTTTAGCCTCAAAAAGTCATTTGAAACGTATTTAAAATTTGTACATTTTCTTCTCATTAAAGTTCTCTATTTTCTTCTAAATTGAAAGAACTAACTTTCCCCAATCCCATCTTTATAGGGTAATAGCACAGATGAAGAAAAGACAGTCTTCTTCTGAGTAATAAACCATCAATGAAATCAGAGTAGGCAGTGGTGGAATGAAGGGTCAGGTGGGAGCACACAGGTGGGAGGGGTGAGGTGGGAGGACACAGAAGTCACCAGGTAAAGTCACTGTTGTAGTGGCTTCTTTTTTTTTTTTCTGAATTATTTTAGAATTTTTTCTCTAGCGTGAGTATTTAGTTATACTCTATCCTGTAACGCATGTTAAGGATACCACGACCAGAAAGAAGCCAAGCGGCACTCAGAGAGTTAGGAGAGTCAGCTTTATTATGCCAGAGGGCTCAGCGGGATCCTTCCCAAAAGACTGAGCCTGTAGTGGCTTCTTGATGCAGTTGGAAAGTGGCCCCCAGCCTGTAAATATGATGCTTCTGAAGGCCAGATAAAATCCCTTAAACTACCCTACTTAATCCTCTGTAAAGAGACTCCAACCCACAGCAAAAGAAAAGAGTGAGCATCCTTACAGATAGTACCTTGATATATACTTCTGTACATCCCAAGGGCAGTGGTGGTGGTCAAGGACGTGCGCGGACATATTGTATTTCTGATCATTTCTTGGGCCAACATTTTCAATAATTTAAAAAGTAATGTTCAGTTCAATAGGAACTATTGCATCTAGTCTGATCCCTCGCCCCCCGCCATAGGAATAAAACGCTTAACTCTTACAGTTAAAAATCAAGAACCAATCAACCAACCAATCAACTAAGCTTCTGCTTGGTGGGGGAAGTTTCATGCATCAACTGGACTTCGCAGCATTTCCTACCTGCAATAGAATTTCGAGCCGTCTTTAGCCAAGAAGCCGTCGTAATGGGCATTTAGGAGGTCTCCCTTCTTGCTTGTCTTAGAACAGTTTTCTGGACGATGCAAAACTTCTATTTTCACTTCCTCTGTGCTCTCCTCTTCCTCCTGAGCAGTAAAAATGCCCCACACGTAAAAGAAAACGATTAATCGGAGTAAGAAATACATGATTCCCGCAGTCGGCCCCAGATGACTACTGCTTTCCCTCCCTCGTGTCACTCGCGCCTGGTGGCTACCCAGCGAGCCGAGTTCCGACGCGTGGCAGGCATTATCTTACGTCACAAAGGGCCGGGGGAGGGGCAGCGCGGGACCCCGCCCTTTCCCCCGAGGCAGGCTTAGCCCGGGAGTTTTGCCAGTCTAGGCAGGTGGTATCCCTGTAGTACCAGGCGCTTTGGCTGGCTTTCCTCAGTCGCCAAGGCAACACTGCACACTTGCACCGCGGCTCCTCGCTTAACTCTGCATATTTTGCAGTCGGTTTCGTCAGGGTTCGGTAGTAACGCATTTCCTAAAATGAAACTGGCAAACGACAAAATGAACAGCCTAGCTAGGGTGGGATGTCAGAGAATAAGGTTGTCTTTTCCGGGCGTACCAGTCTTTTCTCAGATTCCTAGAGAACTAGCATTCTCGCGTGTCCTTGAAGTGCCTTCTCGGGGTGAGAGTCATGAATTAAGAGGTTCCAGGGTAAGGCATACACAACCTGACAGCCCCCTGGTAGCGAGTAAACAAAGGTGTACCAGCTCATGGCTGTTAAAGGAGTTTCCCACCAGTCGACTCAAACGGGGTGGGAGGCTGGTTTGCATTTCTTTCCCCCACCACTAGGGTCCGCCCTTGATTTAAGGGACTATAGAAGTGCAGGGGTGGGGGAGAGCTCTTGACAGGGTCCTTTTTCTTGCCAACTCTGCAGGATTTGGTAATTACCCACATTGCACCGAGGAAAAAATGAGGTACGTTATCTCTGTATCTCCTTATCCATAGAGGGATATGTTCCAAGGTACCCCCAGTGGATGCCTGAAACCAGGACAGTACTGAACCCTCTATATACTTATTTTTTCTATGTATGCATACCTATGATAGAGACTAATTTATAAATTAGGCACAGTAAGAGATTAACAATAATAACTAATAACAAAACAACAATTATAACAATAGATTATAATAAAAGTTATGTGAATGTGATGCTCTCTCTCAAAATACTGTACCGTGCCACAGCAAGAATGCTCTGGACAGAGGGATGATTCCTGTTTTGGCAGGAGGGAGCAGGACAGCAGTTCTCCTTAGGCTACTCAGAACCCGGCACAATTTAAAACTTCTTGTTTATTTCTGGAATTTTCCATTTAATATTTTCAAATGTGGTTGCCCTCAGATAACTGAAAATGCGGAAAGTGGAGACCAAACTACTGAAAAGCAAAGGGGAGACTACTATAATTAAGAGAATTGGGCATTTTGTTCCAATCTCACAGCCAATACACAGTAGGGATTTGATTAAGTTCTGACACAAAGCCAGCTTTACCCCCTCAACATTTTAGAATGAAACACTTCCAAACACACAGAAAACTTGAATTTTTACTACCCCCTCATCATGGCCTTATACCTACCACTTGGATCATAGCAACACTTATTAACATTTGATTTATTACCTATCCGTCTATCCTCGTCTCTAGCAATCCATCAATTTATCTTATTTCCAAGCAAATACCCAGACTTCTTACCCAAACCAGAAAGGCTGAAGGCCTGGATTGGGTTCTGGAAGAGGAGGTGTTACTCTGCCTCAGTGATGCTAAGAAAAGCCACAGCACTGAGCTTGCTATATCTGCTTTGCGTAAAGCTTGCAAAAGTCCATAAATCTGAAAATTGTCAACTCTGTAAGATGATCGTTTCCAAACGGGATTATTAAACATCATAAAAGTTAGAGGAAAGCCCCCATTTTTAGAATAAAATAAACTCCAAAGTTCGGTTCCACGTGTTATATTCTAAATGCAGTTGTGACTGTCTAAGGTTGTTAGCCGGATGATGATTCCTTGGAGCCCCTAGCAATTCCTGGCCGGAGGCTTTTCAGTGGCACACTGCCTTCCTAAGAGATAATTTCTTGGATTCCCTGAAAGTGAGGAGGATACAAAGGAACATAAAGTCTTTTACTTTCTTGGGGTGGGGGTTGGGGGTGGGGTGAAACACCGGCAGGAACCTCAGCCTCCGTTATAGGACAACCCAGGAGGCCTAAGTCACCGCCCCCCGGACAGGTGCGCAGGGAGATAGTGCTCGGGTGGGTCCAGGGGCTGTGCGCGCAGCAGGGTCCCAGCCTGCCGGTTCTGGGCCGAGAGGCTTCGGCCCGGGGGAGGGACGGTCAGTCCGGGTCTCCGCAGCTGGGGGGCGGATGGGAGCCCCGGGGCCGCCGGTAGAGGGCCTGAGGGAAGATGAGAGTTGCCCAGCGCCCCGGCCGGGAGGCTGAGGGTGCCCCGCGCCGGCACGCCCTCCTCTTTCAGCCTCCAGCACCGCGGCGGGGCAGCAGGCCGCGCTGTCTCCTTCAGCCGCGCAGCCGGGGAGGGGTTTCCCGGGACAAGCCGGCCCCTTTCATCCAGGAAGTGAAAGCGACGTCGGGGTCAATGAAAACAAACGGGGAACCCGGGGGGAAGGAAGGCAGCGCGAGGAGGAGGGAGCTCCGGGGCGCGGGAGGCAGCTGCCGGGCCGCGGAAGCGCGAGCGCGAGGCCGGCCGCGGTTACACTTCTGTTGCCGCCGCCCCCGAGGCTCGCGGGGGAATGTCTGAGCCCGCGCCTCGCGGTCCTCGAGCTCCACGGGGCGGCCGCCGTTCCGGCCTCTAAGGGCCGCCACGTACCCACGGCGCGCGCGGGCTCAGGAAGACTTGGTGCCGGCTGGGGGCGCCCGGGGAGGGGCCCGGCGGGCCGGGCGGGGCTGCCCAGGCTCCGCGCTTCCCCCATCCCCGCGGCCCGCGCCACGCCAGGAGGATGCGCGGCGCCGGGCTGTGAAGCATGGAGGGCGTTCTGTACAAGTGGACCAACTATCTCACGGGTACGAGGGAGGGTTCGGGTGCTCGGAGGGTTCGGGGGCCGCGGGGACAGGGCTTGGGCGGGCTTCCGCGGCAAGTGTGCCGAGGAGGCAGGGCCGGGGCTCTGCGTCCCGCCGCGTGGCCTGCGGTGAGCCTCCCAGCCAGCGAATCGGCTCTGTTTGGCTCCTGGGCTTCATCTCTTTCTCTGCCCGGTTTTAGAGCCCGTCCGGCTTCGGCAGGGGACCGTTCAAGACGGCGCACCTTTCCGAAGGTGGGAGGTGCACCTGCCCGCTCCTTTGCCCGAGGAATAATACTTGGATTTCCCTTTGTAGCTTCCCGAACAATTCCCACTCTGCCTGGGTTGTCATCTCTGTCCTTCTTCACGCTTAATTCAGCATTTTGTTAATAACAGTTGTCGGGGTATAAGAGTGGCATGGACCCTTTGAAAATCAAGATTTAATTTTAAGAAGTCCTTTTTTTTTTTTATTTCCTTAGTAGTGCAGTTTATTTTGACAGTTCTCTTGTTGAAGTTGTTCCTAGACAACACTCTCTTAGGGGTTGGTTGTCATTGAGGTAGCCCTGTGCTTTGGAACTCAGTTGTGTGAGAAACGGAAGAAAGTGCAATGCACGGAAATGGAGTAGACAAGTCAATTTCAACCACGAAGGAAATGGGTTGGAAGGAAGAACTCCAAAGAGCTAGGTTTTTTTTTGTAGACATGAGACCAGCAGGGAAGGGCCCTTTTCCATGACACGAACAACCTGGTTTATTAAGAGTCTTAAATCTGAGTTCTAATCGCGTCTCTGCCGTCAACCAACGGTAAGGACCAGTGACCTCTTCTCTCAGGATCTCAATCTGATAAGACCAGGGTGATCATCTGGTATGCCCTGTAAGTGCCTTCCAATTCAGAATTCTATGATCTCACCAAATTAGAGGAAGGGGAATGGGTTTAAGAGAAGGTTAAATAGCAGTGGATTTCTTGGGCCACTATAATAGGCAAATCTTGACTTGCTGCCCACTTATTCACTCTGCCAAAAATATTGAACTCCTTAGTACTAATTGTAGGATACAGTCAACTTATGTACACCCGACCTTGTGCAAAATCTTCACATAAACACTTTGAGGCGTGAGCACTGAGCTACAGTTGTCTCTGTGTTTTTGATTAATTGCAATGCTAAAGCCAGATTTATAGCAGCAAATGCTTTGACATTTATGATGCACAGATGCTTTATTTTGTTCGCACTTGGATGCTAAACAATTTGTTTCTATAAATGATCTGTTTTAACAGGTAACATTTAAAAAAATAGGGGAATTTCTTTTGTTAAGCATTTTCATTTGGGCAATTGTGAGAACAGTTACACCATTTAGTTGAGATATTGTATTAACTTTAAGACAGTAGTTTCTATGCTTTGAGATGCAAATGTTTATAAGCACAGTGTCTTGGGAGGTCTTTTGAAGAAACCACTTATGCATAGCCCAGAGCAATGTAAGATTACTGAGATGAGTCATAATTTATTCCTGGATCGAAATACAGTCTTGGTGGCTTTCTTTCTCATCTCCTGTGGCACTGAGAGCACCAGCTGGTTGAATATTTAACCAAATGTGCTTAAGATTTTAGTCTTTGTAGAGCATTTAAGTTAACTGCTAGTATGCAATGTACAAGCTTGATGAAGTCTTTTTTTTGGAAAAATTCCATTTTTAAAATTTAAATTTGACTCAGTGGCATGCTGATTATTAATTTTAGTTCATCTTAGGACAGAACGATAAGCAGCTGTTCACACTAAGTGATCTGTAAGGAATCTTCCAGTTTGATGACAGTGTTCTTTGAGAATGTTTTGTAGAGAAGAAAGATTTCAATAACATTTGGTAGTTTGAGATAAAAATGTGCTTTTTAAAAAAAAATTATAAGGGAATATCTATGAGTCTTTTTCACAGATATGTGTTTTGTAACTGAATCAATTGGAGGTTGTTTTATTATTTCTTCAAAAAGGTGTGTAGAGATAATTAACAATCTTAGATTAATTAACCATGGTCACCTTTTTAGTTGCTACAAATTCTAAATGAATTATTTTGCTCAATATTTGTTTTAAAGAGAGATTGAATCACAATAACGCAGGCTTCAAAAATCAAACTGGACCTGGAGGAGTGTATTTTCACACACTGTTTATAATTTGTTTGCCAAGATGAATTAGTGTTTGGAAAGAATGTTTTCATCGTTTCTGTGCATGTTCAATACAATATAATCTCACGGATATACTGCATATCTATACTCTCATGGATAACATGTAGTATCTCACTCTTTTGGTATTTAGTCATTCATTCAATAAGTCACTTGAGAAATACATTTTTTTAGCACCTGTTATGTGCCATGCACCATTCTAGGTGTTAGGAATGCAGTGATGAATAAGATAATGTTCATGTATTAAAATAACTTACCTTTAAATTTGCTTGGCCTCATTGGGGAATATAGTGTTTCTTAAAAAGAATTTTCCAAGCGTCTGAAACTTGTCTGTGGATATCCATCTCTCTGAACTGTATTACGACATTCATTCCCTGCTAGCATTTAATCTTTTTGTGATGACTCAGCATTGTCATTTCAAAAATGTTACAGGTAAAGTGTTTTGGATTGGTAAATCCTGGGTCTGTGTCAGGATGTAAGAATGATTCCCTCATCTGTCACTGTCTTGGTACTATTTGGCCCTGGAAAAACAGAGTTGATTAATCATATAGTAGGCTGTGTCTAAAAGGATGAGGCCGAATTGTGATTTAATAATCACAGAAAGGACACAGACAGTCACACAGCTTCCAGCATGGCCACCGTGTTACTAATCAGTGAACTGTTGTAAATTAGTAGCGTACTCAATAAGATTTCAGGGAACACTGAGTTTGGCTTGCAAGAGCATTAACTGAGCTCTGAGGAAAGCCATCTTCCTCATCCCCAGTTCTGTTGTAGACACCAGTCTGTGATAGTTGCGCTCTAGTCACTGAATAAATACTAATTAAGTGAATGATTGCAGTTTCTAGCACTTCTGCCTGTGCAGAGCTGTGCAGCAGCAGAGCAAGGAGAGAGGGGTGGTTGGGAATCCATGCTCTAACTACAGGGTCTGCAGCTTCTGTGTAAGACTGGAACTCATTCGGTGCTCACTGTTGGAAGGGAGTTTGCTAGGAAACATTTATAAGAGAGGGGAAGGTCCCATTGCAGAATTAGAGGGCTGGGTGACACCAGAGAGGTTATCTTGTTCCATCCACTCACTTGAGAGACTGAGCGTTTTGATAGTTACTGAAATGAAAACATTTGTCCTAGGTTATCCAACTAAAGAATAGTAGTAGAGCTGGGGCTAGAACCTATGTCTTCTGTTGCATCGTAACCCAACTCTGTTCTCTTTTAGAAAAAGGGGGTAGTTATGTTGTATCCTATGTAGGACTGTTACTGAGGATGGGTCTTATGGGTTGTTAATGAGAATGTTGTCAGCCAGAATAAAGGTATTACTCCCCATATTTATGCTGATCGAGAGATTTCCCCAGAAATCTCTCCTGACAAAGTAGAGATGGATATAAGAACATTTTGGGCAAGGCTTGGTAATTTAAAAATTCATTGTCAGAATGTTATTTTAGAGCCAAGAATAACATGGATGGTAAGTTTTGAGTTCAGTTTTCTATGTGATGAAAGTAATTTCTTATTAATCTTTTGTTGTTTATGATCTTTGTAGGTTGGCAGCCTCGATGGTTTGTTTTAGATAATGGAATCTTGTCCTACTATGATTCACAAGATGACGTTTGCAAAGGGAGCAAAGGAAGTATAAAGATGGCAGTTTGTGAAATTAAAGGTGAGTGAATATACGGAGTGAGAGGAATTTGAAGTTAGGTAAGTAAAAGTGTTCTTCAGCATACCCCAAAAAGAGGAAAAAAAGCATTTCTAACCAAGTAAGGATCTTCTAATACCATTTATTTCCTTAGCACTCAGGAGTGTCACTTGCCATTGTTAAACACAGTTTTTGATATTTCTCTCTCTATAAATATACTTTGAGTTGAATTTCAAAGTATTAGTGCTAGTCTTCCAATTTGGACTTGAAACACGATTTCTGTGAATGCCACTTAAGAGTTCATGCTTAAATATTCTCTTTCATTCTCTTAGAAAAGTGTTAGAAAGTTTGGGAGCTGAACTCTACAGATGCTTTATAGGTTTTTCATAAAGTATGAAGTCAGAGTCATAAACTGGTTCTTTGCTGAATTGGAGATAAGCCCTTCTGGGTGATAGAGATGTTTTTTTTCTTTTTGGATGATCTTGAGAGTTTTGAGGAGTACTGGTCAGGAATATTGTAGGAAGGCCCCCTGTTGGATTCTGTCTTGTTCTTCACATGATGTAGACTGGGGTTACGGGTCTCAGTGAGGAAGGTCACAAAGGTAACGGCCATTTTCATTACAGCACATCAAGAATCCAGTTTCAACAAGACATAATTTCACTCGACTCTCGATGTTAACCTTGACCACCACTTGGCTGACGCAGTGTTTTGTCAGATTTCTAGACTGTAAAGTTACCCCCCTCCTCCCTTTCCATGCTGTGCACTTTCTGAATGGTAGAAATAAAGCAATAAGTCATGCTGTAATTTTCATGAAGGAAGGTTTCATGGACCCTTGATTCATTTGTACGCATGGTTGGGGTGTGTGGGATGGAGGTAGGTAGGTAGGAGAGATCAGGCAAAATGATAATGGAAAGTACTGAATTCTTCAGGGAGAATTGAAGAAAAAATTAAAGCTCTAGAGCAGTGAATATTAAACTCCTAGAGGGAGTCATGGCTATATAAATAAGATAAAGAAACTTCAGCCTGGTGTATTGTTACCTGCATGTTCCCTGAGATATATGATTTTTTTTTTTATTTGTATAAATCACACAAGAAAAGCACATTCAAAGCATGAGTTTTAGTGGTTTTTTTTTTTTAAAGTGATGGTTTTATCTTATTGGATTCTCTAGATTTGATTCCAAATGACATTTGAAAAAATCAGAAATCAAATTAGATTCAATGTTCAAAGATTTGCAAACCTTGCGGATTTTAAAAGACTGTTAGTGACAGAATTCTAAGGCAATTCTAAACATTTTTAAGTCATGGAATCATTTTTGTTACTGTTTTTTATTTAAAGTAGTCGTTTCTTTAAAGAATAACACACATAGAAAAGGCACAAATCTTAAGTATTCACTTTGAAGAATGTTTACAAAGTGAACACGCTTGTATAACTACCACCCACATCAAGAATTAAGATATTATTGGTATCCTACATGCTGGGATAGTATGCCTCCTAATCCCTCTAAAAGGTAACCATTAATCTGACTTTCATCACCATATATAAGTATTACCTGCTTTTGAACATTTTACAAGTGGAATAAATCTATGTATTTTCTTTTGTGTCTGGCTTCTTTCACTCAACAGTATGTTTATGAATTTCATCCATGTTCAGTCATTTTTTTGTAGTTTGTGTAATATATGTAGTATGTTCATTGTGTGACTATCCCACAATTTGGCTATCCATTCTAGTATTGATGCATGTTTTTTCCCCTCCATTTTGGTAATAAATAAATATAATAAATAAAGCTGCCATAAATGTCTTATATATTTGTTTTGTTACACATATACAGAGGGAGCCCAAAAAATGTACACACATTTTAAGAAAGGACAAAACTGTATTAAAATTGTAATACTCAATATATACCGATAACAAAAGATGAATATAAGTCATGTATATACATTTTTTTGACACCCCCGGTATATGAATTTTTGTTCAATATATACCTAGAACTACAGTGGAATTGCTGAATCAGCTTTAACAGATATTAAAGAAGAAATTATTCTTGACACTGGTTAAAATAATAAGGCAAACTGTTAGGTATAGGGACTACTGCAGTGGGGTTCTTAGTAGGGGAGAGAGATTGGGCTCAACTGTGAATATAACAAGGAAAAGTGAGAATTTATAGCCAAAGAAACAGAAGGAGAAATAGGTGGATGGAAAATTGCTAGGAGGAAACTTCAGGGCTAAAGGGGGATTCTGGTCAAACTAACCTAGCAGGATTCTTAAAGGCAGGCCAGGGTGATCAGATACTATAATACCTGGGGCATGGTAGGGGAGAGGAATTTGGTCAGATATCCAGGGCGATAAGATATTGAGAATGGGAAATTCTGACTAAACTGACTTGTCAGGATTCTTGCTAAAATTGGGCTCAGCAAGGACAGAGATGGAAGTCCAAGTTTGGGCCTAGTCAAGCAGAGGGCTCAGAGGAGCCTGACTGAAGTTTGATCAGGGAAAGAATCATTGTCACAGATAATACCAAACTGTTTACCAAAGTGGTTGTAGCGGTTTATTTTTCAACTAGCAGAGTATGACAGATGCTTTGCATCTTTGCCAAAACTTGGTTCATTTAAGATTTTGAATATTTCTAGTGTATAGTGGTATCTCATGGTGGTTTAAACTTGCATTTCTTTAATAACTAATGATTTTGAGGATTATTTTTCCAGATATTAATTAGCCATTTGGACATCTATTGAAGTCCCTTATCAATTTTTTAGCCTAATTTCTAAATTGGGCTATCTTTCACATTGATTTGTAGGAGTTCTTGATACAGTCTGAATGATTTTTTGTATCGCAAAGGTATCCTCCCACCCTATAGTTTGCATTTTCATTCTGTTAATGGTATTTTTTGATGAACACAAGTTCTTAATTTCAATAAAATCCAGTTTGTCGATTTTTTTTATTAGAACTTTTTGCATCCCACTTAAGAAATCTTCTGTTACCTTCTTGAATGTTAATTGCTTTACCCTTTATATTTAGGTCTATATTAGGTCTGTGTTTGGCTTAAAATTTATTTCTATATATAAATAAACATATAGGTTTCAGGGGTCGATTCATTTCCCCCCCCCATCTGGATATCCATTTGACTGAGCAGCACTTAATTGAAAAGAGTAACCTTTCACCTACACACTCACTGTAAGGACATCTTTGTCACAAAGCTATATGTGGGGGTCTTTTTCTAGACTGTCTTTTGTTATATGGGCCTGTTTTTCTATCTTTGTGCCAATATCACACAGTCTTAATTTCTTTAGTTTTATACTTTTTAGTATCAGATAGTCTAAGTCTTCTAACTTTGTTCTTTTTCAGGATTATCTTGGCTATTATTGGCCTTTTGCCTTTCCTTATACATTTTAAAATCTGCTTGTAAATTTCCACAAATATTTGCCAGAAATTTGATTGGAATTGCATTGAATCTATACATCAACTTGGGGAGGATTGTATTCTTGATAATATTGAGTCTTCTGATCCATTAGCGTGGTATATTCCTATATTCAATTAGGTCTGTAATTTCTCTCAGTAATGTGTTGCAGTTTTATGTGTAGGGATCTTGTCCATTTTTCCTAGGAACTTGGTCTTTTGGAAGCATTGTTGTTAAGTTTGTTGCCTTCTCAGGTGATTACTTTGGAGATTACAGCTCATGACTAATCCATAAATTATAGTATGTTTAAAAATGAGTCATTGTATTTTAGTTTTGTCTTAATAGAAACATCACTGGAAATTAGAGCATTGTTTTCTTTTAAGGTAGCTATTGGTGCTTTCACTAGTATTAGCAAGTAGCAAAAAAAAAGTTACTCTTGGAGCTTTGGGATTTCAGTAGTTTTTATCTTGGCCTAGAAATCTTTTGCACCCATCATTGGTCGTTTGTCCATTCATGAATATCATTACTTTTTTATACAACACAAGGCTCCATTTAGACCTGTCTCCTGATAGCCTCAGTACATTCTACTTTTTCATCTAGAATTTTCTCGTGCAGTTTTTCTGTTTCAGATTTAACCAAATCCTGCTATCATCTAATCCCTCTTCTTGAAGACTTTTTTATTTTCTGCGTTTTCTTAAGCTTTCTCTCATTATAATTCCACATGAAGTCTCTGTACCAAAGAGTTCAACATTTAGGTGTTTTGATTATTTTTAGTATGTCAGTTTGTTTTCTCTGTTAAATTCTCACCTCTATTAGAGCAAAGACTCCTTTGTGCTCCTGCTTTTATTTCCCCTGCTTCCCCAACTTCACTGCTATGAGTTGAGTAAAGCCTTATCGATTAATGACAATGTGACACAAATTTAGTCTTACAATAAAAATTTAGGACTGGCTGGCTCAGTGTAATTCTTGATTAGCTCTCTTTTGTCAGAGTATCAAGAGGTGGGGTGGTGTGTAGGAGAGGAGGAAGAGGATGGAGGGGAAGAGGAGAAGGTCTCCAAAATGCTCCTGCCTTACAGGTGATTATGATATGCGCATTAGTGGAGGACTATTTTCTAATGGAATGTGGCTGTAGTTATCTATGACTGTTCTTCGTCTACGTGCTCGGCACTGTCCTAGGCTTCAGAGATACCAAAGCACAGACTCTGCTTTTGAAGAAATCAGTGAAAACGGAGTGATACGTGTAATTATGCATGTTTATTTAAGGTGGAACAGTTAGCCCCAAAGGAGGGACTTCTTAGTTCTCACTTCTCAGTAGTTAATTTGTTACTGTTTTCTATTTTACATGCCATTACCACTTTGGTACATCTGCCAGCTAGCTTAGATGTGAGAATGGTGGTTTGGAAGGTGCCACTAGGTAGCCCCTTAGGGAGTAGCACTGCCTGCATCTTGAATCATGGTTGTTTGAGGTGTCTGAAACTTCTAGTACTATGTGAGAGTGCTGATTTCATTCTCCCTAACTTACTTAAGTCCATGACTGTATTTCTCCTTTGTGTATCATCCTAGTCCATTCAGCAGACAACACAAGAATGGAATTAATCATTCCAGGAGAACAGCATTTCTACATGAAGGCTGTGAATGCAGCTGAAAGACAGAGGTGGCTGGTTGCTCTGGGGAGCTCCAAAGCCTGTTTGACTGATACTAGGACGAAAAAAGAAAAAGGTAACTGCAGATTTTTCCGGTGTGGTGAGAATGTTTTCTTAAATATAAATGTACATTGTCATGTTCACTTACAGTAATCTATCCCAAAGAAATAATCAGAAATATAGAAAAAGGTTTACGTACGTAGGTGTTCATCATAGTGCAAAAAAATTGTAAACAATGCAAAGGTTTAAATTTAGGGGAATGGTTCAGTAAAAGATATAGTGCTTATTATGTAGCCAGTAAAATGTTTACATGGAATTTTAATGATGTGAGAAAATTCCCAAGGTTAAATAATTGAAAAAGCAAGACTCAAAACTATGTATGTATTCGTTGGACAGCTTAGGAAAGAGATACAAGAATTGATCAAGCTGTTACCTTTAGAAAGGGAATTTGTGGAGATTTACTTTTCACTATATACCCTTTGACTGTACCTTTTGACTTTATTGTGTACATATATTGCCAATTCAAAAGGACTAAATAAAAATCAAAAGCAAATAATTTATGGTATTAATTCAATTTTTTGCAGGTATAATGTGAAATAACAGTATTTAGATCTTGGTAGTAAGATTGCAGTTGGTTTTTCTTTTCTATATATTTTTTTGATTTTTCCAAAATTTTTCATATACTTTTATACTGATACTACTTTTGTAATTAAAAACAATAGAAATTATCTAAGTTAGTGAAAGCAACTAATTATGGGTATTGAAAAATGAAGGCTAAATGTTGAATTTGTAACAATTTTCAAATATATAAAAGAACATAATGGATAGAATGTGGCTAAGGGTAGGGTGAGAAGGAATGGATATTCATAATAGCCATAAGGTAGAAACAACCCGTATCTATAGACAGATGAATGGATAAACACAGTACAGTATATAAGTACAATGGAATATTATTCAGCCCTAAGAAGGAAGGAAATTCTGACACTTGCTAGAACATGGATGAATCTTGAAGATACAACTCTAACTGAAATAAGCCAGTCACAAAAGGACAAAGATTATATGATGCCACATAATATGGGGTACCTAAAGTAGTCAAACTCATAGAAACAGCAAGTACTGGCTTCCAGGGCCTAGGAGAGGGGAGAAGGAGGAGTTAGTGTTTAATGTGTACAAAGTTTGAGTTGGGGAAGAAAAAAAAGTTCCGGAAATGGACAGTAGTAATAATGGTTGTATGATAACATAAATGTACTTAATACCACCGAACTGTATACTTCAAAATGGTTAAAATGGTAATATATTTTACTGTGGTTAAAAAGAAGGAATGGACTTAAATGTGGGTAGAAATTAATTTTAGTTTGGTTAGATGGCCAGGTAGAGCTGCTTTGGTCAACTCTGACTAGGGTGGCTGTGTGGCTAGTACCACAGCCGTGCCACTGGCTCAGGGAAGATGGAGAAACACCAGGATCTGCTGTGTAGTTTTTTCTCTTCCTTCTCCTGCTTACACCTCTAGTGTAGAAGGTATTGGCAAGTGAGTTGCTGAGATCATGGCTGGATGTTTAGTCTGTCTGGAGATCTTGAAGAAAAGAAAGTAAGCTCTTAATTAAAAAAATTCTGAAAATGAAGCTATGAAAGGAACAGAAGAAAATAAATGAATATTTATATGCAATAGTTTTCACTACATATAAATTAAAAACTTCTATTTTCCAAAATATACAATAAAGAAAACTGAAAGAGAACTGACATATCTTGAAATGTATTCACAGTGTGTAGGACAAATGAAAGATTGCTAAATTTAGTATATAAGAACTTTGGTAAATTGTCAATCTATATATTATTATTAAGAGAAAACTCAAACATGAGAACTGGAAAAATGTGTTAAGGACAAGAAAGTCCAATTCACAAAAGACGAAATACAAGTGCTTTTCAAATGAAAAATGAGTAATGGAAATATCAGTGGTCATCACTCTGCCTGTGGAGATTAATCTATTCAAACTTCATGTCAGACATATGACTGCCAATTTTTTTCTATTTATCTGAAGAGAAGGTGTTTTCTTAGGGCCCTTGTATCCTATTTCCAAGGTCTCACACCTCTTAAGCTATACGTGTTTATATATTTTTAAAACATTATTCCATGTGTTGTTTTGCCCCCAAAATATGAAAATGATCTAACTGAATGGTTATGTATGTTTCTTTCAGAAATAAATGAAACCAGTGAATCTCTAAAAACCAAAATGTCTGAACTTCGCCTCTACTGTGACCTCCTAATGCAGCAAGTTCATACAATCCAAGAATTTGTTCACCATGATGAGAATCATTCATCTCCCAGCATAGAGGTATAACAAAGATGATCCTTTGTGTCTGGTTAGGCTTTACTGTACACTGGTGGATGAGGTTCTTCCTATAAGATGACAGGGAAGCATTTTCAAAATGAGTTTATTTTCAGCTGTTTTGAGCTCTCTCTACTGTAGACTCTCTGGAAATCTGTAAGTTCTTGTAGCACATTTCTCTAGGGAACAAAGGCCTGTCTTTGCAGCCAGTTGTTAATTAGGTGGTTGGAGTAGGGACGAAACATTCCAGGGTTTGTTTTCCAGGATGACTACTCAAATTCATTGGACAACAGCTATTCTCTTTCTTGTGTAATAAAGTTGTAGCTTAATTACTGAGAGGTCATAACTTAGCTTTATGAAATAACTTAAAAGTAATATTCTCAGAACAGTGATCTAGGAATCAAAACTAAGATTTGTAGGACCTGGCTATGGATTAGGCTTATTCTTTCTGATAAAGTAGGACCAATGAGCCCTCTGCTGTCCAGCTGAAAGGCCAGCATGGTGCCCAGGCCCCTTTTGCTGAACGTGGGAGAAGTGGGACAAGAAATCTTACCTCTCCTGTGGTCTTCTCCTGTTGGGGAGGAATCTTGTGTGAGGTAGGTCACGTTTGGTTGTAGGTACATTAAACCCTAAGGCCACATACTGTATCACCACAAGCTCTCTGGAGGTAGGTGCCCTCACATTTGCTCCAGCAGCTCAGGGAGAGTATCAAGGACCCAGGCTTCTTCCACGTTTCCACTCTGCTATTCTTGCTGTGTTGGGTTCTTTCCTCCTCATACCCAATGAGTCAAGGTGACTGCCAAAGCCACACATAGGCAGGAAGCAGTGGGGTAGCCAGGATGGAGAGAGGCTACCTCAAGTTGCTGTCCTTAGCTTTTATCGTGGAACAAAAATCCCAGAAACTTCCCAGCAGACTACTCATCTTTTTTGTCTGGGTCAATGGAAACTAGGACAAATGAGTACTTGATAGAGGGTCATGGAATAGCCATGACTGGATTAAACCAGTCTGTATTCATCACCCAAGGTCAAGGTACTTTCCTGTCATTTAAAAAATAAAATGGAGTTTTTATTCTACCAAGAAAGAAATGGGAGACTGGGCCTGGGGTAGATGTGGATTGTGCCTGCCACTAAGTAACTCTACAGGTGTTTCACCTCTGTGATCACCTTTGGAATTCTGATAGTTAGAAAATTACCATTTAGGTTAGGTTTGTCAAAGATAAGTTTTATACACAGTTTTGCAATATATTTGGTTTAAATGCAAAACTTATTTTTTTTTGGAATCTAGTTTCATACATTGTTTACCTGAGAGACATAATTCTTATTCATGTGTTGCTTTAATTTTCTAAGGTAGTGTATTTTAAATAGATTTGAATATAACCTAGTAAGGGGTCCCGTCCGTTGGAGATAGTGTTTCACTACTTGATTATAAGGTGGTGAATGATTCCATATAGCTGTGTGTGAGTCTGTTCAATTCTTTGTGTGTAATTTTTCAGAACATGAATGAAGCCTCTTCTCTACTTAGCGCCACATGTAATACATTCATCACAACGCTTGAAGAATGTGTGAAGATAGCGAATGCCAAGTTTAAACCTGAGATGTTTCAGCTGTCTCATCCGGATCCCTTAGTTTCTCCTGTGTCACCTTCTCCTGTTCAAATGGTTGGAACAACTTGTTTTTCTTCCAGTAATATTACATGTTTCTTTTTGTTGTTGTTTTGTTTTTATTTTTTAAGGGTAGAATATGGCAGTGGAAGGGAAATAGTCAACAGGTTGAATGAATTTGTTTTGCATGTACTCATGTTCTGTATTGGAGCCTCTCATCTGGTACACTCAGCATGTGTCAGGGTCCTGATACCCTCCCTTCAGAGGGGCTGTGCCATTTACCCGTGTGCCAGGAAAATATAATTTTCCATGGGTGCCATGACATAATAAAGGTTGGGGAGAACTGTTCTATTTGGTGAAAATGTCACAATGGAGTAATGTTTTACCCACGATGGGATAAAATAAGCAAATATTTACGGAAGTTGTAAGGGATTTGAAACGTCATGTTACAGAGGAAACAGTATTTTGTAGTCCGCATGTGGATTTGAACCCTCCCTGTAGGCAAGTTTTTTAATCTCTCTGGACCTCATTTTTTTCCTATAAAATCAAGTCTTCTACCTCAGAGGGTCATTCAAAGGATCTGGCCTGTTTAAATGTTAGGTGCTTAATGTTACTTTCTTACTTTCTGATCACTGAACAAGTATTCTTTTTTGCAGGTTGGAGGGGTGAGGGGAGAGGGTAGCAGATTTGTTGTCCTTTTCAAGCTAATAAACTTACTCTAGCATTCTGTGTGGGGAACTCTGAGGTGAGATAAGGTTTTATGAGACTTTACATTTTTTTCATCAAGCTGTTTTCAGGAGCTCTTCCATAGGAGAAAGAATGCCACCTGGCTGCTATTCTAAGCAGTTACTGAAAATGTATTTGTTAGAAGAAAGAAAGGGTACAGCTCATTCCTAGGTTCTCATACCCACCCCAGCAAATTTAGTTGTAAGAGATTTAGTAAACATTATGACCTAAATTTATATTTAGATTATTATTTTTTAATCAATGTATGGTTGACTGAGATAAGTGTACCACGAAAATGAGGTTTATGGCCAAATTAGTTTGGGAAGTGCTAGGTTAACTTAAACAAATTCTCTGCCATCTCTGTTACACCTCTGTAATGCTAAAGTATATTATGAATCTCTGAGAAGGAGATGTGGTGTGCAGCGTTTCTGAAATTTATTTGACTTTTAAACCCTTTTTGTTTATTTTTTATTTATTATTATTATTATTATTTTTTTTAATAATGTTATTCTTCCTCTTCTTTTTTTTTTTTTAGATTTAATTGGGGAAGGGGAACAGGACTTTATTGGGGAACAGTGTGTACTTCCAGGACTTTTTTCCAAGTCAAGTTGTTGTTCTTTCAATCTTAGTTGTGGAGGGCGCAGCTCAGCTCCACGTCCAGTTGCCATTGCTAATTGCCAGGGGTGCAGCCCCCCCTCCCTTGCTGGAATCGAGGAATTGAACTGGCAGCCTTGTGGTTGAGAGCCCACTGGCCCATGTGGGAATCGAACCAGCGGCCTGGAGTTAGGAGCATGGAGCTCTAACTGCCTGAGCCACCAGGACGGCCCTATTTTTTATTTTTTAACATCTCACAGGATGTGGTGTTCAATAGAACACAGTTTGACAATGTTGCTCTTTAGAACAATTGTAGACATACTGTGAAATGTTAAATAATACATATAGCTGGGGGAAAGAAGATTTGTTGGGATGGATATATAATACTATGTTCCTGAGACTGATGTGCAAGGGTTACACTGGTTTTTTTTTAAAGGTATGCTTTATAGAGTCAAATACAATAAAAATACAAATCTGCCTTGTTTTTGCATTGAATTTATGAGGAAAATGCCTTCTGTTACAAATGCTCTAGAGTCCAGAGAGGTCATATATGTGTTTTATATATAAGAAACAATAATAACTGTCACTTTAAAACCTTTTCTCAGTATAAACATTATAGGAAATCCAATAACTTAATCTAAGAAATATTAGAGGCTGCTTATTTTTCCTCGCTATGCCATTTTCCTTTGTACGTAAAGCAAAAATTGTGGCTTATGGTAATTAGTTCTGGAGACAAATAACATGGAAAGTAAGGTTAGACAGCCTTCATAGGAAAATCCTTTTTTAAAAACAAATAACGAGTAAATGAAAAATAAAGCCGAAACATTTGAGAATTCCAAAATTAACTTGATCGTTATAAACATTTTATATAGTTATTTTCATTGTGTCCCACTTAAAATTAACTTGCATTCAATTATATTTCAAATCATCATAGAAGTTCAAACAACAGTAATTTTGATCCACAGATTGAGTGATAATTGTAGCAGGGATGTCCCTGAACTACAAATTAGCTGGATCATAACTGTTAATGTTTCAACTGGGGTTTCTCAGAACAACTGGTAGCTCTTGTTACAAATGTGGAAAGCATTTACATAATACAAACGTTAGACTTGCACTTGTAAGAATCTTGACCCCTGTATATAAAAGCAACCATCCTTAGCCATTAGTATGTGCTTTTTCTACTACCGTGTTAAATATTGATAATCTGTTTTACTTACTGGCTCTTTTTATTTTTTTGGTGAATTAGTTGGATCTTCTAAATTATGTTTAATATTTGTCATATTTATTAATGTTCTTAATCAAATTTTACTTATATTTTAAATATATATTTTAGAAGTCTATTTGAGGTGCAGGATTCTTCTTCCGAGTTCTTTAAAGACTTGAATTATTCGTGCCATCTTCCGTGAAAACCACACTTTAGAGCATCTGTGTAACAGTTACCTGAATAATGAATGGTAAAGAGAAGCTTTGCTACCAGACTCTGTTCCTGCCCTGAGAGAGACAGAGTGAGAGAGAGAGAGAGAGAGAGAGAGAGAGAGAGACAGAGAGAGACAGAGAGAGAGAGAGACAGAGAGACAGAGAGAGACAGAGACAGAGACAGAGAGAGAGACAGAGAGAGAGGTTTTCGATACGTTGTTGAGAAAGATTCCAATTAATGGTTATTAGGGAGAAAGCTTGACATTGTGCTAATGTTACTTGAGTCTAAAAAATAAGTTTTTGGGCCAGCATTTTTTCTCTGAATAAAGATAATAGTATTCTAGAACTGCTTTATTCTACTTGACATATGAATTGTGCTCATTTTCTTTTTAAATTTCTAGATGAAGCGTTCTGTCAGCCACCCTGGTTCTTGCAGTTCAGAGAGGTAAAATGACCTTTTATTTTGACCAAGTTTCTCAAAATTATATCTACTTTTTTGGGGCCTTTAACATAAATTGGTGTGGAATATAAACTTGGTAAGGGCAGAGTCTGTTTCTGATTTGCTTAGCATTTTTATCTCTTAGTGCTTAGTATGGGGCCTGGCCCCAGTAGGTAGTCAATAAAGAAAAAGCTGAGTGAATAAATTAAGCACCTTGCCACCTATTGTACCTTTTTTAGATGTTTGAAATTATATCAAATGATGGTAAATAGAAATCTATTTTTGATGTATCAAGGCTCCAAAGCTTAGGCTTATTTTACTACAGCTTTTTATAGCATCATATATTCATACTGAGCTATTGTTTTATTAGAAGCTAAAGATCTCATTGAAAAAAGAGAAAAAAACAATTGATATTTTAAAGTGTGTATTCATAGTAATAGAATTTACCTTCTGGATAGATCTTGCTATTATTATCTCAGGCTATTAAAGTATTCTTGATCTTGGTAGGTGATATTCTTTTAAGTTGCTGTGGTTTTCTTATTTGGTTCATTGGAAAGTGATGAACTTATAGTGACATTAGTATTTATTTCTTTACATTAAGAATAAGTGCTAACTGAGCCCTAACTGTGTTGTGACCTTTTTTCTCCCTCTGGTGATTATGCAATCTTGGATTGAACTATCGTGTGCTCAGAGTAGTCCAGTAATGTTATGTATCCAATCCTATCACTGAATGAAGAGTTCACCAGCTAAATTTTCCAGAAAAATAGAAGCTTGATCCCTTTGATAAAATTTTATTTTTATGATAAAAATTTTTCTGCTCTGTGTTTTATTCTTTCTGCCTTATTAAATACAATATAATAAGAATTCAAAAATTTTACTTTCTTCTTGATGAATCAAGGTTGTCATTAAGAACATTGATGTTGGATTTTCATACAATCGTAGCCAAGATGCTGTTGAGTGATGGTGATTAGTTTCTATGTTGAATTTTTTAGATTGATTTTTCTAGTTTTCTGATTTTCTAGACTGATTTTTAAAATAGTTTTTGAAAACTATTTTTCCAAAAATAGTTTTGCCATCTTTATCTGTCTTGCTGCTCTCAGAAGTTGACCTCTAGCATATTCCCAAACTACCTGCCTATCCCCTTCACTGGGCTGTTTTCACAGCTAGATATGTGCAGTTGTGAAATTGGTAACTTTCAGTTCTCAAACATTTGTTAACCATCTGATGTGTCTACTGTCTAGCTAGATCCTCCTCTATGAAAGAAATTGCTTCTTCTTTATTGCACCCTTTTTCCATTTAGTTTGGTTCAGAGGCCATAGTCTCCAGGTTACCAGCTAGATTCTAAACGATTTGACATACTTGTGGCTTGACCTCTGAACAAGTAGAATATTACTAAAATATTTGGGCATAAAAATAGTTCCTCTCTCAGTTAAAGAGAAGTAATTTAAAACTCCGGATAAGTTGAGGGTATTTTCATTTGTTTAAGGCCATACAATTTAATGTTTTTAATTTAATTTTCAGGAGTAGCCACTCTATGAAAGAACCAGTGTCTACACTTCACCGACTCTCCCAGCGACGCCGAAGAACCTACTCAGATACAGACTCTTGTAATGATATCCCTCTTGAAGACCCAGATAGTAAGTGAGAGAGGTCTGGCTCTCTCTTTGGCCTATTCCGCAAAATTGCTGAAATGAAGGATACTGACAAGTGAACTTCTGTACTTGATCTTTGGATTAATTCCTTAATTTGGAGCTAAGCAAACAGTACATAATCAACAGAAGCTCATTTATCCTCTTACAGACACCTTGTTATTAACAAAGAAGTGCTGAATGTCTCTTTGTAAATAGTGTATCTCAGGCATATATTTAATACCAAAATCTTTACTCCCATTACATTTTAGTATTCACTTAATAATTTTCTACTCCCACTACGTTTACATTTAAAAACATTTTAGAAGAAAAAATAAATTGTGGGTAGGGAAGTTCTGAATTCTAAGAAAAAAATAAGAAACAAGAAAATGAAAAATAAAGGCAAGTTCTAGGTTCAAAGAAACAAAATCAGCATTGTTATTTAAATAATTTGAAATGGCCAAGGAAGATCATTTTTTCTGGGGGTGATAGTGAATTATAGTATCCAGTTAGACAGTTGAGACCATGATTTCCAGGGAACAGAAATATGGTCTTATTATTACAACTGTTGCTTTTCAAAGTCTTCACTATTGCCCATGAAGTATGTGGGATAGAAATTACATACAGTTCTGAATTAAGTAACAGATTGTGTTCCAAGAGTTTATTTATAAGTCAGTTGTGTGCAACACAGATTTTATTTCCCTTATGGAAACGACATGACAAATGGTTAGATTATTTTGGTTGCCTAGAAGATCCCAGCTAATTCATAGTCTGACTAACGTGGGACAGAACAGTGGTGTTGGATTTCTAGTGTTTGAATATATTGAGAACATTAAGATAGAGTTGTTTTACTTACGAGATTACACAGCTTTATTTAGAGGAGAATGTAGAGTTCATGAAGATCATGGAGATTTTAAAAAGGACTGCTTGCCATTTTCAGATCTTTAGAAGTTGATGATATCTTTTTTTATGCCCATTTTTATTACAGAACCAATAACCTATTCATTGATATAGAGCATTACTCTGTCCTCATTACCATTTTGAATTTAAGTTGGGACAATGGGTAAAGAAATGAAGAAAGAAAAGGGGTGAGGGTGGAAAGGGGAAGGAAGAAACAAACTTTACTGGGCCAATTTAGTGCAATTTGGAAGAGATAAGGAAAGAGAAAGAGGGTTAAAGAGGTTAGGTATGGGGGGAAACTGTTAACCTGAGGCAGGTATTTTATACATTCTAATTTACCTTATTCTTTTGGCCTTTTACACATGACCCTTAATCCAGAGCTCAGGAAAGAGTTCTGTCTGCTGCCTTGTACTTGTCCTAGATGCCACTTCTTTTTTCCTTTAAGGAGAACATTTTTTTTTTAATTAGTTTCAGGTGTACAAAACAATGTAATAGTTAGACATTTATACTCCTCACAAAGTGATAACCTCCCTCCTCCAATCTATTACCCCTGTGACATCGTATATAGCTGTTACAGTTTCACTGACTCTATTTCCTATGCTGTACTCCACATCCTGTGACCATATATATATATATATATATATATATATATATATATATGTATATGAAATTATAGTTGACATTCATTATTATTCAGCTTCAGCTTCAGGTGTACACTGCAGTGATCAGGCATCTACACCGTCCATGAAATGGTCTCCCTAATAAGACAGGTGCCCATCTGACACCCTACAAAATCTTTACAACATTATTGATATTCTCCAAACTGTCTTTCATATTCTCCGTGGCAATCTTGTGACTGTTAATTTGTAGTTCCTAATCTCTTTACCTTCCTCCCATCCCCATCCCCTCCCATATAGCAACCATCAGTTTTTTCTCTATATTTCTGAGACTATTTCTGTTTAGTTTGCTCATTTATTCTGTTCTTTAGATTACACATATAAGTGAGATCACACAGTATTTGCCTTTCTCCATCTGACGTATTTCACTTAGCATGATGTTCTCTGGATCCGTAAGGGGAACATTTTCATTTATGGTAGCTAAATTAATTTTTTTTTAAATCGAGCCATTTTCCTTAGCTCTCTTCTGTTTTACGCACTGTCGTCTTGAATTTTTGAAGACAGTTTTCACATAAGATGTAAGTGTAAAATGCCTATTTCTTTTAGTATTCCCCAATTTAGCTGTTAAGGCATGTAACAAAATTAGTCATACATACGTGCAATCACACCCACACACTTACACACATATGTATACATATTTATATACATACAAATATCTTAATACTGTAGAACTTTTAAAATTGACAACCGTAGGCTAGGTCAGAATTTTCATCCTTAGATTACCTTCTGCTTATTCTCAAGTTTAGTGTCTCAATTAGTTGACAGCCAAGACTGAATCAGTGCTATTTCTTAGAAAGTATGTGTTTTGCAATTGAAAATCTTAGTTGAAAGTCTTTATCCCAAAATATTCTTTTCCTTGACAGATACAGCTGCTCCAATTTTTTATTAACTAGGCTTTAAAAATATATAAAAATAGTAAATGTTCATGTTAAGTTCAGATATATACCTATGAAAGTGCAACTGCCTTGGAACAGGAGCATGCCAATGTGTTCAGCTGTGTTCACTTGTTCCTACAGTGATAGTTTTGTGAGTGGCATTCCAAATGGAAATATGGGATGTTTCGGTGTGAGGTACCTTGACAGCTTTGTTCAGAAAGTCTAGTGATGAAAAGAGCAAGACCTGAACTAGTCCTAGTCCTGTTACAAATTGTGTGATCTTGCATTAGGCATGTGATCTTTTTTGGGTCTTGCTTTCTTTGTATAGAAAGCAAGGAGGATACTAAATAGCATTAAAATAATGAGGCTGAAAGAGCAATAGGTAATTATGAAAGACTAAATTCAATTCAGCAAATATTTATTGACTCCCATTATTTGCCAACCATGGTTCTAGCAATGAACAAAATATTTCTACTTTAGGTAGTTTCATATTTTATCTCATAAACGGAAGTTTCTCCTTATGACCGCCAGTAGTAGAAAAGTTAGTTTTCTTTCCTATCAACAAACAATCAAAAATTAGCTGGAAGCTAAAGGAATTTCATGTCTCTGAATAGGAAACTTAAAATGTTCTTTGAACATAGGATTGGAGTTAATATTGATAGGATGTTTAACCTTTTCTTAATAGGACCTGTTCACTGTTCAAGAAATACACTTAATGGAGATTTGGCGTCAGCAACCATTCCTGAAGAAAGTAGATTTATGGCCAAAAAAAAATCTGAATTGGAAGATCCTCTTCCATCCTTCTCTTCCTGAGGAAACAGAAGTGTCCAACTTCCTCTAAGTATTGCTATGCAAAAGCTGCTGTAATTAAACTATGTTATAGGGAGTAGTTTTTCCCTTACGATTTCTCTGCACTTTATAAAATATTGTAAAACAAACAAAAAAAACCCCCACATACCTTTGAAGTGTATTTTATCTTTATATAGTTTATTTGCAAGAGTATTTTCCTAATAACTTCACAGTATGAATGTGCATCTTTTTTTCTTTTTAAACAAATGATGGTGTAACATTTTGACATCCATAAGAATAAATGTAGATATTTTTCTAAAAAACTGTGAGGGACTGATGGCTTATTCAGTGTGTATTGTAGCTTATAAACATGAAATCTTATAAACAAGGTTTCAGTTTGACAAAAGTGTGACATATGTAACTTGTGCCATGGACCAAATGGTCACTTTACCCCAGCTGAAAATGAGTTACAAGAGCAGCTTGATGGTGATTGTACTGTATTCCTTTAAGCAAAAAGGAAACATTTATATTCTAAATATTTTTAGCCCAAGTACCATGACATTGAGGATTTTTTACAAACCAGACTATACTGTCCTTCATATGTGAAGTTGACACTACTGATTTGTCAATACCAAATGTTGGATTAAAGTATTTAATTTTTATTTATTTATTTTTCTGTTGCATCAAAAAATGACCTACCAAATTTAAGATGTGTATACATTGTTATTTACACTGTTCTAGAAAAGAGATTAATACTGTAGTGACCTTGCTCACTTCTACCAGAGAAATAAATGACTGTCAATGGAAGAGGATTTTAGTGACTTTTTTCCCCTAAAATAGACATTAAGCTGCTGTTGTAAGGTATTATTAATGTTTGCAGCTCTTTAGAATATCTAGAGACATTTTTTATTTATGACTATTTATACAAGAAAGGATTTCTGTTAAGGTGACTGCTTTATATCACTCAAGAATGGCATTATTTAATTAAAGAACAAATAGCATATTTTGGTAGTGCTTGTCCATACTTATTGTCAGTGTTTGCCTTGTAAACTGTTTTTTTAAATTCACTTTGGCGTGACAGTTTTGTCCAAGGTCCTGGATAAGGAGCACTTTAAAACAAATTGGTTTGGTATTTTTAAGTTAATCGTGTTTAATAAATATGTGGTTTTTGCATTCAAACTCAACATATAATACATTGTATTTTTTACATTTATTGGTATTCTGTCTAATCTTTATTAAGTGCTAATAGTATTCTTTATTGCTTTGATTTTGTTTGTATATTCAGACCTCATAGTGAATACACAAATGAGGCATAGTTTTAGTTTTGTTGCCTATGCGCTTAGAATAGTGTGGCCTATTTCACTTTAATTTTCTCTTGTAATTTTATGTGGGAATTTTTTTTAAGAGTCAATATTGGTATTTACTAAAATAAATCTAATAATAAGCTTTGTCTCTTAAGTTTAAAATGGACATATACAATCTGTAATCATTAATATGCATTTAGATAAACTGTATGCTACTTAAAGAAATTGTGATTTTTAAATAGCACACAGGTCATTAGACTATATTCAGTGGAATCTTTTTCATATGTTGTACTTCATATGTCTAATTTGAGAAAAAAGTTTGATAACATAGTAAGTAGTCATATTGAGTGAGTAATCATATTTTTTGCCTCTTTTTTTTTTTTTTTTTTTTTTTTTTTTTTTTTTTTGTGGTAGTAAGAACTTGAATAAGTGATAAGACCATGAAGGTCAAGGTGCTACTGATAAGTTTTTCTGGTAGTGTTGGGTTTTTTTAACTGATAGGTTTATAATGGAAACACTATAACAAGGTTTTGAACTCATAGAAAATCTATTCTATTGCTTTATTCAAAAAGCTAAGTTCCTGAACATTTTTTTACAAATATTTTTTAAAGCAAAATGGAATCATTTCTGGTTCATATCATTTTTCCCCTCTTGAAACAGGTGCTTTGAACAGGTCTGCTATATTCCTAAGTATGGAGCCACTTTTTTTCCCTTAGGAACCAATGTATTTATGAAATCATTTTTTTGAGGGGATATAAACGTATCTTGAATTACATCTAGGTTTTGATCTGTGAATGGGTTGCATGAAGCAACCTATAAAGCTTTGGGGAAACTTGCATTTTGAGGAACCCTTTCAAATGTGCTTGACTTTTATGAATTTTAAGAAAAAGATGAGCCAAATAAGAGCAATTATGTAAGGATTTTAGCTTGCTAGGATTTTTTATAATGTATAATTATTGGTTGTTTTGTTTTGTCTAGTCCATGGGATTATTGAGAAATTTGGAGACTTCTTGGTATAGCAGTGATCATCTAAGCAAAACCAATGCTTGCTTTTCTTTCTCTGTTGTGTGGGAATTGCAGGCCTCTGTGATTAAAGTGACTTTGATGAGAATTCTTTTGTAAGTGGACCAAATTTGAACTGTTATATCACACTGAATTATTGCATTATCTTTAATCAGGACAAGTCCAGAAATGGATGCTGTTGCTTCAACTTAAATTCCAAGGCAGGAGATAAAGTATCTTCAGTTCCACAGTCACCATGAAAACTTTGACCCTGAATTGTAGTTTTGCATTATTACATTTAATGTTTAGAAATTACCACAAGATCTCAGGAAATATATCCTTATATTGATATTATACTACTGTTTATACTAATTCCATATGCATTCTAAATCATTAATTTGAACTCTACCAATTCTTTACTTCTTTCATTAAATGAAGTAACTCTGTGTCTGTCTTGTGAGCCTTATTATTGCCACTTGGTGCAGAGGGAGTGAAAGAAAGCCTGGTTAGGCTGCAGGAGCTCCTTTGCGGAGGTCTCTCTTTTAAGAGCCTGGTGGTTAAACGTAAATTGTAGCTGTTGATAGAGCTCCTTTTTATGTCTTTCCAGTTCCCCAATCCTCCTTTCTTTGAATTCATACTACATTAAGTTTCAATTTTTTTTAAATTTAGCTTTATTTTTACTAAAGTGATTCATGGACATAGTTGAAAAAAATCAAAGAGAACTAAGAAGGCTTACAATGAAAGGGAAGTAGCTTTCCTTCCCCCAGCTTAGCACCCCAGAGACAAACACCTTCAGCTCTTAGTGGTTGGTTCTAGTATTTACCTTATTTAAAAATAGATATATTACCTTTTCTTGACTTACCAATTTCAGAAATGATTTTTGAATTCCTTTTATGGCAGGCAGGATTTACTTTTCTTATATTCCTACCTCCCCTAATCCCTCTCAATAGAGATTAATCACAACTTTGTGTTAATCAGTAGATAACAAAAGTTCACTGATGAACCCAATGGTCAACTATCATTATTTCCTTTCTACTGGACTCTTATTTTTTTCAAGAATTAATAATTGCCTGATTTTAAAATGTGACTAGTTTCTTTCTGTACCAATCATAATGATTACCCGAAGGCTTAAATGCTCCAAACAACCTTTTTCCATAGCCCTTCACTTTCTGCCATCAGGACCATTGTTCTCCAGGCCTGTGCAATCAGTGCTCATTCTATGACCTTTCTTAGTCTCTGCTGTATCTCCTGTTAATTGGATCCTATGACTTCCTCTTTCTGGATCCAGTGCCCTTCTTTTGCCAAAGTGTATTCACCACTCAAAACTTCCTAGGAAAAGGTGCATGAGAAGTAAAGATTTTGAGACTTTACAGTTCTGAAAATGTCTCTACCCTTGGTTGATTGGTAGTTTGGAGTCGATATTGAAAATAATTTTCCCTCAGAATTTTAAAGGCCGTGCTCCATTGTCTTACAGCATTTGTTATTCCTGTGAAAATTCTTGATACTGTTCTTTTACATAGGACCTGTTTTTGCACTCTGGAAGCTTTCAGTAGCTTCTTTTTACCCCCAACATTTCATGATGATATGGGGGTCTTCATACATGTGAATGAGTGCTCGACTTGCTGGAGTCTGTTAATTTGTAGACTTGTCTACTTCAATTCTGGGAAATTTTTTGTATTTTTGGTAATTTTCTCTTCTCTATTCTCTCTATCCTGTCTTTCTAGAATTCCTGTTGTTTGAATGTTGGACCTTCCTGGTGGATCTTCTAATTTTAAAAATCTTTCCTCTCCAGTTGCTCCACAAGTTGTATTGCATTTGTTATCTTTGTTATCTTCTGACTCTTTTGTTGAAGTTTTTTAACTAAGTGTTTTAATTTGTAATATCTTTTTTGTCTGTTCTTTTTTCATAATAACCTATTCTTAGCTTATAGATTCAATGTCTTCTCATAACAGTGTTTTAATTTGTAATAATATCTTTTTTCTCTGTTCTTTTTTCATAATAACCTATTCTTAGCTTATAGATTCAATGTCTTCTCATTATTCCTGAGGATAATTATGGGTTTTTTTCTCATGTCTTTCCTGTTTCTTGCATTGTTTCTGTTTCTTCCATGTTCCTTTCTGTTTTCTGTTTATATGTTGTGTACGTTTTTCATTCTGAAGGCTTTCATAGAAAATTTGAGCGGTCATCCATTCATATTAAGGATCAGGTACTAAAAATTTAATTTCATAGGTCTTTATGTGTAGGCTGAGTTTATCAGTTATCTGAAGGGCCATCGCAGAGAGTTAGTTGGCCTTTTTTGTTGAGTCTTCATAATATCCAGTGGAGGTCTTGTCTTTGGAGCCATTCAGTGTCTCTAGAAAGGACTCCTGGGTTCTGGCAGCTGGGTAGGAGAAGAAAGCGGAGGACCCCACAGTTTGTATGGTGGCTTTTACTTAATCCCCGTACTTTCAGCCTCCCATGCCTTGCGCCCCCACCCTAGTCTTCCTCTACGCTTGGTGACCCTTGGGCTCAGTTTCTCCTGTGGATGAAAGTTGAGGCTGGGTGGGCTGTCTGGCTGTGGAGGGTGGTGAGAGCACCTGCTGTTCAGTTGCTCTTTATACAGACTTAAAGTCCTAATTTCAGCCCTGTACCCCCCTTTTTCTACAATACCTGGTGCTTCCCAGTCCTGAACTTGTTAGGAATTTGGTAGGGTATATTTTTGGGTTCTTAGGTTTCAACTTTCTCTACTCTACTCTGCTAGGTTTGTTATTACAGCTCCTCCTGGTTTTCAGTTGTATAAATGCTATTGAAATCTCGTGGCTCTGTAGTGTGTTCTCTGTGGATTAATACGATTTCTATTCCTTTAATGTCTTTTCATGGGGTTTTCAGGTACAGAAAATAAATACATGTGGTCAGTCTATCATTATTTAACTGGAAGTCTAGATTTAAATTCTAATAGTGTTTTGAAAATAAAATTTCTTTAGTATTCTATGATTCATTTTTTCCACTCTTTAATACTTTTAAATTAATACGGCTTTACTGTACTATCTACCTCATAGGACCGTTGTGAGGATTAGAAGAATCAATACCTTAAACGCACTTAGAACACTGCCTAACACAGAGTATGCGTTAAATGAGTGTTAGCTATTACTAATATTGATGTTACCATTATTATTACTACTATCACTCTTAATTCAGTAACCCACTTAGACTTGAATGAAGATGTTTTCACCATAAGAATTGTTGACACATGGGGAAATCGAGTGTTTGATAATATGGATCCTACATTTAACTAGACTTCACATGAAATGTTCAGGTGTTAAATTTTATCTAAGATATATTAAAGCCTTAAAAAATCCAGTCAGTATTAGTCTAAAAGTTTTTAGAAGTGTATGATAACAATTTTGAAGTGGTTTTAAACTTTATTGGTATTTTGTTTTTATCATCTAAATACGAAGTATAGAGAATAAAATTGTCTAGATGATGTTTATTATGCCTTGCCTACAGCCAGTAGATGTACACTCTTTGACACATCGAGGAGAGAAACAAGATAGCAAACTTCAGTAGAAGGTCTACATCTAATACCTTTTTGTGGGTGGCTGTACACTTATCAGAAAATGTGAACTTAATACAAAGCAAAATGCCTACATTTGTTCACTCGTTTTAAGTATCTTCTTTGTATCTGGATTGAGCGTATGATAGATAACATAGAATTCTAATTCTTAGAGGTGTAGTGGGACTAGGCGATCCCATCACGCATACGGCTTGTGAGCTGCATACTTTGGGGAAAGGTACTTTTATTTGGACGGAGATTTGCATTCTTTCTCACTAGAGTCCCATAGTTGTGACAAATGACTAAATATTCGTGCCTCTAGAGATGAGAAATTTTTCTGCAAAAAGAATGGCCAGCTGCTTAAATAAACTGCCAATTATCTGGATACTGCTTAAATTAACTTCTTTGCCAATTATCTGAATAACTGGCAGTACAGATGAAACAGGTAGACATGCTTAGGGTAAAGCTGTACCTGCTGTTAGCTTGATGCTGGCATTTTCCCCTCCCGAGGTGCAACTATTACTGTCTTTATTGTGTCCCCTTACTGTTTGCTGTGATAGTTCATCTCCAGAGCTTTGATGTCTACGTCTTTGGAGCCTTTATGCTGCCTCTTCTCCAAATGCAGTAACTAATCTATATATTGTCATGGGATGGAATTTGCCCTTTCAGCCCCATAATGTGCTCTCCTTCCTCTCAAATTGACTTTTGTTGGTATCTTTGATAACTTATTTGGGACACTTACTATGGGCCAGTTAAGTCACCTCATTTTAGCCTCAGAATAAAGATGTTAAAGTACAAGAGTACAAGAGCAACCAAGATGCACAGAACCAGAATGAACTCATATATGATTGAGTAGAATGATGAATATTTTGTTACTATATCCTGAAATACTAAGTGTTTAAATGATCTGTTTATTTAGTATTTTAGTTCTGGAATAGTATTAATTTCTGAATAAATAACTCAGAATTTAATCACAAAACTCAACATTTATGATAGGGCGGATTAAGTTTTGATTAATTGTGATAGGTAAATCCAATGAATTAATGTACAGGGATATTAACACAGTAAACAATTGCTTTGACATCAATGAGGAGTTTCTCTGGGTAATGTATTAAGAATATCAAGGATGAATTAAAATGTCTGACTGTAATGAATTCCCTCCTTAGTTTTATTCTGTCAGAGTGAGAGGAAAAAGCTGTTGATATTCTTTGTGCTTTTAAAAGTCTGTCTCAAAGACTGTTCCCCACTTAAATCTCAATATAACGTATATTACCAGATTTGGTAGCATGGACATGGGAACAAAGAAGAGAATTGTGTTATGAAGGGACTCATAGCCACCAGGAGCTAGACTCATACACTCCTTTCCCAGCCTCTCTTGGAATTAGTAGGCAGAGGTCATTTTGAATGAGATGTAGCAGTTTAGGAGTTGTAACTGAGTTGTGGGTGATGAAAAGGGGTGCTCTAGGAAAACTTTTCAGTTCCCTTCTGTGTGCCATCATCTTTCTCCTGTACCCAGGACTTTAAATTCTGGGAGAGCTGGGTTATTTCCCACCCTTCCTCTTAGTTTTTGAAAGCAATACCTGAATATATTCTCTTTATTAAATAATCATTTAGACAATATGAATAAAGTGCAAGTTCACCTTGACACCCCACTTCCCCAGGGATAGCCAATCTTCTGGTGTGTGTCCTAGACTGTTTCCTGTGCATTCACTTGTTTTATGGAGGTGTACACTGCAGTCATTCAGTTTAGCTCATCAATCACAAGGTGATTAAGTACAGTGGCATATCTATATGATGCAGCTGGTAATAAAAGAGAGGAGTCTATATATCTTTATAAGTATTTTTTGTGGATGACTAGACTGGCTTCTGCTGTTGTTGACCTAACAGGCGTTCCAGCTCTTCTTTTCTTTGTATCCCTCTATGCAAAGAAATGTGAATCAATTGCGTTTTCTAGATAGCTATAGAATGAGACAATCGAGAGGATCTAGTACTTTAATTATGTGCATGTGAGTATATGAGTGCAGGTCTGTGTGCATGGTTTGTTGGTTGTAGACAACGCAACTTGGAATTGTTTTGTTTTGAAATACAGCTTTATGTTTAATTTTACAATTGATTTTAGAAGTTTAGTTGCAAAGGATGAAGCAAGTTTGCTACAGAAGTTACCATGACTTGGTCAAAATAGAGTTGTGTTTTTTTTGTTTGGCAGCAACCCAAAGTATGGCCTAGAAGTTATGGGTGAAGCATCCAGATTTCTGTTAACGTGGCTTCTAGGGATTCTGAGTTTGAGGCTAGATTATCAGAGTGACCTACCTACTTCATTAATGATACCTGCCTTAGATATCCTACCATAGATATCTGCCATGGGCTTGGTGGGAGAGTGTGGTGTGGGGAATGGGGGCAAGGATATTCTGTCACCTGGAATGTATGATTATGGTCTGACTTTGTATAACTTTGCTAGATTATACATATATTTTTACGCACTCAAAACAATGTGGAAAAACTCATAATTGATTCCCTGTTTTCAGTTTCCACTATCACACTAGGATGAACTTAATCACATGTATATTTAAAAAATGGAAACAAAAATAGCCCATCACCTCTATTGGGGCCCGGTATTTTTGTGCATAAGTAACACACACTTATTAGCAGTGCCTTTGTGAATTCAAAGACCTTTGCAACCTTGATATGGTGCTCAGGGAAAAAAAAGAGATGTACTTTTTTTTTTTTTTAAAGTGCTATACTTAACAAAAACTTTAAAAAGTATGAGTTTAGCAAGAAAATTTCAATTAGCATATGTTTTGTGTTTAGATCACCCTTAGTCATCACTTGAGAGAAGTTTCAGTTCATTTGTGATTCTGCTTAAATGGCAAACCTTAGACGAGTTGCCCTTCTTTCTCCTTGCTGTGCCATAATTTGGGGGGAGAAATTTTACAGATTACAACTTTCTTGCTTTGTGAATTTAGCCACTTTGGCCACACAGTGTCTGAATATGGCTTGAGTCCTGAAGCCTGGCAAAAGGTGCAGGTGACTTTTTGGCCTCATAACAGTGTCTTTTAGAAATGTGGCTTTCTGTACTATCACGGGTGCATCTGTCACTTTCAGATTTAATTCCTGCAGGTGTTTTTCTTTCTTTGTGGGGAGTATGAAGGGAGTAAGGGAGTGATTACAATGTTACATGATGTTTTTAATAGTTCAAGTCCATTGCTGGCTTGAGCTAGAGAAAAATATGACTCAATGTGTTTTTTTTGCCCTCTATTTTTCGAATTCCATGTTATTTCAGTTTTTCCTTTTCACCAGCTCTGAAGAAATCATGGTTGTATGTTAACAAAAATCATAGTTGAATATTAAAAGTAAGTTTCTAACAGCTTTCCAATATTATCCATAATTAGCCAAAGAGAAAATCATATGAACTTTCCCCATTTTTTTCTACCTTCACTTTTTTTCTTATCACTTTATCTTTTTCTCCATTTTTGTTTAATAATTATAGCCCAAATAGCCTCTTCAGTATCTCTATATTTGATGGACAGTTTTGGAAAAGAAGAATCATTTGGGGTGGGTGGTGAGTTCCAGAGGGCATTTAATTTAGGATTGCTTATATGTTTATTCACCTTTTTCAAAAAATGTTTGTTCAGTCTCAGTCAATATTCATTGACCACTTACTAAGTGCCAAATTGCTAGTAATCACCTTTGCTTTCTAATTCTTGAGTGCATGTGACACTCACTACTTTTATTTTCACTAGTTTAGAGAAATTGAATATCAACTATAGTTGACTTTCATAAATTTTCACAATTTAATTGAATAGTATTATTCACATTTGCACACCAACTATTTTAACCTCAACATCAATAAGCATTAGAAAATATAATTGTTTTAAAATAGTTTTATCTTTGTGTATATGAGTTATTGAAAACATGAGCACATGATTTTTTTTGTTGCTGCCTTTTGAATGTCTATTTTTGCTTAATCATAACTAATACATATAATGGTTCTTGGAGCAAGAATTTGTGGGAGTTTAAGTGATCACTTTGTAACTTTAGAAGTTAAATAAATTGGAAATACTGAAACTGATAGAAAAGCTAGTCTCTAAATAAACTTGGTAACCTAATAGCGAATATGGCTTTAGATTAATATAACTAAGCACTTCAATTTTGAAAATTTTCAGAATAGGATTTTTATTACCAGGGGAAAACTAAACTTCATTTAAAAATATATGTGTACTTATTTTGTCAGTATTCTTTTTTCTCTTCCAAATGCCAAAAGTGTACTCTATATTTTCATTATGAAAATTCTGCTTGTTTACAAGTATTGTAGTAATTTTATAAATCAATAAAACTGAGCCGTGTCAACAGTGTGGGGGAAAATGTTCAATACATTTGCCACGTCACAGAAAAATTTAAGTACAGAATGTTTTGAAAGTTTAAGGAAGTATAACCCTTAGCTTTTAAAAATATGTATATGACAACTGGTTTACCAAACACTTAAATGTAAAATCTGATTGGCTAAATTAAAGTTATTTCTGCAATGTGAGAAAGGATAGAAGTAATGGTGAACCTTTAAATGAAAACATTAAGTGGATCACCTTTTGGCTAGATCAGGGGTTCTCCACCATGGCTGCACATTAGAACCGCCCAGGGAGCATTTAAATGTCCTAAGGCCTAGATTGACCCACACCAATTACGGCAGAATCTCTAGGGGTGGGACTCAATCATCAGTATTTTTTAAAGCTCCCCAGGAATTCCAGTGGGTTGCCAGGGAATTCCAATGGGTTGCCAAGGTTGAGAACCATTGAACTAGGACTGGGTGGAAATTCCCACTCCTGATTATTGTATGTAAGAAGAGGTGTGTGTACATATAGCATTCAAGTTTTAGGCCACCATCTATCTCATAACCTGAAAGGCCAAACATTTTTCCAGGTCCTTAGCATGGACTGAGGAGCAGCAGCCTCAGCTTCACTTGGGGTCTTATTAGAAATGCAGAATCTCAGGCCATCCCCCCGGATCTGCATTTGAATAAGACACCCAGGTGATTCCTCTGCACTTTAAAGTTTTAAAAGCACTGTCTGAGGTGGTATTAAGGTAAATGTTCACCTTGATACACCCTGTCTTTTGCTTCTTCTCTCTGGTTTTGTGTCCTAAGTAAGATGAGACATTTTCCTAGAGGGGTGGAAAATGAATGATTTTCTGATAGGGAGCACATGTGAAGGAAATGACTACCACTGTCACCATCACCACCAAACTCCACTCTCCCTGACATGGAGAAAGAAGAACTAAGAATGGTTGCTGCGCTGAACAATTCCTTTTCACAGCTGCCTTGTGTATAAAAAGTATAGACCTTGCAAGGATACTTCTCCACACATGCCCTTACTTTGAGAATTCTTTGAAAGAGATTTCCCTTTAAGACATTTACTCATGCTAATCTCAAACTGAAATAGATGAAACTGAATCCTCCCCATTCTCTGGAAAGTATATCTAGCACCCCACTCTCAGAAACCTCCCTTCTCATCGCGCAGTCCCTATCTTAAACATTCTAGGGACTCCGTTGGCTTTCCTCTGTCTCGGCACCACCAAGAACCAGGCAGATGGTTTGTCAGGATACCTCCTTCCTCAAACATTGGAAAGGTTCTTTTCTGTTACTTCTCTAGGGCTCATAGCATCGTTTACAGAAAGCCTTTCGTTCTCCCACCGCTGTGTGTTCACGTGTCATGCTGGGTTAGATAAGCACCCTATTTCCTGGCTATATTCAGATGCCAATAAAAGAGTTCAGCATTTCTGTCCTTAGCTTTCTGAGATGAACTGACTACACTGGAACTGAGGTAGCTTTTTACGAGGAGTCACCTGAAGGGATTTTGCTGTCTTTCCTGCCCCGGAAATATAATGACCCTAAATAGAGTCGCCTTCTCCCTACATAAGCCCTCTCTTGCCCTCTCATTCCAGTAGGGGTGATTTTTGGTGTGAAAGGATGACCATTTGTGGGGACAGAGTCCCAGAGAGCAGTTTCCAGGCTCTCGGCCTCACGTGGAAAGGTGCTGGCTCTTTTATTAGATGGCCATCACCTGCAATCAGATGGCCATCCGATGTGGCTGGGTGGCCATCAGCTGTTACCCGTTAGCCATTAGCCACTAATATAAGTGCTGTGGCTGAGCTAGCAAGTGCGGATTGCAGTTAGCAAGGCGTTGGTTGATTGGTCAGCAGAGTAGTGTATGGTGGATTGCAGATCGTGTGGCTCCGGCTTCCTGTGTCTCCAACCCAGCGGCCAGTGAGAATATAGTGGTATGACTCCCCTACCTATGGCTCCGTGGGTGTTCCTTTTTGGCGTCACCATATCCTGCGTTCTTGTGTGGGGAGCGGCAGCTGAGACCCTGCATGATACGAGTCCATACTGGTACATGGAAACCTGGCTTCTAGTTCCAGCTCTGCTATTAACCGTGTGACTTTGGACATGTTATTTGAAGACCCTGGATCTCAATGTTCTCCCCTTTCCTTGTGGTGGATGTCTTCATTAGAGACCTCGCTGTCTTCCCCTTAGTGGTCCTTCCATTTATTAGGACAGGGCATCTCAGCCTCCCATCTGGTCTTGGCTTGTTGGACCTGGTGATGTCCCTTCTCTCCAGCTTCTCTGGGTTGTTCTAGATAATGGAAGTGAGAATGGAGGTGGAGCAGCCAGCTTCCCCTCTGGATGTGGGTGAGTTCTCAGCAGGTTGGGGAATGAGGAGCACCCGTGTGCCTCTGCTGACTAAAAGCTAAAAACATTGCAGTGATCTCCAACGGAGCTGGCTGCTGTCAACAGAAAGTTGCCTTCATCCATGTGTTGCTGTTGCTGTGTTCCTCTCTAAGGCTGAGACTGGTGTCAGACAGGGTGCCCTCAGCATCTCTAGAGACTCACCCTATTACAGGGAAGTGGAACCTAGTGTATCTTTAGCAAGAAGCATTTGTCCTTGAGTCTCTGCCGGTTCAGGAGCTCCTGGCCTGGGATTGGGTAAGGACACTCCTGCACGGGGCTCAGCAGCGGCACCTACTGGCTGCAGAAGGAGGAATCCTGAGCCCCAGAGCAGGAACGGTTTCCGCCGCAGGGCTTATCACTGTCGCTTTCTATGGGGAGGCCTGTGTAGGTGTTTCTCAGATAGCTTGGGCATCTGTCTGCCTGCTCCCTCTCTGAAACACGTAGGAAAATTATTTCTTAAACTTTCTGAATCATTGGCATCTTTAAAAATGAAATGAAAACTAGGTATCATGTCCTTGAAATATATACATAGGCACAATCTCAGGGAGTTTATAGACCCCTGAAGATCCTAGGATAACCACGGATTTCAGGTTTGGAAGCCTGAGCCTTGCAAAAAAAGAGAGCCATGCTCTCTTTTCCAGGGCATCCTGACAGATTGGAAAGCATTGGCATATATGCCCACTCTTACCTGCTTCCTCCCTTTTCTGAAAAGGGACCAGGAGTGAATGGGAGCCATCCCCCAGAGTCACGTTCCTGGCACCGCATCCCCAGGAGAACTTGGCTTGCTGGGCTGGACTCTTCTGCTTGTCCACTGCCAATTCCACACAGTGGTCATTGTCACTGAGAAGGCTGTGGCAGTAGGGCACCCTCTTACCTCCACAGTCAGCCCTCCCCCACACCCCTTCTTGTGGCTGGAGACTCTACCAGCCTGACTTTATTACATGTATCCTGAGGTCTCCAGACAAGCTTAAGAAAGACTTTTCCAAGGCCGGTTATAAAGCTCCTGAACTATAATTACAGGGCCACTGTGGGCTAAAAATTTGGTGTTAGGTAAAGGTCTTCCTGTGAGTGCAGGCTCCCAGGAGGAAACAAGTTCTTTGATGTGGAGTGACAAACGTGGTAGCTTTCTCAGAATAGCTAACGACTTTGTAAAACTAAAATTTGATCGAGTAAGTAGTTTGCTTAAATCTCTCTCATGGTTCCCCTTACCTCTTTGGTAGAATCCCAAACTCCTTAATACGATATCTGAAGCCTTTGGCAACGCTACCCTGCCTCCGAACCCCAACCCTTCAGAGGTTCTTGTATCAACCTTACCAAACTTTTTTCTACATTTCTCAATGTGTTGTGCTCTCCCTTGTCCTCAGATGACGGCAGGTGCAAAGGTCCTCTACCTGGAGAGCCTGCCCCTCTCATCCTTACCCCACGCTCCAGGTCACAGCTTTTACATGTAACTTCCTCTCACCTGACAGTTCTCCATTTCTCTCACTGGATCGGGTGCTCCAGCCATGTGCTCTTAAACACCTTGGAATTTTCTTTTTTTTAAATTCTAAGCACTTAACTTCATTTTTCAGGTGATATCCAGTTACTCCGTCTATTAAGAGCTAAGCCTCTTCTCATCTTGCTTGTTTCCACCTACTGTCCCCTGTCTAAGCCTGTATCATGTGCAGCACCAGAAAAAACACTTCCATCATCAAATAAGTGCAGGGAGCACTGTATCTCTAATTGGCGAATTACCACACATACCAGCTCATCAAAGGCTCTGAGAAGTACTGCATAAAGAAGTACAGTTACCTGGTTCCTAAGTGGCTGTGGAACACATTTTTACATCTACCAACATCCTGAGGAAGAGTTTGGGAAATATTTACCTAGACATACGAAAAGGCATAAACTAAAGCTTCACTTTTTATAACCTTAAAATAAAAATTGGTGAGCCAATCTATTTTCAAAAGTCCTTCTATTTGTCTAACAGACATTATTTTCTCCCATTACAAAGAAACTGGACTTTCTCTGCCTGACTTTCTCAAAATTACATTTGGACCAGAGTAAACAAATACAACTTGTCCTCTCTTCCTGGAGCACAATCATAAACCATCGTTTTTGAATCAGTTACCATGGAGACTGCCAATTTAACCTGTCATTTTACTGGCTGTTTCTGATTTACCTACTTCCCTACCTCTACATGGTTCATCTATATAATCAGCTACTATTGGATAGAAATAATAAATTCATCTATTAAGAAATTCCATCAAAACACTTCTAACAAAGATGTGTTGTCTCCCGTTTATCATGCCTAGTGTTATGGGTTGAATTATGTCCCCCTCCGAAAGATATGCTGGAGTCCCCAGTACCTCAGGATGTGCTATTTGGAGATAGTCTTTACATAGATAATAAAGTTCAAACGAGTTAATGTTAGGATGGACCCTAACCCAGTATGCTGGTGTTCTCCTAAATGGGAAATTGGGACCCACACATACACACAGGGAGAATGACATGGGAACATGCAAGTGGCCAACTACTAGTCAGGCAGAGAGGCCTGGGACAGATTCTCTCCTAATAGTTCTCAGAAGGAACCAACCTTGTGGACACTTTCATTTTGCACTTCTAACCTTTCTGCGTAAAAGCCACAGTTTGTGGTACTTTGTTCCAGCAGCCCTAGCAAGCTAGCACATCTAGTGAGCACACGTGATACCTGTACTTGGTCCTCTCTAAAAAGGCTGCTTCTCTGTTTCTGGTCTCTACCTGCAATGTTTTACATGATGGTCCCTAATATGATAATGATTGCCGGCACTTATTGGGTGCTGTGCCAGGCACTGCTCTAAAAGTTTCACATGTAGTAACTTGAATCTTCACGATGACCCTGTGAAGTTGATGCTGTGACTTTCATTTTATGGATGAGAAGAACATCAAGGAATGGAGACGAGCACTAACCCGGCCCCAGGTCACACACGGTAGCAGATCCTAGATCTGAGCTTGGCACTCTGGATTTTGAGTGTGGATGTGTAATGCCTACATTATTCTGCTTTTCATGTAGCCAGGGTGTGGGATTTATAAAGTAGGCAGGAAGGATTCAGCAAAAAGAGAGGCAGGATGATAGTGAGGATTTCTCAATGGGTTTTGCTGCTTGGAAAGGTCTGGAATCAGGAAGCCCGACTTGCTGCTCTCTGTCGCCCCCTGGCTACATGAGGAGAGAAAAGGTGTCTGAATCGGAAAGGCAATAATGCTGAGAAAGCACTGCAGTTGCTGAAGGTGTATGGAGCAGGAATTCCCCCAGCCCTGGGGGGGAGGGGGGAGGGGGAGAGCTCTGTTTTTGGAGGAGCTAAGGGAAGGAAGCTGGCTGCTGAACCCGGGAAGGGATTCTTGTCGTTCTAGCTGGGGTGCCGCTGACAGACTACCAGGATCCTCCGTAAGCATTCCCCCCACATGCGCCCCTGTGGCCACACCTTGCTGCTTTCAGAAGATGTGGGCTTTGGCTAATGCGTAGTAAGTCAGGCCTTGCCTTTAGCTCCTCTTTCCTTTGCTGGATAGATCCTTGCCCCTCCTGTCTCTCCCAGACCGGGCTTGGATCTCAGGGCCTGGGAGCTGAAACTACAGGAAGTGCGAAATTCTTTCAGCTTTAGAATTCTCATCAGCATGGACTGTTATCTCAGCCATGTTATTATATTAGCATGTCAGGGCTGGGAAGCAGCCCCCGGAATCACCTAGTAAGTCCTGCTGCTCTCATTTTACGGTGAGAATGGTGTAGTGGGTGTGTTGGTGCCACTTAGATTCGCCAGGTTATGCGAACCCAACCCAGCTTCTTGAGTACAGGCTGTTTAACTGGCCCAGTCTGCAGAGACTGCTCTAGCCAAAAGTCCTCCCTCACTTGGGAGGTTATTCCCCACCCCCGACCCCCACATCCCACCCGCATCTCATAGCCTGTAGCCACTGACTGGCAAGTAAAGGGGTGCAAAAGGTCAGCCCCCTTGCTCCAAAATAGAACCAGCTCTGGTACAATTTATGCTCCCTGTGGGATCAGGCTGAAGCGTCCGCTGAGACCACGTTTGTGCTTTGCATTCAGTCCCTGTTCTTGAGAGCAATGCTTCAAACATGACTTCTACCAGAGTCCCTGTCTTAGGCTCTGCTTTTAGGGAATCTGACTTTAAGACAGAATGCTTGCTGAATACATTAATGAAGACCCCAGATCTTCTTTTGGAGAATAAAAATTGACAGTACATTTGCTTCAGCTTTGGCCACTTGTACTTACATTTAGGATTAACTGTGTTTACATTTGTAACTTGTGCTTACATTTAGGAGGTACTTTAGGCAAAGAATCAACTTTAGAGGATTGCAGTTATGATGATCTAATTGAAGTGGATAAATACAGATTTTTCTGACACTGGATATTTTATTAGCAAGTATAGATCAGTTGTTTAGAAAGTATGGTAGGACTATACCATGTATAACATGCTCTTCAGTTTGAGGACCTTTATTCTATCTCAGCTTGGAGCTACAATAGTCAATGCCAGTTACATAACTGATCATTTCTCTTGAACTTGTCATTTTCTCTTCACTACACTCTTTGAGGGACAAGGTCTATGTCATCTTGCTCATTTTTGTGTTGTTCCCTGTGGTGTCTAGCACAAAACATTGTAGATGATTAATATTTTTGATGGATTTAGTTGAATCAGCTCCCATAAAAATATTTTTCTTGATATGTTTAGAAGAGTTAATCTATTATTTTGGGGGATTTTGGTTAACTTTGGGGAATAAATTTATCCACGAGAATCATATCTCTGCTTTTAAAAATCACTGAATACATTCAAAAGAGTAAGTTAAACATTTGCTTTAACAAACGAGAACATGGGCTATTTTGGACTTGAGTTGTTTTATCTCATGATCATTTCTGTGATTTGCAAAGGCACGTACCTCTCCAACCCCCCAGCGTTTCACAGAAAACAACCAACCACACGTTTTGAGGTGCAGATAGCTTGCTTTATTTTGTTGTTACTATCTCAAAGAGGTCCAACAATTTTAACTAACAATTGAATTTATACCAGCAGGAAAAGAACTACATCAAATTGCTATTTCGGGCACTTAGTAACACTGTTGTTGTTTTTTAACTTAACGACAGCTTTATTTCATTGTTGTTTTTGTTGTTGTTCTTTTTGTGCTGTGGCTCCTTGCTTAGTTGCCCCAGTTTCTCAGGTGTAATTTAAATTTAGAGCTACCACACAAAGGCATTGGCTGCACCCCTGGACCTCCAAGAGTTGGCACTGCTCCAACATAGGAACACTTGAATAGCTTGGTTACGTGAGGGGATGGCCAGGCGGTGTTACTTTTCCAAGCTACCCAGGCACTCTCTATGGTCAGAGACAGTGCAAAACGAGCGAACAAAGTGTTGGCCGTTACACTTTGCTCTGGTAATATTTAAGTCATGATAATTTTGAGTGTGACGTCATCAGCGAAAATGTAAGACGTTCAAGTGTTGCTTACAGGAGGGTAAATGCAAACATCACCAATGCCTTACATTTCTGATTCAGTAGATATTGGTGCACTTATCAGGTGATGTGCACAGTATTATCTCCGAGGTGGGTAGGACATCTCTTCAATGGGGAATCTCTCAACCCACTGAGGCATACTTAGACATCAACAGTATGTTGAGGCACAAAGATTCATTAAGTGTTGAGCAGGGTATTTGTTCCATAAGAAACTTTCTCCTACCAACAGTTTTAAAAGTTACATTGTAAAAGGTCATAAAATAAATGGTACAAAACTTTATAACCGTTAATCCGGCTATATACAGTATGTACATGTCACTAGAAAATGTATCATATTTTTAGGTCAACAGTTATGAAAAGATTGAAATGCATAGTTTTGAACTTTGACTCATTCAGGTTGATACAAAACTACTCTTTTTTTTCTTAATATTTACAGATCAGAAAGATTAGTCCATGTGAATTGTTTGTGAAAAGGTTAAGAATGAGTGAGTAGGAGAGCCCAGGCCCTCTTAAATAGATCGAATATTTATATTCACAGTAGCAGAGTCAGATCCAAATTCATTCCCTAAGCTCAGGGTATAAAGTCCACCATCTTCTTTCTGTACGTCCGTGATGATCAGAGTTGTCAGGTCATCTGTGTTTTCGATATGGAATCTCCCTTGCTGGTCTTGATTTTGGATTTTTCTTCCACCACAGAACCATGTTATTTCTGGGGTAGGCTCACCCGTAAAAGCGCAGGCTACTGTTAAAACTTTGCCCTCATCAATGCTGATGTCAGAGGGAAGAGCTTCAATTTTAGGTGGAATTCCTTTATGGAATAGCAACAACAAAAACGTATTAGGATCACTGAAAGAAATAATGATTTGCTTTCTACTGAATTGTATATACTAAAGACTACACATTATGCTAGGAGGCTTGTATACCTCTACCAGTAATTTTATTGCTCACCTCTTACGCCTGCTTTAAGCATTCTACTAGTTGAGCTTTCCAGTTGTGTCATACTAGATTTTCCCATAAAACTGCTGGAACTCATTTCTACAAAGGACTCTTGCATGGAGGACATGCTTTGGGCAGACATGCTTGCAAATTTCATTTCAGTCATGCTGCTAACACTGCTGCTGCTGAAACTGCTGAAGGAGGCCTCCTGCTTAGAGGCAGACATTTGGACTGACTGAGACGAGACGCTTCCTTGCAAGCTCGTGTCACCACTTGTCCTCAATACTACCTCTCTTGGAGGTTCTTCAACTAGAGCTGTGGAGCATAGCAGATACACGGTGAACATCAATGACATCTGGTTAATTGGAGACATATGACATTGACTTACGGAAATCAAAAACTTAAACACACAAAGAAACGTAACCCAAACAATTTGCTGTGGAAGCATAAGCAAATACATACATCCATCCATTTGTCAAGAGCTAGCTCAATGTCTCCAAGAAACGAATCCTTATATTTCTACCATCACATTACATGCAGGTGCTAGAATCACTAGGAGAAAAATGATTAGTCATCTAGAACATAATGTATATAGTGTGCATTCTGAAAATAAATGTAACAGGGCGGTTGGTAGCTTTGCTTCTGAAAGTTAACTTATCCACGTTTCTGTTGGGCTGTCAAGAAACTTTGACCATGAGAATGAATTCACACAGGAGGCTGGCTCTTACACATGGAATTTCCTGACGCTCCTGTGAGTTTGCTGTGCTCAGAAGACAAAGGAAAAAATACCCATAAAGTCCTTAAGCAAATAAGGAAAATGGCAGAGATATACTTACGAAGGACTGTTAAGGAAGCAGTAGCTGAACACTGGCCATGGAAGTTTTTGGCCTTAATTGTGTATTTCCCACTGTCACTTTCTGAAGCGTTTCGGATTTCAAGAGAATATACATTTCTGGAGCGACTTACGCTGATATTTGAAGAAACAGAAATCTAAAAAGAAAAAAAGCATTTCTTTGAAGTCTTCAGGAATAGAGGTAGTATTTCAAATTTTCTTCACTAATAAATTCATAATTAAACTTACGGGCAGGTTGTTTTTAAACCATTCGATTTCAGGGGAGGGCTCACCACTGATTTCACAAGAAAAGAGTACAGTTTGTCCTTCGTTCACATTTTGAGATCTGGGCTGTGAGATGAAGGCTGGGGCATCTGAGAGTTCTTCGCTCAGGGTCAAGTCGTACTGACACTTGATGATTCCTTGACTGGTTTTGCCAATACAGGTGAGGATCCCTTCATCTTTGCGACTGGCCCGCTTGATGGTTAGGGTCTGATCGCTGCCAGAGACACCGTATCTGTACTCCTCGGAGTTTGTGAGCTCTACTCCATTCAGTACCCATTTCACATCAGTGGCCCCAGCAATGTTGGCTTTTAATGTCACTTTCTGACCATCACTTACGCTCATCTGAGTAGAAAATGCTTTAATTTCAGCTTGAGTTCTGATTTCTTCTGATGCCTGTGATGTTTTAGTGATTTCCTCTTGGACAATGGCTTTTTCCAGGGAGGCTGCTTCTGATTTCTTGACTTTTTCAGAAATCATAACCTTTGAAGCTTCCTCTGTGAGGGCTAACTTTTCTTGAGATTTCACCTCTGACATCTTGATTTCTTCAGAAATTAAGGGTTTTTGGGAAATTTCCTCTTGGACAACTGCCTTCTTTTGGAATGTAATTTCGGAGGTCTTTTGTGTAGATACTTGCTGTGTCTCAGTGTCTTTTACAGCTAAAAAAGAAACTTTGTAAGGTAAACTTAATTGGAAAGAGGCCCCACACTTTATTCTTATATATCTGCAAGTGAATATACAAAGAAAAAAATGTTGACTCTTGTATGCAGTGTAGGTTACATCTAATTCTTTCACAGTCCCAATCTTGGAAAATTGTCATGCATGAGTTTTGATATCAGTGTAATGATTCTTTAAGCTAAATTGAAGATGATTCTTATGACTTACAGGGAAAAATGTCTTGAAAAGAACAGTCAAAGGAATTAGGAGATGTGTGTATTTTGATTCATAAAAAAACCAAATTATGTTTTAGAAGATTGAGATGAAAGCAAACTAATTTTAAATAGCAAAACTAATATAGCTCTTTCATTAACTTTGCAAGAGTGAAGGTTTAGGGAAGGTTTGTATATTCACCTGACTTTATTCTTAAACATTCCTGGAAACAGGGGCTGTCCCTATGGAATCTTATATAACACAACATACAATTATGCACTTAATAAGTGCTTTTTATATGAATATAAGAACATATGCTAACTTCAAATATGTGTAGTTCCATATTTGTGTACTAATGGTATTCTGGAATTCAAAAAACAGTTTTGTATTAATAGTTTCATGTGTGTGTGTGTGTGTGTGAGAGAGAGAGAGAGAGAGAGAGAGAGAGAGAGAGAGAGAGAGAGAGAATTCAGAAATGTTTCCTTAGTATCGTTTTCTGAAAAATGTTGGTAAGAACAAAAGCCAACCTACCTTTTATGGTTAATTTGCAGCTGGAGGACACAGATCCAGCAGAATTTGTTACTGTACAAGTATAAAGCCCGCTGTCAGAAGTATCAGTCTTGTGGATTTCTAGGAGGAATCCTCCTTTGTCTTCAGAGAGTTTATATTTCTCTCCTTGTGTAATAGCCTATAGAATGCAAGGGATTTGAGTTTTAAAAAGTGATTTAATTTTCAGCTTTATGTGGGAGATGGGGATGAGGGAAGAAGTTAGTGTTTTAGAAGATAAAATTAAATGACATTTAAGAACTGGTTACCTTTCCATCTTTTGTCCAGATGACAGTGGGCTGGGGTTCTCCAGTAGCTTTCACTGCAAACTTAGCAATGCTCTCTGAAGAAACAGTTGTATCCTGTAGCCCAGTAACAATTACTGGTTTTGAGGAAATTGGTTCAGGAGCTTTTGGTTCAGTTTTCTTGGTTTCTGTTGACTCAGCAGTTTTCTGAGCTACTTTCTTGGTTTCTGTTGACTCAGCAGTTTTCTGAGCTACTTTCTTGGTTTCTGTTGACTCAGCAGTTTTCTGAGCTACTTTCTTGGTTTCTGTTGACTCAGCAGTTTTCTGAGCTACTTTCTTGGTTTCTGTTGACTCAGCAGTTTTCTGAACTGATTTCTTCGTTTCTGATATGCTTGACACTTGCTCATGGATACTCTTAAAGGCTTGTCCTGTAAACTGGAAGTTAGTTTTAGAAGTTCCACCTTCACCAGAAATCTCACAGATGTATTCTCCACAGTCAGATTCTGTGAGGTTATAGATTTTGAGCTCATAGGTACCATCTGCTGAATAATGAAACTGGAAATGCCCATTTTCTTTCAGTTTTTTGCCATCTTTATACCAGGTGACCTCTTTTGCGCATAATATACTACTTTCAACTGCACACGTCAGCTTTGCCATATCTTTAACAGCTTCTGCTTTCAGGGACTGAGTTATCTTGGGTGGGGCAGAGACTGGGAGCTGCTGAACTTTCTCTGCTGGTGTGGGTTTTGTCTCTGTGGGTGATACAGCTTTTGGGGGAGAAGTCACTGGTTCCGGGGATTTCACTCGTTTTGAAGGCTTAACTCCTTCTGGGGATTTCACCCGAGGCTCGGGGGATTTGACCCTTGGTGGAGAGGTCACAGCCTTTTCAGTAACCTTGGACTTTTGAACAGTCAGAGTAAACTGTGCTTCTTGCCTCCCTTCACTGTTTTCTACCACAACGCTGTAGTTGCCCTCATCGGAAGCCTGGACGGAAGAGATCTCAAAGGTCGATTTGTACTTTGTGGTGGTCACTTGGTGGCGGGCGGAAGTACTGATCACTTGTTCTCCACGCAGCCAGGTTGCACTGGGTATTGGCTCACCATCTGTGTCACAAGAAAACCTTGCAGACTCGCCTTCATAGACAGTTATGGACCTTGGCTTGGTTAGAATTCTTGCAGCCAAAGTTGACTTGATCTTTCTGTGGGTGGATTTTTCTTCCAGTGACTTTTCTTCTACTGCAGCCCTTCTCATTTCTGCAGATGCATGGTGTTCATGTGATGAGAGACTTTCCCTTGTCTCTGTCATCTGTGATTTCACTTCCCTGACTGAAGAAGAAGCTTCCATCTCAGATGTTTTCTTGAACGATGAAACCGCATATGCCTCTGTTCTTGTCAGCTCAGGGAAAACAGATGGGAGGACTTCCTCGTCTCTGCGCCGGGAAGCGGAGGTGGTGTAATCCCCTCCTGTTACGTCCAAGGTTGCGTAGTCAGAAGCTTCACCTTTGTAGTTCGTGCACACGGCACGGTATGTTCCACTGTCATCAATATGACAGTCCAGAATTTCCAGGGTCAGGACCCCACTCGTGTTGGTGTAATGAATCTTATTGCTCTCTTGGAGTTCTACACCATTGTGGAACCATTTAACCTCAGCAGTTGGCTTAGACTGAACGTTTAAGATAAAACGTGTATTATGGCCACAAGGTACCCTGTGGGAGCGCATTCTCAGTGTGATTCTAGGGGCATGGTCCAGTGTAAAAGGCTGCTGACTCAAAACTTCATACTTCCTTTCTGATGTCTTCTGAGTCTTTAAAGCAGCTTTCATGGACTCATACCTGGAAAAGATATCAAATCTTGCCGACCTCTCAAATCTGGAGAGTGATCTTTCACTAGACACAGGGCTGGGAGAACGAGGGCGTGTTCTCTCTGGAGTGGGAGACCTTCTTTCTGTGTCATCTTCATATTCCTCAGCCGGTTGTGGACGTGACCGGATCAGCTCTGATACCGGCCTCATTAATTCAATATAAGTTGGAGACAGGGAACGCCGTCGTCTCAGCAGTCTAGACACAGATGAGGATGACTCTCTTTGAGCACGTTTTGTGATTTCATATTCTTCCTCAATTTCTGTTATTTCAGTCACTTCTCTCTGTCGTCTTGATTTCTTTCTAGACTTTGCTTCCTTTGACATGTGGTCAAGCTCGCTTTTGTATTCTGAGAGACGCTGCGTGGTCTTAACTGGCCGAAGCAACTCTTCGTCCTCTTTCTCAGCCATGATTCTTTGCCGTTGTTTTGGTTGTCTGTATGAAGCCTGAGCGTGCCGTTCGTGCAGTTCTGCATAACTTGTACTAGTCTCCGCCTTCCTCGGGATGTGATATGTTGAATATCTAAAGTCTTTTCTTCTCTCCTCCACCTTGACATGAGCTTGTGGTGAAGAGTAACGCAGACTAGAAAGCTCAAACCGTGGGGGGCTTCGGCTTGGGGGTGAAGCTGAAAAACCTAATTCAAGCTCCTCTTCAAGACGCAGCCTCTCTTCCTCTGTTCTTTTCATTGCCAAGTAGTCATCAATGGGAAGGAGTAATTCTTCATCTGAGATGTCACCAAGAGAACGTCTTCTAGGTCTGTAATAGAAGGCATAATCAGGAGAAGGTGTACGCCGGCGAGCTGGCCTCACCATTTCCAGATCGTCTTGGGTCAATTTGGGAATCCGCCACTTAGGTCTGTATTGATCTGTGAAGCGTGGAAGAGGTGTCACGTAGAACTGTTCCCATCTTGAAAGGCGGATGCGCTTGGGTCTTTTCTGTACAACTCTGTCAATTTTCCCAGGCATTTCAAATTGATCGCGTATCTTTTTGTACCATTTCATGTCAGACATAGGCACAAATTGCTTAATGTGCTGGTCTTCTTCTACGATGGTCTTTTTGAACTTGCGTGGCTCTGGCACTTCATATGGCATACGGAGTTTTCTCTCTTCCTTCTTTTCTTCCGTCTCAAGTCGGAATTCTCCCTTTACAGTCTTGGTGCTTACAGCTGGTTTGTAAAGGATGGCAGCTTCTCTCAGGGCCTCCTGGGCTACCTGGGTCAGTGGCACAGTTTCAGTTCCAGAAAGAATTTCAGCCATTCTTAATGTCTTGTCAATTTGCTTTCTCACGTGTCGTTCACGCTCCTCTTTACTCTTAAATTCTTGTTTGATGTACCTCAAGCGTTCCACTTGTAGGTGAGCCTGGCAACTGGTAGATCCAGCTGTGTTTGTGGCTGTCACCCTATAATACCCGGTGTCTTCAGGTAAAGTATCCCGGATATGCAAGGCATAGTAATCCAAGCCTTCGTGGATAATTTCAATGTTAGGCCCGAGGGACAGTGGCTGACCATCTTTCTCCCATTTTAATGTTGGCGGGGGGATGCCAGATACCCTGATCTCAAAGGAGACACTTTGGCCCTCTTGGCATTCTGCGTTTGCCAGTAGCCGTTTGAACATGGGTCTTAGTGTTGTGGCTGCAGGAGGAGGGTGGGGGGTCACAGTCAACTTGGCTTTGCAGCTGTCCTCACCGTATTTGTTCTTTGCCACAACAGTATATTCAGCATCATCATCTGTAGTTACACTGTTGATTGTTAATTGGTAAAGACCCTTGTCAGACTCAAATGTGTACTTCTTGTCATCCTCACCCGGTTTGATTTTCTGACCTGATTTATACCATGTTACACGAGGCTCTGGGTGGACAGTTATAGTTACTCCAAACCGGACGTTTTCACCCACAAAAGCTGTCTTATTATAGAGAGGTAGGGTAAATTCTGGTGGCCTTTCCAGGAGTCTCATGGTATCTGTTCTGCGCTTCAGTTTCTTCACGGTTCTACGGCAGTAATAGTCATAAACTTCTCTCACGCCTTTAACAAATAGCTCTGCATAAGAGCTGTCTTCACCGTAGTCATTGACTACTTTGCATCTGTAGGTACCATCATCGAATTTGGTAATGTCTTTGACATACATCGTGGCCACTCCATCTTCGTAGGTGATTTCATATTTTTCACTGTTCTCCAGTTGTCTGACACCAAAGTACCAGGTCACTTGGGTAGACTGATCATAATTTTCAATTTTGCAGACATATTTAGCATGTCCGCCTTCTTCGCCAACTGCATGCATTATCTGCCCAGAAAGTGGGCCAATTTCAATGGATGCTACTTTAACTTTAGCAACACTCACTCCACTCTGAGATCGAATTGCACCACCACAGGAGACCCGGGCTGCTGACACAACCATGTTGAGGTCTTTCTTGATCAGAGTGTGATAGTAACGCCGGTGTTTTAATGTTCTGATAACTTTAGTACTGACTCTTTCTATGTTCTGCTTCAGCCATGAATGCTCGAGTGCCTCAGATGCTGTCATGCGTGATTTTCTCTCTTTCACTAACAGCCGGTCAACAAAATCCATGGCTTCGAAGCTAATCTCTTTGAATGCTTCTTCATCAAAAGCAAATTCAGCATTCATGATGTTCTCAATGATCTGTTGGTTAGTTTCAGCCAGGAATGGATTGATACCACTCAACAGCACGTACACCAGCGTTCCAAGGGACCACATGTCTGTGGCCGTGCTGACAACATCGTGCTGGTGGACTTCAGGTGCATAGTATTCAGGGGCAGTGAACAGAAGCCTAAAGTTGTCCCCTGGTTTCAGCTGACGGGCTTGACCAAATTCTATGATTTTAATGATGGAGCTCCTTCTTGTTTGGTAAATGATATTTTCGGGTCTGATGTCAAAGTGTCCAATACTTTGACTATGTAAGAACTCAAGTGCTTCGCAGACTTGGCGGACATAACTGACAATTTCTCTTTCATTAAGTTCAAAAGCACTTGTGTTAATGCGTTCAAATATGTCAAGTCCTGATATGAACTCAAAGATCATAACTAATTCTTCCATGCTTTCAAATGATTCGTGGAGGTATAAAATGTTTTTGTGCCTAGCGATGTTGAGAATGGAAATTTCCTTCTTTACCAAAACCTGATCGGTCCCTTTGACTTTAACAAATTTGGCCATGTATGTCTTCTTGGAGGATGTTTCAACACAACGGTGGACGATTCCAAACTGACCACGCCCGAGATCTTCAGCAATCATGTATTTTTCATACAGTTCCTTGGTGGAAGAGTGAGAAGCTTTAGTCATGGAAACTTCCCTGGTTTCATCTACCTCTTCATCATAGTTCAGAGCTCTGGTCTTATCTTCTTTGGTTATGGTTGGTTCTGAAGGCTCAGAAGGCTTGCTCAGGCCAAATTTATTTTCAGCTATTACACGGAACTGGTAACTTGTTTTTCCAAATAAGTTGATCACAGTATAACGTGTTTCTCGGGCCTGTCCTACACGGAGCCATCTCTCTGCAGTAGTTGCACATTTTTCAACAATGTAGTTGGTAATTTTGCTGCCACCGTCAGAAGCTGGCTCAGTCCAGGTTAAGTTGACAGAATCTCGTGAGACGTCAGTAACTTTGACTCCTCTGGGGGGGTCGGGAACATCAGCCACATCCAGTTCAACTGTCTTCTGATCAATTCCAAACCTGTTTTTAGCACAGACCACATAGAAACCAGCATCTTTTCTCTCTACTCCATTGGGGAAAACAAGTGATGTGAAAGATCTTGTGACAATAACTTGGTAGTGGCCATTATTGTCGATGAGATCTTGTCCTTTCTGCCAGGTGATCACGGGATCAGGTTTGCCACTGAAAGGGATCTTGATGCTGACCACCTCTCCTCGGAGAGCATGCATTGCTCCCATGCCTTCAAGAGTTTTAGGCAAGTGTATCTTAGCTGGAACTGTAGAAGAATAAAAGGAAAAAGGAAATAATTTAACAATACTTAACACTGTTTAGGTGCCACGCCCACACCCTACCCCATCCCCAGTTAATAATATGTCATCTAGCACCAAACTTATGTTTACTGATTTGTTTTTACCTTCCACTTCCAAGGAGGCAGTGCCAGACACAGATCCCCCTTGGTTGGTAGCTCTGACTTGGTAAACGGTGGCATCATCATCCGTGACACTTGCAATGACGAGCTGGTGGTAGCCACCCTTAAACTCTTGAATCCTGTATTTTAATCCATCTGCAATGATTTCTTTGCCTTGTCTGTACCATTTCACAACAGGTTTTGGATGACCGGTCACTTTGCAGACCAAAGTAGCATTGCTTTGGTATCTGACATTTAGATTTCTCAGTTCCTCTTTGAAGTGTGGTGCCTGAATTGGCACATCCGATTTGGGAGTGACAGGTTCTGATATTTCACTCCATTCGCTTTCCCCACCTAGGTTTTCACATTTCACACGGAACTCATATTCAAGACCTTCAATAAGGTTTTTCACTGAAAAGACAGTTTCTCGGATTTCTTCTGTTGTCACAGCAATCCATTTATTCTGCTTCTTTTCACGCTTCTCAAGATAGTAATTTCTAATCTTTGCACCTCCATCACTGGCAGGTGGCTTCCAAGCCACAACACAAGAATCTTTTGTGATAGCAGTGATAGTGGGTTTTCCAGGAGCACTCGGTTTTTCTATTTCAAACAAACAAACAAATAAACAAAGATTTGAGTCAAGGTGAAACAAGCAACTTTATGAAACGCTTATTTAAAAAAAATAAAATATTATGAACTCCAAGTTCTACTAAGAATAGTTCTTCCCGAAAATAAAATTGGTTACTTTATGCTAAGAAACTTATCAAAACACAAAATGCCTTTTTAAGGAAGAGGGGACAGGGTATATATTTGCCCTTTTAGATATGTAAAAATTCAGTTAAAGTTAAGTAAGCTAAAAGGCAATTGTGCTTTACCTGAATCTTTGCTATTTCCTTCCAAAATTTATTACCGTTAAAAAGTTTTATGTAAAAATGGAATTTTGCCATGTGAAGATTGTAGAAGTTGTACAAGAGGTTGCACTCACCAAATGGACTCTTGATGATCACAACTGACGAGACCTCTAGAGGGGCACTGATGCCGAAAGTGTTCTGAGCTGAAACCCGGAAGTAATAGCCAGCATTTTCTGTGAGGTTCACAATTCTACAGGTTGTCACTGAGATGGCTGAAGACACCAATTGCCATTCAGCCCCTTCCTTGGCCTCACATTTCTCCACCACATAATTGGTGATCCAGGAGCCTCCATCATCCGTCGGTGGTTTCCAGCTGATCACCACAGAATTCTTCAGTAGAGCTTCAATCACAATTGGTCCTGTAGGTTTGTCTGGTTTATCTGTTGGGGGAAGACACAACAGTAGTGGTTTTTTTTTTTTAGTGTGTTTCCCAACATTATATTTTTTTCCTTGAAAAATAAAAAACACTGAAAATGAAAATAAAATACCTTGTATTTCCACATCAAGGATGGCATCAACTGATCCCAAAGCATTGCTGAGTTGAATTTTGTATTTTCCAGCATGAGTCTTACGTTGGACATTCTTCATGACGAGATGAGTATAGTGCTCAGTGTTTTCAATAGCAATGTTTTCTGAGTTTTGCAAAAGTTTCTGGCCGTGGAACCAAGTGATGGAAGGTACTGGACGACCAATGTACATAACATGAAGTCGAAGTGTTGAACCCACTGCACCATAATATTTCTCTTTTAGTGGATAACCAGGATGGAACTGTGGTATTGCTTGTAAGAGAAGTTTACTACTGGTTTCTACTTCTCCAACCTCATTAGTAGCTAGGCAAGTATAAACACCTTCATCTTCTTGTTCCTCTGTCATTATTGTCAGAGTATGTGTGCGTCCATCTGAAGACATTTTGTACTTCCGGCTTTGTATGAGCTCCTTACCAAATCGGTACCATTTAATGTCAGGAAGAGGCCTGCCAACAATCTGGCATGAGAGTTGAGCAGGTTCACCCAATTTGGTGGTAACATCCTGCATTTCTTTGCGTACTCCTGGGGCCTCTCCAGCTAAAGGATACAAAAGATAATATTAATGCATTATTGTTACTACTGAATCTGTAGTCCTCTGTCCTTGTATATCAGGAATGAATTTATCATATTGACTAACACTTTATTAGATACCATGAGTTATATGAGTCTAATTGGTAAAAATTCTTTGCAGTGATTTTTCTGGGGTCATGTGGAAAATGGAGATTCGGTGAGCACATTATTATGCAGAGTGATTTTTCTCTTTATTATTGGGAGGCATTAATGCTGTATGGGGTTTTTAGGAAAATATGAATTCTCTCTATAAATCTGTAGTATCTTTGCCCTTACTTATGTTCACTGAAGTGGGGTAGATTTGTTGACCCTTCACATCTTATAAGGAACTATTTGAAAAACCCATTGCATTTGAGGAAGATATTGCTCTAGGAATGTGTTCAGTTCATTGCACCTAACATCTGCTGAGGTTATGTGCTTGGAATGGCTTCCTATCAACTATTCCCTGTGAGCGCATATGTCAAAGTGAGTAATTCTTTCCAAACATTTGCTTACCAATAAAGCTTCCTGGAGATCTACTTAGTACAGAGGAAGAATTGGCCTTAACATGTTACATAGCTGATAAATCAAAAGCAGAGAACTAACGGCTACTTACATGTTAGTTTTGTCTTTACAGACATAGCAGTTCTTCGAGGTCTGCTAAGCCCAGTCTCATTCTCAGCAAAAACCCTGAATTCATATTCAGTAGCTTCTAGCAAACCCCCTACTGTGAATTGCCTGTCCTTGATGCGATCCTTATTGCTCTTCTTCCAGGCACTCTCTTCAGATTGTCTGTATTCAACCCAGTAGCCAAGGATGTCTTTGCCACCATCACATTCAGGTTTCTCCCACTGTAGAGTGACACTATCTCTGGATATTGAAAGAATCTCAAGTTCTCCAGGTTGGCTTGGCTTATCTGAAATATTTTAAAAATAATTGAAAAGGGAATCACCTTTACTGCTGAAATAAAAGAAAAAAAAGACCCAAGAGGTAGCTTGCCTCTTTGATTTTAACCCTTTCAGAAAGTCTCTCTTACCAAATGGATCTTTGCAAACGACTGGTTCAGAAGCAGGGCTGGTCTCGCTGAGGCCAACATCATTCTGTGCGATGATACGGAACTGATATTCAGCATCAGGAACAAGCCCCGTGACGGTGTACATTGTGGTCGTTATCTGAGTCTTGTTGTGCCTGACCCACTTGTCCGTTGATGTCTCCTTGCGTTCGATGTAGTAGCCTGTGACTCGAGAACCACCATCATCCTTGGGCCGGGACCAAGACATGCTGACAGAACTCTTGGTCACATCGAGTATTTCTGGAGGATTGCTTGGAGGCTCTGGAGGGTCTAAGGATATAAGTGGAAAACACACGTGTGTTAGAGTAGTCCCAAATCTCATACGCTGATGGCTTTCATTTTAAAACGAAAGAGTAGTGAAAAAATGTTCACAATGCTGTGGTTGGAAGAGTACTTACTCAATGGTGTTTTTGGTATAACTGGTTCTTCAGATTTCAAGGGTTTGCTTATGCCAAACTGGTTTTCTGCTGAAACACGGAAATGGTATTCCACATTTTCTTTGAGGCCTTTTACCACCAGAGATGTGCCTCGGACTCTGGAATCAATGGTATACCAGGCGGCTTTAGGCACTTCGCGTCTCTCGAGGATGTAGCCTAAGATGTCAGCACCACCATCATCAGCAGGGGGTCTCCAACTGACCCTTACAGAGCGAGCTTGTATGTCGTCATATTCAAGGGGCCCTTCTGGAGTGTTGGGACTTCCTATCACCTTGACCTTGATGTAAACAGCCTTCTTGCCACATTTGTTTTCCAGAGCCAAGTCATAAGAGCCAGAATCATCTCTGACTGCTTCTTTGATTACAAGCTCAGTTTGTGTTTCAGAGCTTGCAATCATGGCACGTTTACTAATATCTTGGCCTTCCTTGGTCCATTTACATATTGGGTATGGTTTCCCTTTGATTGGAATGGTAAGTCTGATGACTCCACCTTGTCTTACAAAGATACCTTCCTGGTATCTTTCATCAAGTTCATAATCAGGATATTCTGGGGAAAAAGATAGTGTTACAATTAGCATTTTTTTTGGGGGGGGGAGGGAGAAGGAAATAAATCTTAAGGCAATTATAGCAGAAAGTAAATGATCGTTATGTCTTACCAAGCATTTCTGTGATTTTGACTGTTCCTGGTACCTCAGCAGGCTCCCCAGGTCCACCAGCATTACAAGCGAGGACACGGAATCTGTATTCAGCGCCCTGAGGTAGATGTGTTAGAGTATATTCCCGAATTTTGGTCGGAGTGGTGTTACATTTAGTCCATTCATGTTGATCTACTTTTTGCATTTCAATCAAGTAGCCTGTGACTTTAGATCCTCCTTCATCTTCTGGAACACTCCAGGCCAGGGAGACTGATGTCCTTGTTGTATCAGTAACTCTTGGGTTTTGTGGCTTTCCTGGAGGAGCTGGGAAGAAGAATAAGACAACAACATACTTGTTAAAGATACAGTGAAGCTGAAGATCAACTGTGCCACCTAACAAATCCAGTAGAAAATGGACTGTTAGCATTAGAGTATTTTTTGTTTTGTAAAAATTTAATTCATTTTGTCAGTTAAAATACTTAAAGCTCTTGCTTTTTCTTTTGTTTTAAATGTGCTTTATTTATGATCACTGCTACTTACATCTATCATCAGTTTTTAAAGTACTTTCAGAAATCTTAACTTGTTTTAAAATTTTAACTGTGATCCAGGGCATATATTAGGAGTCCAATTTTAAAGAGCGGGAAATAGACTCAAGAGAATATAAAAAGTTACTTGCCAAAAGCTGTTAGGGGCTGGAGTAGGGGCGGGATTGATGACACAGGGATACAAGCAAACTTTTTGGGCTGATGGAAATATTCTATGTTTTGATTGTGGTGGTGGTTATAGAAGCACATTTTTCAAAAGTTATAGAATTATACATTTCAGAAGAGTGAATTTTACTACATTAAATTACACCTCAGTAAACTTATACAAAATGTATTACCAATTGGATCCATGGCAACGATGGGTTTGGAAGGACGACCTGGTTTTCCAGTCCCTCTCACATTGATGGCTGTGACACGGTGTTCATATTCTAAGCCTTCAATAAGGCCAGTAGAACGGTATCGTGTCATTGTCACTGGTACTTTATTGACACGAACCCATCGATCTGCTCTCACTTCTTTGCGCTCCACAATATATCCAGTTACTTGGGAGCCACCGTCGTCTTCTGGTGGATACCAAGTAAGTGTCATGCCATCACGGGAGACATCAAATATCTCTAATGTTTCTGGAGGTCCAGGAATATCTGCAGAAAGACAAAGGAAAAAACACAATATGGCAATATGAATAAATTAAAATAAAGACTCATGTTTGTATAAGTATGTCTTACCTTGTTAAATGGTATATAAGACTCTTTTGACTATTTTTCCAATACTTTCATTTTTGTACTTTTCTTCTTGTTTCTCATTTTCTTTAACTTTATAAACATTTATGAAGCATGCATTCTGTATTTTTTCTTACTGATAACATAGCCAGTCTGTTCTTCCTTCCCTCCCTTGCTCCCTTGTTCCCTCCCCTTTTCCATCCCTCCCTTCCATCTATCCCTTCCAAACTCTCTCCTCCTCCCTTTCTTTCAAAAAAAAAAAAAATCTAACCATGTGGAAAACCTCCAATAAAAGGAGGTTTAGAAAGCTTAGAAAGATCTTGGATTAGTTTTGTGACCCATTTTTACTCACAATAGGGCATATTAGAAACAAATTCCTTTTTGTTAGCATTTAGAATCAGAGATGGGGTGGGAAGGTCTAAGGACTTACTGATGCTGCTGCGACATTCTATGATCTCAGACTGCAGGTAAGAGCCAATCCCGAAGCGGTTTGTTGCAGCCACACGGAACACATACTCATTTCCTTCAGTCAGTCTGGTAAACTTAAATGTCGTTCTAGTCACTGATTCAGATACTGGTAGCCATCCCGGACGATGGGCGTCACGTTGTTCTACCACATAACCACTCAATGGAGCACCACCATCCAATTCAGGTGGTTCCCAGGAAATGGTAACTGAAGTAGCATCGATTTCATCGATCTTGATGGGCCCAGTTGGTGGACCAGGCTTGTCTATGAAAGAAAAAGAAATCCAGGAAATTAATTTTCACTTCAAATCAAAATTGGGTGACTGAATATCAACAACTTGCTTGTGTTTTTATCATGTGTCCTTACCAAGAATGATAACTTTAATGGTCTCTGAAGTAGTTCCAGTTACATTTTTCAATTCAAGTATATATTCTCCAGTATCTCTGATAGTGGTTTCACGGATGGTTAATTTAGTGACTTTAGTATGAGTTTCAACTGTGACACGCTCTGATTCTTTTAGTTTAGAACCAGAAAAGAACCAGGAAGCAGCAGGAGGTGGACGACCAGCGATCGGTATCACCAGCTCTATTGGTTTGCCAGCTGGGACATGGATGGTCTTTTGAGGCATTGTAGAAAGATCAATTGTTGGCAACACTATGAGAAAGAAATTAGGTATTTATTCTTAAGCATTATTTCTAATGACATAGTGTCATGAATTCTGAATGTTTAATTTACTTTACTATTATTGTCTTTTTTTTTTTTTTTTGGTGAATTGGTACATACCTCTGAGGTCTTGTACAGTCACGGCTGTGACAATCTCTCTGGCTTCTGACACACCTTTCTCATTTTGTGCTCTTACTCTAAATAAGTACTGTTCACCTTCATTTAAGGAAATAACAGTGTGCTCTAGGACTGTGGGTTTTAAGGTGACAACCTTCATCCATCTCTCAGTATCAGCTTTGCAGGCCTCGAGAACATATCCAGTGAGTCGGCTACCACCATCGTAAAGTGGTTTTTCCCAGGCAAGGGTAACAGTTGACTTGGTGACATCGACCACTTCCAGTTTTGTAGGCACCAAAGGCACTTCTGAGACCAGAACTGCATCAGATGTTTCGCAAGGCTCTCCAATGCCATAAATATTTTCTGGCAACACTCTGAAATAGTACATGGTTCCTTCTACAAGTCCAGAAATTCGGTAAAGTGTCTTGCTGCATTTGGTAGTTACTGTTTTGAATGCTCTCATGGCAGCTTCACGCTTCTCAATAATGTAATTGTTGACTGGAGCTCCACCATCAATTGTGGGGATTTCCCAAGTAATGGTCACAGAATCTCTTGATACTTCCTTAACCTTCACTGAAGAGCAGGGACCAGGAGTATCTAAAAAGTAGAATGAAAGATTCATACTTCTAATTTGCCTGATTGGTTGATAGATTTTTTTTTGTAAGAAAATATACTCAACATAGTTTCTCTCTAGAGAGGTGACCAATCATAGGTCAATGTGTATCTTTTTAGAGAATATACTCACAGCATCATCAATTTTCAGACCAATACTTACCATATACTTTAACAAGGACTGTTGCTGATTTCTTGCCAGATTGATTTTCGGCTTCAATGGTGTATTTTCCAGCATCATACCGGTTAACTTTGTCCACGATCAGTAAAGAATAGCTCTCAGTGGTGTCAATAATTGCCCGGTTGGCGAGGTCAATGCCCTTCTTGCTCCATGTGATGACGGGAGGTGGTCTTCCAGATACAGACACCATAAGGCGTAACGAGACACCAGCTCTGAGGGTCACAGTCTTCTTTAAATCATCTGCAAGCTCAAGATCTGGTATTTCTGGAAAGTAAACATCAAAACTTAATTATTCATGAACAGGTGTGACGAGCAAATAATTCACCTAAAATCTTATGTAAAACATACCGAGTCTTTCCACAGGCTCAATTTCAGCAATTGACTCGCTGTATTCACTCATACCCTTCACGTTCACAGCAGCAACTCTGAAGGAGTATTTCTGGCTTATTTTAAGATCTGTCACAGTGAATTCAGTATTTCTTATTGTAGCGTTGGTGTGCACTCGGTACCACTGATCAGTATCCTTCTCTTGCATCTCAAGAACATATCCTATGATGTCAGTGCCACCATCATACATGGGCTTGGTCCATGCCAAACTAATGCTGTGCTTGGTGGTGTCCACAACTCTTGGAGCAGAAGGTGGGCCAGGGGTATCTACAAAATTTTAAAAGGGAGATGCATATATTAAACAAATAAGGAAGCTTTGAGATTTGTATTTTCGGTTTTCAAGAATCATAAAGGTATTATTGTTCTTTACACTCACAAAGATAATCTTTGTAACTGGGTTCTCCTGATGTTGCAGGACAGCACTGTATGCTGTCACTGTTGTTGTTATTATTATGATTACTGTTTCAAGAATTAAACTTCTTTAGAAAGGTAGGTATTTCTTTCTTGCTACTTTGGCTAGCTATGCTGTGATCTTTCAGCTAAGCTCATTGTTTCAAGTGTCCATTATCAGGGGCTTTTCTTTATTTGCTCAGCTGTCCCAGGGTTAATGTCACTTGTCACTACATCTCTAATGAGCACAAGATTTACTTTCTTCTGTTTTCCCAATTCAGTCCCAATGATTCATTCCTTCGTTTTGGGGCTAACACTCTGTACAAGGATTTGCTTCCTATTTTTGCAGCTCTTGTGACAATTATTTCGTTAGGCACTTATTATATAATACTAGAAACTATGCTCTGCTGAGCCTCTTCTTAAAAAAGACTTTGTTTTCTTTTCAGTAGTTACTATCACTGCAGTGCATTTTCTCCATTCTTTGGAAGATTTATGAAATACATCCCTTTCATATTGGTAGCAGAATAATTTATTTTTTCATAGATTAGAAAATAATGCAAGGATTTTTAGCAATGTAATTGCTAACGTATCAACAGAAGTTATAATTAAAATGTTCTCTGACTTAGGCTATTTTTAAGATCCCTTTAATAAGCATATGCTTTTCTAGACCATTCATAAATTCTACAAGTTCTCAAAAGTGGCATTTGGGAGATTAACTGTAATACGGTTTTGATACGCCTTAGGTTTATGTATGGTTCTTGGAACTCACATGATGGTTCTCGGCATGAGATAAAGTCGGAAGCTTCACTGGGTTCACTGTTACCAGCTGCATTCACTGCAGTCACCCGGAACTGGTAATCACAACCTTCCATCAGGCCAGTCACCTTCAGCCTGGTGTCATATACCACATAGTCTTTGTTGACACGCGTCCAGCGCAAGCTCTTCTTCTCACGTTTGTCCACTAAGTAGTTGCTGATCTCATTGCCACCATCAGATTCAGGTTTTGTCCACTGAATGATGATATGCTCCTTGCCAGCCCCGACTTCTTCAGGTATGCCAGGTTGTGATGGAATAGCTGTTTACATTTTTATGAAAATAAGGATGATCAGAATTGCACCAAGTCATTACTGATATGACTGCCCTCCTGCTCCCCCCATTACATTTCAACTAGCAATTTGTTTAAAACTGTTAATACTCACTGAATGAGTTTCTGGCTACAATTGGCTGTGACTCAGCAGGCACACCAGGGCCGTATTTGTTTACTGCCCGCACTCGAAATAGGTATTCGTTGTTCTTGATGAGTCTGGTAACTACATAGGATAGGGTGGGGCATTCGCCTTCAACAATCACCCAGTGAAGTCTGCTTGTCTCGCGTCTTTCCACAATGTAATGAGTTATTTGTGCTCCTCCATCTTCCTGAGGAAGGTTCCAGGCTAAAGTACACTTCTCCTCTGTTACTCTGCTGACGGTGAGATTTCCACATGGGCCAGGAGAATCTGAAACAGGTGCAACGACAAGCAATAGTAAAAAATCTTTCTTTATGTCCACCCTCGAAAATGCTATAAAAACAAAAGAACATTTGACCTGCTTACCAAGGACTTTGACTGTGACAGAAACGGCCTTGGTCCCACTGGCATTCTTTACTGTTAAGGTGTATTTTCCACTGTCACTTCTGTCGCAGAACTTGATCACAGCAGTTGCCCGTTTGCCAGTATACTGCAAAGAGACTTTTTCACAGAGATCTAGTTCTTTGTCTCCTTTGGTCCAGATAATTTTGGGTTCAGGTTTGCCACCCACTGCAGCATCAAGAACAAGATCCGAGCCTGCTCTGATGGTCACCAGATCACCTTGTAATCTGGCATCCAGTTCAGCTTTGGGTGGAGCTGTCATAGGCAAACAGATGAGAATGAATATATGACAGTTAATTTTCATATCAATTGTGATCAATTAAAAGGAGAACATTGAGTATTTTTTACCGTATTCATCTCTGCAGGTGACGGGGCCTGTAGATTCTGATCCTTTGCTTATTACACCTGCTGCATTCTTGGCCAACACACGGAATTCATAAGTGTCTCCTTCACTGAGAGCAGTCACGGTAAAGGAATTGTCAGATACGATGGTATAGTTGCACTTCAGCCAGCGACCGTCTCCAACTTCACTCACTGGCTTACGCTCTATGATGTAACCCACAACCTTGCTGCCTCCATCATATACTGGGGCAGACCAAATCAGTGACACTGTTGATCTTGTGACATCTGTCACCTCTGGTCTTCCTGGTGCATCTGGAAGAGATGCAAAAATAAGGTTAAAAAAATACAACTCTGAATTCTACGAGTACTACTGCTACAACTAATAATATTAATAATAAATGAATGTACCCTTAAATTTTGATACATACCAACTGGATTTTGAGCCATCATAGGTCTTGAAGCTTCACTGGCTTTGCTGACGCCTGCGGCATTGAGAGCATATGTTCTGAACTGATATTCCAGTCCTTCTACCAAACCAGTTACTTTGTAGTTGCACTCTAAGCATGGCACTTTATTTTCTTTCACCCAAAGAATGGTGTTACGTTCTTTCTTCTCAACCCAGTAGCCAACGATTTTACTGCCACCATCATGATAGGGTTCTTCCCAACGAATAGACATGGCATTCGCAGACACGTAGTAGACTTCAGGTCTGGTAGGAGCACTTGGTGGGACTAAGTATAAACAAAGGTATCAAATATGAATATGATTTTATAAAATTCAGGGGAAATAGTTAATAATAGAGACTTTGAAATATGATTTTTATTTTTCTTACCAAATGGATGCTCAGCAACTATTGGTGCTGATTCTAGAGGCTTGCTGACACCAAATCTGTTCTCTGAACTGACACGGAAAGAATATTCCATGTATTTTGTAAGACGAGTTATTTTAATCTGAGTGCGCTTGACACTGGAATTGACAAGCTGCCAAGCTGTTGTACCCGACTCACGCTTTTCAACTATGTAATTAGTAATTTCAGTGCCTCCATCATCTTTAGGTTCAGCCCATGAAAGGACACATGATTCAGCGGAGACAGATGAGACCTCAATGGGGCCAGTTACTGGACCTGGCCTGCCGATAACCACAACTGTGACGGTAAATGTTTTAACACCAGCTGTATTTTCCAGGGTCAAGAAATATCTTCCAGAGTCACCTCTCATGCTCTCCTTTACAGACAAGGTGGTTTTGTCTTTTGTTGTTGTGATAGTCATTCGGTCTGTCTCTTTAAGTCTCATTTCTTCCAGCTTCCATGTTACTTTAGGGGCGGGACGACCACTGATCGGCACATCGATGGTAAATGGGCTTCCTGCTTTGCAAGTTATGAGCTGATTGGTAATTCCAGTGAGATCAGCAGTGGGCTCAATCTGAGGCTCCTTGATGATGACAGAAGAAAATGCTTCCCTGGGTTCACTGTAGCCGGCATCATTCTTGGCCTTCACACGGAATTCATATTCAGTGTTCTCAACCAGGCTCTCCACTGTGAAAGTCAGCAGTTTGGTGTGACCGGCTTCAACCCAGAAGTCAGATCCCTTTTGTCTCATTTCGAGCAGGTAGCCAGTGATCCGGCTGCCTCCATCATGGTCAGGTTTAAGCCAAGCTAAGACTGCAGAGGATTTGCTTGTGTCAACAATATCAAGTCTCCTAGGTGGAGCAGGCTGCTCTGTGGCTACTATTGGTTCTGGCATTTCATAGGGTTCACCAACACCATACTCATTTTCTGCAGAAACACGGAAATAGTATGGAACGCCTTCTGCCAGGTCATTGACCTTGAGAATCTGACGAGTGCATTTTTCACTGACAACCTGCCAGCTACGGCGACTTGCTTCTCGTTTCTCTACCACATAGTGATGGATTCGGGCACCACCATCAAGGAGAGGGGCATCCCACATCAATGTGACAGATCCCCGGGTCACATCCTTGAAGGTAATCGGGCCAGGTGGGCCTGGAGTGTCTAGCACCTTTACGGTGAATGTGATTGACTTACTACCACTGTTGTTTTCCACCGTAAGGGTATATTTCCCTGCGTCATTTCTGTTGCAGTTTTCCACGGTGAGCGTACTGAAGGAGTCTGTTGTATGGATGTCAGCCCGAATGCTAAGGTTAGAGTCGGGTTTGCTCCACACAGCTGTAGGAGTCGGTCTACCCTGGTAGGCAATGAAGAGGCGAATACTGGCTCCAGCTCTAACCACATGAGTCTGCTTGAAGTTTGCGTCGATGTCTAACTCAGGAGCTGTTAATCGGTCAACTGCTTTAATTGAGCCGCTCACTTCACAGCTCTCTCCTTTTCCAGCACCATTGATAGCACTAACCCGGAATTTGTATTCTTCACCTGCTTCTAGATCTGTGACTGTGTATCTTGTTTTCACACATGCCTCTGTATTTACCTTGTGCCAATCTCCTAAGTCAGCTTTGCACATTTCAATAATATACCCAATTATTTCCATGCCTCCATCAAACACTGGCTTAGACCATTCTAAGCTCACAGTGGTCTTTGATGTGTCTGTCACTTTGACCACAGTGGGAGCACTTGGTGGGCTGACTGGCTCTCTACATTTGATTAGTCTTGAGATATCACTAGCAGGTCCTATTCCTGCAGCATTTTCAGCCATGACATGGAATTCATACTCATTGCCCTCTATCAGACCAGTGACTTTATATCTTGTCTCAGAGATTGGTCGTTTGCTGATCACTTTTACCCATCGTGTGCTTTTCTTTTCTCTCCTTTCAAGGATATAATGTCGAATTTCATTGCCACCATCTGATTCTGGCCTTGTCCATGTCAGCGTAATGCTATTGCCTGTTACGTTACTAGGTTCTGGAGTGCCAGGGGCATCAGGAATAGCTGTAAAATGAGAACAAAGAAAGAAAGAAACAAACAAACAAATTACACATGCTTGCTTGGAAGTTAAGCTTATAAAATAATACCATTTCATAGAAATGGACACTTACTATATTGTATTTGAGCAACTACTGGGTCAGAATCAAGTGGTCTGCCAACGCCAAACTTGTTAACTGCAGAAACACGGAATTGGTATTCATTGCCATTTATTAGTTTAGTGGCAGTATAGCTGTGGGCTTCACAATGATCCTCAATTAGTGCCCATGCAAGTCTACTGGTTTCCCGTTTTTCAATGATGTAGTGAGTTATGGGAGCACAGCCATCATTGAGTGGAGCGTCCCACCACAGGTTCATCTTCTCGCCAGTAATATTGGTGAATCTTATTGGCCCAACTACTTTTCCTGGTGTATCTATAAGAGAAAGGTTCCTGGGTTAGTTTCTTTTTCCTTGCCCATTAAAATGCAATCAGGCCTAATTCGAGTCCTGTAAATTGTAAGATTAAGAAACTATTTTAGAAGTACCTTGTACTTTTACTGTAATATCTGCTTTTGCAGTGCCAGATGAATTTTTGGCTTCCACTCTATATACACCACGATGGTCACGAGTAGCATGTCTAACGAAGAGGCTGGTGGATCCAAGGACATCGGTTATTTCCACATTCATCCTCTTTTCAATTTCTACTTCATCTTTGAACCAAGTTACTCGAGGTACTGGTCGTCCTTGCACCAAAGCTTTAATTCTAAGGCTCTCCCCAGCCTTAATAATGAGACCATCAAAGTACTCAGGGCCAAACTCCACTGTTGGTGGAACTATAAAAGAAATAGAAATAATACGTATTAATTTGGCTTAATAAAGGTATAAACAAACATGTTTTTCATCAGTACTATATCATAAAGCCAGGAAGAACGAGATTTATTCTGTATTACCACAGGCTATTCTGAAAGTAGGATTGATAATTGATCATTTAGATTATGGGGTTAAATATTTGCATATTATTAGGTATGTCCTTTGTTATGTTATTAATCTTGCTTTGCCATTTATAAAAAGAGAAACAAAACATTTACAGATCATTTACTTCCTAATACTGCTGCATATTCAAAATGTTCTTGTATGAGGCTATCAGCTCTACCCAAGCAAGGTGATGATTGTGCTTGGATGTAAGCTGTATTTTAGTAACCTCAATATATTCTTCATTTTAAAGTCTATTTTGTCAGATATAAGTATTGCAACTCCAGCTTTTTTTCTCATTTCCATTTGCATGAAATATCTTACTCCAACCCTTGTATTTTAGTAACTTCAGATGGACAGTTATTCTTGAGAGCCTTTTTCCTTATTATAAATGACTGAACTTACAAAGCTAAAAATTCATTCCCACTTGCATGCTGTTTGTATGGGAACGAATGTATGGGAGTGAAATAATAGACGTGGTTAAAAGAATTGATGCCAATTACATTTTTTCTTCTTCTCTTCATCAGAAAGGTAAACAATCTATTTCATCCACATAGCAACCTTGGGTAACCTGTATGAAATGATGTTCCTGTTCCCATTTTATAGATTAGGGACCAAAAGTATTTTTTTTTAAAATGTGAATGCCCTTAGCCTTATTGGAAATCAATTATAAATACGTACCATTTTCATCTCTTGTCATAATAATTCCAGAAGACTGTGAGGGTGGGCTTATAGTTCCAACAGCATTTCTTGCAATTATTCTGAACTCATATCGATCCCCAGGACTAAGTCCTGTAACTGTGTATTGACATTCACTGACATCAGTAAAGTTGCATCTAACCCAACGATCACTCCCTTGCCGTTTCTCAATGCTGTAAGCCACAATCTTACTGCCCCCGTCACGCAATGGTGGGTTCCATTTAAGTGTGATGGTTTCTCGGGTGACATCAATGTAGTCAGGAGTGCCTGGTGGGTCTAAAAAATTATATGGAAGTTAAATGCATCATTATTTCTGTAATCAACTCTTACTCATCAATGGAAGAAAAATAAATTAATAAATCTTAGAAGCTCATTTTAACCATTAATTTCAATTTTTTGTATCATAGTCTTTAAAAAGAATTTTAAATTACTTTTTAGACTGATTTAAAATCATCCTGCTTGCTTTACTTGACCAGCTTTCTAGTGATAAGATATGTGTGAAGGTGATCCATGGAAGAAAAGCAGTGTTTGATTAGTTTGTTGCTAACATATTTAGTTACTCAATTAAGTATACTTGAATAATACTCAGTCACTTACCTACTGGGGAAACAGCTAAGGTAAATTTGCTTGGGTCACTAGGTCTGCTCAGGCCGGCAGAATTTTCAGCATATACGCGGAACTGGTAATCCAGGCCTTCTATCAGTCCAGTAGCTCTATATTCTCTTCCAGATATTGGTGACGTGTTAACTCTTTGCCAGAGAATGCTGTTTCTTTCTTTCTTTTCAACATGGAATCCAGTAACTTCTGAACCACCATCATAAACTGGAGCATCCCAAGTTAGTGACATGCCATCAGAAGTCACATTGTATAGAACTGGCTTTCCTGGGGGGCCAGGAATCCTGAACTGGTGTTTTGCCACAATTATGGTTGAGAGGAGTGGCTGGCTGACTCCATATCTGTTTTCTGCCCTCACTCTAAATTGATATTCAGCGTCTTTGACTAGATTAGGAACTTTGAAAGTTGTCCTGGCAACACTTGAACACACCATCTTCCAATTAGTTTGTGAAGCTTCCCGTTTCTCAATGCTGTAACAAGTAATTTCTCCTCCTCCGTCCTCTTCAGGCACATCCCATGACATAATGACACTGTCAGCTTTGATTTCATCAAATCGAATGGGCCCTTTGGGCTTTGATGGTGGGCCAAGTGTGATGACTGTAATGGGAAATGAGTTTCTACAAACTGCATTATCAAGAATAATGGTGTATTTCCCTCCATTCTCTTTCTTGGCATTCTTAATACTCAAAGTAATTTTGTTTTCAGTTTTACTGAAACGAACGTTTTCACTTTCTTTCAATGGCAAACTGTCTTTCAGCCAACTGATAGATGGTTTGGGTTTTCCTTTATAAGGTAATTCGAGGTGCACATTATGCCCAATTCTCACAGTGACTTGTGCTCCAGGGATTTCTGATAGGTCAACTTCAGGTGTAATTACAAGTTCTTTTACTGTAATTGGCCCAATAGTGACAGCATCACTCAGTCCTTTTTCGTTTTTGGCAGACACTCTGAATTCCAGGACTGACTGTTCCTTCAGTTGGCCAACCTCAATTTCACATGTCTTACTTATGCCTGCATGTGACCACGTTTGTTCTCCTTCAGCTTTCCTTTCCACAACATATTCTGTGATGACACTACCACCGTCAAAGTCTGGCTTGGTCCAGCTCAGGGTAACAGAAGTCTTTGTTGAATCTTTCACTGAGAGATCGCGTATAGGAGCTGGTACTTCAGCAGCCTTCACCGGCTCTATGGTTTCGCAGGGTTCCCCAATTCCAATTTCATTTTCTGCAAGAACTCTGAAGAAGAATGGAATTTTCTCTGACAAATCTGTTACCTTAAAGGATGTACTAGAACATTTGTGTGACACTGCAGACCATGTTCTCTTGGTGGCATCTCTCTTTTGAATGACATAATTTATTATGGGAGATCCTCCATCAATGAGAGGAGGATCCCAGAACAAAGTGACTGTGCCTTGAGAAACATGTTTAATCTGTAGTTTCTGGCAGGCGGCTGGTGTATCAAGCACTTTAAGAGTCACAGTTGAAGACTTTGGTTCACCAACTCCATTTTCTATTGTGAGAATATATTTTCCTGTATCATTGCGAGTCACTTGAGGTATAATGAGTAATGAAGATGAATCAGTGTTTTGAATACTGTATCTGGCATCACTGCCAAGATTCTTCTCATCTTTTCTCCATGTGACAGTAGGTGGAGGTCGGCCCTTAAAGGGAATAAATACTTGTACATCTTCACCGGCTTTAGCTATAATAGATGTTCTGAAAGCCACATCTAGGTCAATCTCTGGTTCCTCTGCAGATATAAAAGGGACACACACAATGCATTTTAAAGCCAGAAAATGAGTGATTTCCTGGAAGTACTCTAATAAAAAAATAAGAACACAATCATACCAGTAGGTACATACCAAGTATATCTTTAGCTTGTACAGGTTCAGTCATTACTATAGGTTCTCCTTGCCCAGCACAGTTTACAGCAGATACCTGGAAGTAGTAATTGACTCCATGTTTCAGGTTAGATACCACATATTCTGTAGTTCTGACTTCTCCTTTGGTAGAGACAACAGTCCATTCTTCTTCTTCTCCTTGTCTCATCTCGATAACATATTCGGTAACAACACTGCCCCCATCATAGACAGGTTTACTCCAGCCAAGGGTGATGGATGATTTAGTTGAATCTGCAATTCTTATCTTAGCTGGTGGGCCTGGAGGATCTGAAAGGGCCATTCACAATAGAGTAATTACATAATCACATTCAAGTTGGTGACATGAAAGGAAACATAGGTGAAGATGCTGCCTTTATGAGCACTTACCAATAGGATCAGCAGCTTTGTAGAAGTCAGATGGTTCAGAAAATGGACCCTGTCCGGCAGCATTTACAGCACAAACTCGGTATTGATAGTCACTGTTTTCTGTGAGTCCTGTCACTTTTTGTCTGGTGTCGCGGATAGTCTCCTTTAGGACTTTAAACCATCCTAGACTCTTCTTGTCTCGTTTCTCCAGAAAATAGCCGCTTATTTCATTACCACCATCTGTAACCGGTCTGTTCCAGACAACAGTCATAGAATACTTGGTAATCTTTGTCACCTCTGGTGTGCTTGGAGGCCCTGGTGTAACTATTTAGAAACAAAAAGGAAAATGAGTTCAAAGGATCAACATTACTGATAAAGTCTACCTTTTAATCTTTAAATCTTATCCAAGAATATTAGTTTCATTTATTATACTTTCCACCTTGTGAAAAGGATAACACTGAGAGGAGATGTGAAACGAAAGGAAATCAAATCATTCTACGAAAACATATTAACAAGCTAGCAGAATAGTTTATGTTTGTTTTTAAAATATTTGTGTTTGGTTTCAGTTTTCTAATGAAATATTGTCTCACCAAATGCATTCTTAGCTACCACTGGATCAGATTCCAGTGGTTCACCAATTCCGTATTTGTTCACGGCTCGAACCCGGAAGATGTATTCATTTCCCTTAATAATTTTGGTGGTTTTAATGATGCACTCTTCCAAATTTTCAGACACCATAGACCATATGACGCGGCTTGTCTCACGCTTTTCCACAATGTAGTGAGTGATTTTTGCACCACCATCATCCGCTGGAGGCTGCCAGAGAAGAGTTATCTTTTCAGCAGTGACAGTCTTAAATTCAATTGGTCCACCTGGCGGTCCAGGTTTGTCTATCAATGAAAGAACGAAACAATGAGTTAGTACTTTTTAAAAAGCTATTATTTAAAATTACTAAATTTTAGGCCAACAAAATATGATGTTGGCCTGTATTCAGAACCTACCAAGGATTTGTACTCTGATGGTAGCTGAGGCTGAGCCCATGGCATTCCTTAGTTTTAATTCATAGCTTCCACTATTAAGGCGATTTGCATCTTTGATGAGTATAGATGCAAGGTCAGTGGTGTTTTCGACACACACCAGTGCATTGGTTTGTAACTCTTTATCATCTTTATACCACTCTATTGTTGGCTCAGGTTTGCCAGAGATGCCAGCTCTGAGCTTCACAGATGTACCTGCTCTGTATTTCACAACTTCTGTATATTCTAGAGGCAAATCAATTACAGGTCCGCCTGCAAGAAAAACAGATGAGAAATATTTAAAAGATCAAGAGGATAAAAAAAAATTGTGAACTTCAAAGTAGTCATTGGCCTTTATTAGAAAAAAAAATATGTATCTATATAAACATTTACATATTAAAAGCAACTCTTCTATCCCAGATGGGAAAGAAAGACTGTAAGCAAGCTCTGTTCCCCAATGACACTGTACTAATTGCACAAGGACTTAAAAACCTTTGAAATGTATTTTAAAGTCTATTAGGTGTTTGATTTCAGTGACGAAATGGGATACAGCTGTAAGAACATCGTTGAAGAAACTGTGTTACACATTTTCTTTCATTCTAGGTTCTCCATCCCCTTCCTCTAACTACCTCCTATTCCTTTTATTTTCCCTTCCCAGTTCACTGATAGCCAGATGTGGGCAGTTCATGTCAGACCCTTGAAGTCTGAATTCTCTACTCAAACTGCTACATACTTGACTGGACAGATTTTCTGCCAGCCTGCTTAAACAGAACTAAATCTGATTTGCTACACAGTCTCACAAATACTGATTCAGGGTCCACAAAGCCTGATTTATAAAGAGTAGCCCTGGGATACTCAGCATGAGAATGGGAGTGAATACTTTAGCCCAGACACCATAGAGACTCCTTCTTGAAAATGGAGAACTTTTAGAAAAAGTGTCACAGGGTACCTAACTCTCATGAAACTTTAATTTTTACACCACTGTTGAGTTGAATATGCCACTTATTTTCCAGAATGGTCAAGTATGCGTATTTTGTACTGACAGCAATGTGCCAAGTGCTCTGGGTCTGTCTGTTTGAATTCCCACTCTATCACTAATGAGCTGTTGGGAAAGTTATATAGTTGCTCTAAACCTCATTTTCTCTTCTGTGAAATGGGCTCATCTTAGGTCTGTTAGAACAAAGGGAGAGAATTCTTGGAAAGTACCCAGTAAATGCTGCTCATACTCTCATCATTAAATTAACACTTCTGTTTAGTCTTTTACTTTTTTAAGAGACACCTTGTCTGGGCACTCAACTATGGTTTTAATCATTGACTCTGATAATTTAAAAGAGGAGCGTGAAAGCACCTACTCATACAAACAAAGCATCATAAAAGTTTGAAGTTGCAAAGGCCTTTAGATATTCTGTAACCCAAATCTCATGTTTTAAAGTTAAGTCAAAGGGCCTGGAGAAGTTAAGGAATTTTCCCAAGACTCCCAGCTAGTTTATAATTTCTTCTAAAAACCTAACTAAGGTGCATAGTAAAGTTTATTTTATAGATTAGGACCCAAAAAAGTAAGGCTAAATATTGAGTTAAACTGCTATTGGGATTCAAAGTGCTAAAAATGCTTACCATAAGAATCGATGCATGTAATGGGGCCTACAACCTCAGATGGATTGCTAATGGAACCAACAGCGTTTCTAGCAAAGACACGGAATTCATACTGGGAATTCTGCGTCAAGCCAGAGACAGTAAATTGAGTTTCAATAACATTGGTGAAGCTGGCCTTGGTCCATCTGCCATCTGGAAGATCGCGTCTCTCAACAATATAGCCTGTAATCTTGCTTCCTCCATCAAAAGCTGGTTGTTGCCATGATAGGTTGACAGAATTCTTGGAAATATCTGTGATACGGACATTTCTTGGTGGTTCTGTGGTAGTAAGAGAAAGCAGATTAGCGGCACTTATGTCAACATTATTTTGCTTTGCAGAAATAAGATTTGCATTTTTAAACAGTCAGAACCTTCTCATAAAATACATACCACAGGCATCTATAGCTAGGACTGGCTCGGACGGATGGCTAGGTTTTCCAACACCAGCAGCATTTTCTGCATACACCCTGAATTCATAAATAAGTCCAGCACTGATTGTTGTGACTTTGAAGTGAGTTGTGCGGATGACCATTTTGTTGACTTTTTGCCATAAAATACTGTTTCTGTCTTTCATTTCCAGGTGATAGCCTGTAACTGCATTGCCTCCATTGGACACTGGCTCATGCCAGGCCACGGTGATGCTTTCTCGAGTAACATTAGTAACCCATGGTGTAGATGGTGGTCCCGGTGTTGCTACAAAAGAGTGAAATTTCATAGGTTAATACAGATGTTTAAAACATTTAGGTAAATTTATGTACCATGGAAACCTGGTATTTTTGATAAGTTAGACAACTTACTGTACGGTAGTTTGACAGTCACATAAGCTGAATCTATGTGATCACTGATGCCAAAGCGGTTTTCTGCCTTGATGCGGAATTGGTATTCTTCTCCTGTAGTCAGTTTCATGACTTTAGTCATGGTTCTTGCAACTGTTGCAGACACTTCAGTCCATACTGCAGTACTTGTCTCTCTCTTGAGTACAATGTAATTGGTAACCTGACTTCCACCATCGTACTTAGGTGGCTCCCATTTGAGAGTTACAGTTTCTTCAGTTATATCACTAATAGCAACAGGACCAGTTGGGGGACCAGGCCTGTCCAGTACGACGATGTTAATAAGTGCTTTGGTTGTTCCACTGGAGTTGGCAGCAGTGATCTCATATCTTCCAGCATCAGCAGCAACGCTTTCTTTGAGATTAATGGTCAAGTTTTCTGCAGTAACTTCAGTGTTAAACCTCATCGTTGCTTTTAGGGGGACACCATCTCTTGATAAGGTCACTTTGGGTAGTGGTTTTCCAGAAATTGGAATATCAACTTTCAGGTTTGAACCAGCTCTAACATACACAGTTTGACTTGGGAAATTCTTCATATCAATTTCAGGTGGTTCTGTAAAAGAAGAGTATGGCAGGTGAAGGTGAAAAAGAATTTCTAAATATTAACTCACGGCAATGCCAATTATTTCAAATTTTGCTTCTACATAAAATTAGACATACCTAGTTGCTCCTTAACAAGAACAGGAAGCAGAAGCTCTCTTGGGTCACTCAGACCAGCTTGATTTTCTGCAAATACCCGGAAAAAGTATTCAGAATTCTCCCTCAGGCCAGAAACAGTGTGATGGGTTGACTTTACCACGGCACATTTAACCCAATTCTTCTGTCCTTTTTCTAGTGTTTCAATGATATAGTGCACAATTCTGCTTCCACCATCATGTTCTGGCTTCAACCAGGTCAGGGAAACACTATCTTTGGATACACTTGTTACTCCCAGTTTTTCAGGTGGGCTTGGTTTTTCTAAGAAAGGAAAACATCAAAAGAAAGGGAAGGTTATTACAACATTTTGACCCATGTATGTTCTTCCTGCATTGTCAAAAGAAAAGTTTTAAATGAAAGCCATATGTTTACACTGATTTGAATCTTTCTTACTTTTTATGCGACCAGTTTGGCTTCCGAGCCCAGCAAAGCTTGCCCAGACTTTGTCGTTCATTGCATGTCATACATAGCATGTCATGATGTTTAAACTCAAGTTAGTGTCAAGTGAGCAGATTAAATAATAACATCCCAGATTTATCATGAGTATAAAAAATGAGGAACTAGATGAACAATTTTGTAAGACACTTCATCATACAATTTCTGCACATGCACGCTATGTGTGTGTATACACATATATGTATATCTATATACATATACATATATATATACACACATACATATATATGCAGTCAAATTCCATTATACTTAAATTCAACATACATTATCCAATTCCAGCTATGGAAATTTCTACATTTATTTTTATCAACAAAACTTTCTCTATTAGAGATTTCATTTTGTGCTATAGTATGAATTGTTTGAGGTGTGAATCAAAAGCATTTAAGATTAAACAGTAATTAGAATGATTCACACTATTCTAGGAAAATGAATGTGAATATGTCCATTTTCTATGTTCTTAAAACATACCTGTTATTTTTATTCCTTCTTTTGTTTCAGCTGGTATACCAACACCAAACTCATTTTCTCCAGAGACTCTGAAGTAGTAAATTGCCCCTTCTTGTAAGTTGTTAATTTTGTAGGAGAGGCGGTTACAGTTGTTGGTCACAGAGACCCATGCTTTCTTACTGGCCTCACGTTTTTCTATGTGGTAATTCTTTACTGGTGCTCCACCATCGTTTTCAGGAACATCCCAGGATAACACAGCAGACTCTTTGGTGACATCATGTACAGTAACATTGGCTGGAGGACCAGGAGAATCTAAAACTCTGACAACTAAGGTCAGTGAAGCAGCATTCAAATTATTCTGAATGGTTAATGTGTATTTTCCAGAATCATTTCTGTTGGCATTTTCAACAGTAAGTGATGTACGAGAATCTGTGGAATCAATATAAGCTCTGGTGCGGAGGTCAGTATCTGGCTTACTCCACAAGACATTGGGTACTGGTCTTCCTCGGAAAGGCACAGTCATGGTAAATGAGGCACCGGCCTTGACAATCAAGGTCTTCTTCATTTCACTGTCAAGATCGAATACAGGCTCTTCTTCTCTTTCCTTTGCTATCTGGGGATCGGAACTATCACTGGGATCACCAGCGCCGGCTTTATTGACAGATCTTACTCTGAAAACATATTCATCTCCTGTTGTTAGTCCACTTATTGTATATTCTGTGCCTCTTAAGCATTGAATGGCAGTTTTCCAGTCAGTTTCATCAGAAGTTTTGTATTCTACAGTGTATCCAGTTATTGGGGCCCCACCATCAAATAAGGGCTTCACCCAGCTAATAGTTATATTTGTCTTGCCTGAGTCCACAATTTTTGGTTTGGATGGAGGAGATGGTAAGAACACTGGATCTTCTGCCCGAATTAGGGGAGTAGTTTCACTTGGAAGGCTTAGGCCAGCAGCATTTTCTGCATAAACCCGATACTCATATTCACATCCTTCCCGAAGTCCTGTTGATTTCACTCTCAAATCATAAACTGGTTTTTTGTTTACACGCACCCATCGTAGGCTGTTTTTCTCTCGTCTTTCAATGATATATCCAGAGATGTCGTTGCCTCCATCACTCTCAGGTCTTGACCAGCAAAGTGTCATGAACTCTTTGGTCACAGATGTAACTTCCAAAGATGTGGGTGGACTTGGCACTGTAAATGGATCTAGTGCCTTTATAGCCACACTCTCTAGGGGCTCACCAACACCATATTTATTCACACCTGTTACTCTAAAGATGTATTCATTGCCTTTGAGTAACTTTGTCACTTTACAGGATGTTGTCCTTAACTCTGCTTCACATATTGTCCATGCAAGGCGGCTTGTTTCACGTTTTTCTACAATGTAATAGTCGATACTTGCACCACCATCTTCTTGGGGTGGTCCCCAGGAAAGAGAGCATTTCTCAGCAGTGAGGCCATTTATTTCAAGTGGTCCTGCTGGTGGGCCAGGCTTATCAAGTACCTTGCAGTTAACTGCCATAGACCGAGTTCCTGCAACATTCTTCAGTGTTAGTACATACTGCCCAGTGTCTCGTCTGACACAGTCTTTCACTATTAACAAGGTATTATAGTCCGTTGAGACAATTTCTGTTCTTGCTCTTTCTTCAATTTCTACACCATCCTTGGCCCAGGAAACTACTGGCAGAGGTCGCCCTGCAATGTCTGCATTTATTTTAAGGACTTCTCCAGCTTTGACAACAATAACATCTCGGAACTTAACATCCATCATGATTCTCGGGGCCTCAACATCGTCTTTAACTGTAATAGGTCCAGTGGATTCAGACGGCTCACTAACTGAGTCAGCAGCATTCCTTGCAAAAACCCGGAATTCATAACGCTGATCTTCAGTAAGTTCAGTTACTTCGAAGTATGTTTCTTGTATGTTAGTAAAGTTGCACTTCAGCCACCGGCCATCTGGTAGTTCTCTACGTTCAATAATGTATCCTGTGATCTTAGCTCCACCGTCATAACGTGGTTTAGACCATTTAAGTGACACTGATTTTCTTGTGATATTCGTGACTTCAGGTTGTCCAGGTGGGTCACAAGGGTCTCGTGCAGGGACTGGTTCACAAGATTTACTGCATTTACCAATTCCAGCAATATTCTCAGCATATACACGATACTCATACATCAGTCCTTCATCAAGGCCAGAGACTTTCATTTGTGTATTGGGGATGAGGATTTTATTTGCTTTTGACCAAAGAATGCTGCTTCTTTCTTTATATTCAAGGTGATAGCCAATTATTTGACTTCCTCCATCATTAACTGGCACTTGCCAGCTTACAATCATGGTAGATTTTGTGGCATGCACAACTTTAGGAGTACCAGGAGGACCTGGGCGGCTGAATGGATACTCTGCAACAACAGCTGAAGATTCACTGTAGGTGCTCTTTCCATAGCGGTTTTCTGCGCAGACACGGAACTGATACTCACTTCCTGTTGTCAAACGAACTATTTTAATGGATGTTCTTGCAACTGCTTGTGAAACTACGTGCCATGTTGTAGAAGTGGTTTCTCTCTTTTCAACGATGTAATTGCTAATATGGCAGCCACCATCATATTCTGGAGGATTCCAAGAAATAGTCATGTTGTCACAACTAACCTCATCAATCTGTATAGGTCCTGGAGGTCCTGGTCTGTCAAGGACAATTACTGTAATAGGAACTGTTATGGATCCAGCACTGTTTGAAACACATAACTCATAAGTTCCAACATCTTCCCTTGAAGCTTCCTTAATAGATAGTGATGTTACAGTCTTTGAAGAAGAAACATTGACTCTAGTTGTCTCCTTAAGAGTCTGACCATCTTTTTTCCAGCTTACAGTAGCTTGAGGTCTTCCTTTAAATGGAACATCAATCTTAAGTTGGTCGTTAGCCTTTACATTGAAAGTATTGAAAGGAAGCTCAACTGAAGGCTTTATTTCAATATCCCTTGCAATGACTGGCACACCAAGTTGTCTTGGATCACTTCTTCCTTTCTCATTAACTGCAGCTACCCTGAAGACATACTCTTCTCCTGCAGTTAGGCCGGATATAGTTGCTTCCAGAGTCTTAACTTGTGTGCAAGTGCTCCATTTCTCACTCCCTTTAGTCTGCATTTCAACTACATAACCAGTAATTTTGCTGCCACCATCACTTTCTGGTTTTTCCCACTTAATTGTAGCTGTATTACGGGTCACATCAACAAGAGTTACTCTTCCAGGTGGGAGGGGTGGTTCAGAAACTTTAATGGGTTCAGTTGTTTCAGCTGGCAAACCAATCCCATATTCATTGGAAGCCAAGACTCGGAAGTAGTAAGAACATCCTTCTTGTAGGTTTTCAATTTTAAAAGTATTCTTAGTGCAATTGTTTGTAACTGTAGCATACGCTTTTCTTGTAGCCTCTCGTTTTTCGATGATGTAGTTTGTAATCTTAGCTCCGCCATCAATAAGTGGTGGTTCCCAAGACAATGTCACTGAGTCTTTCTTTACTTCTCTTACAGTCAAATTCACAGGGGCACTTGGTGAGTCAAGAACTCGGACATTAACAAAAGCTGTTTTGGAGCCACTGTTATTTTCTAGTGTCAGATTATACCGACCACTGTCAAATCTGGTCACGTTATCAATTACCAACATTGTATATGAGCTGGTCACTTCAATCTGGGCCCTTTCAGTGAGAATGCCTTCAGCCTTTTCCCACTTAACTTCAGGTTCTGGTCGACCTCTGATAGTGACAAATAAGCGTAAAGTAGTACTTGCCCGCAGAATGACCACCTTTCTGAGATCAGCATCAAGTTCTATTTCTGGTGGTTCTAGCCTATCTTGGGCAATAACTGAACCAGGTATAGTTGCAGGTTCACCCACACCTTCAGAATTGATGGCACAAATACGGAAATTATATTCAGTATTTTCTTTAAGCTTGGTCACTGTGAACTGCTTTCCTTGTAATCCTGTTGGTGGAGTGCAAGTTGTCCATTCATCATCAGTGGCTTCTTTGACTTCAATGACATAGCCCTTAACAGGTGCACCACCATCATAAATTGGTTTATTCCATGCCAGGGAGACAGAAGATCTGGAAGTGTCTGTCACTTTTGGATTAGTTGGTGGACCTGGTGGATATAAAGCATCACAGGCACGATAAAAAACAGATGGCTCGCTGGGTTCACCCACGCCAGCTGCATTTTCAGCAGCAACTCTGAATTCATATGAATGACCTTCAGTAAGGCCAGTTACCCTGAATCGGAGATCTGTTAGTGTTTTCTTGTTGCACTTGGTCCATCTAATACCTTCCTTATCTCTTTTTTCAAGAATGTAACCCTCAATTTCAGCACCTCCATCATCCACTGGGCGTGCCCATGTTACTACCATAGAATCTTTGGCGATTGCTGAGGCTTCAGGTGGTGAAGGAGGACCTGGTGGTTTATAAGGATTACAGGCTATAACAGGCTCAGATTCCAAGGGCTCTCCAATGCCATATTTATTCACAGCCATGACACGGAAAATGTATTCATTACCAGGAAGAAGTTTAGTGACTTTGTAGTTAAGAGCCTGGACTTCAGTTGAAACCTGGGTCCAGGAGAGTCTGCTTGTCTCTCTCTTTTCAATGATATAATGTGAAATATTAGCACCACCGTCTTGTAAAGGTGGGTTCCATGCCAGGTAACATTTTTCAGCAGTAACCCCAGAAACTTTCAGAGGTGCTTCAGGAGGTCCTGGCCTGTCAAGTACCTTTACAGTGATTGGTATAGACTTCGTACCACCAACATTGCTCAGTTTCAGAATATATTGTCCTCCATCAGTGCGTATACAATCTTTGACAACAAGAGTTGTTTTCTGAAAAGCAGACTTGATTTCCATCCTAGCGGCTGTTTCTTCAAGCTCTTTTCCATCTTTTAACCAAACAATATCAGGTATAGGTTTGCCGCGGATATCAGCTTCAAGGACAAAAGTCTCTCCTGCGTGAACAACGATGACATCTTTATATTTTGGATCCAGTGAGGCATTTGGTGCATCAATTTCATCTCTTGCAGTAATGGCACCAGTGCTTTCAGATGGTTCACTAAAGTTGCCAGCTGCATTTTTTGCAATTACTCTAAATTCATATCTTTGGTCTTCTACAAGTCCACTCACTGTAAATTCAGTTTCTAATACATTGGTAAAGCTGGCTTTCATCCAACGTCCATCAGGTAGATCTTTCTTTTCCACAACATAACCTGTTATTTTGCTACCACCATCATAGGCAGGTTTCTTCCATTTCAGTGTGACACTGTTTCTTGTAATGACGATGGCTTCAGGACGACCAGGTGGGTCACATGGATCACGAGCAACAAAACATTCTGACACTTTGCTAGGCTTGCCGATCCCAACAATATTTTCCGCAGAAACTTTGAACTCATACTCAAGGCCTTCATCAAGCCCAGTTGTTTTGAATTTGGTATCTTGAATGGGAGTCTTGTTTAATTTGATCCATAAAATGCTGTTCTTTTCTTTTTGTTCAAGATGGTAGCCAATAACTTTGCTACCTCCATCATTAACTGGCTCATGCCATTGAACAAGCATTTGATCTTTTGAGATTGATGTGACAAAAGGAGTTCCAGGTGGTCCAGGTACTTTAAATGGATATTGTACAATAACAGGTTTAGAATCCAGGGGTGCACTTTTTCCATACCTGTTTTCTGCAAAAATTCTAAACTGGTACTCTGTGCCTGTTTTCAGTCTGGTTATTTTGATTGTTGTTCTTGCAACTGTTGCTGATACCATCTGCCATGTGGTGGTGCTTGTATCTCGCTTCTCTACAATGTAGTTGTTTATTTGGCAGCCACCAGTATAGGCTGGAGGTTCCCAAGATATGACCATAAAGTCTGCACTAACTTCATCAAACCGAACTGGTCCAACTGGAGGTCCAGGCTTTTCCAAAACAATAATGCTGAGATTTTCTGTTGCTGTGCCTGCACTATTTGTTGCTGTTATGGTGTATTTTCCAAAGTCATCTTTGTTACTTTCTTTAATGTGCAAAATAGCCAAAGTGTCTGTTTCCTCAACATTTACTCTTGTTGTCTGCTTAAAAGACTCACCATCTTTGACCCATGAAATTTTAGGTCTCGGTCGTCCAACAACTAGAATCTCGATTTTAAGATCTTCTCCAGCTTGGACACTGTATGTGTTAAATGGCAACTTAAGACTAGGCTGTATGGTCAAGTCTTTGGCTATGACAGGAACACCGAGCACTCTTGGATCACTCTTTCCTTTCTCGTTGTAAGCCTTGACACGGAACTGGTACTCTTGTCCAGAACTCAGACCAGTTACAACTGCATTACAGACTTTGGATTCAGCCACAACACTCCATTTTTCAGTTCCTTTTGGCTGCATTTCAACAACATACCCCAGGACTCTGCTACCACCATCATGTTCAGGTTTCTCCCACATAAGTGATGCACTGGTCTGGGACACATCAGTGAGTGTAACCTTTCCTGGTGGGGAAGGAGGTTCAGCAGCTTTCACAGCATCAACAGTTTCCACTGGAATGCCAACTCCAAATTCATTTTCAGCCATAACTCTAAAGTAATAAATGGCTCCTTCCGTAAGATTTTCAACTTTAAGGTTTGTTTTGTTGCATTTATTACTGACATTAGCATATGCTTTTCTGGTGGACTCACGTTTGTCAATAACATAGTTCTTGACCTTTGCACCCCCATCAATGATGGGTGGTTCCCATACCAGGATGACAGAATCTTTTTTCACTTCTTTGACTGCCAAATTCTGTGGTGGTCCTGGAGTATCAAGAACTTTCACGGTTACAAAAGCAGATTTAGTTCCACTGCTGTTTTCCAGTTTGAGAATATATTTTCCAGCATCATTTCTATCACAGTTATCTATTGATAGTTGGGTATAGTTCACTCCCTTTTCAATTTGGACCTTGTCTGTGAATTCACCTTCCTCTCGAGACCAAGTAATCTCAGGTGTTGGACGACCTTTGAATGGAATATGAATTCTGGCAGATCCACCAGCTCTTACAATGATTCCTTTCCTTAATTCAGAATCAAGATCAAGTTCAGGTGCTTCAAGTTTGTCTTCTGGTTTCACAGTACCAGGAACTGATGTAGCCTCACCTAAACCAACTTTATTGAGAGCACAGACTCGTATTTTGTACTCTTGGTGTTCAGTGAGTTTTGAAATTTCAAATCGAGTGACTTTCAGGCCAGTCGGTGGAGTAACTATTTGCCATTCTTCTTCATCTGCTTTACAGATTTCTATTACATATCCCAGGATCTCACTGCCACCATCATAGATGGGTTTACCCCAGGCAAGTGTAATTGAATTTTTAGTGGTGTCTACAATGTGTGCATTGGTGGGTGGGCCAGGTTTGAATACAGGATCGCAAGCCTTATAATAAACTGTAGCTGGACTTGGTTCTCCAACTCCAGCAGCATTTTCTGCAGCGACTCTGAATTCGTACTCATGATCTTCTGTTAATCCTGTTACTCTTAGGCGCAAATCTGTAATGCGGCGTTTATTACATTTTATCCACCGAATGCCACTTCTGTCTCTTTTCTCTACAATATAACCAATAATTTCACTTCCACCATCACTCTCTGGACGGTTCCAACAGACGGTCATGGAGTCCTTGGCAATGTTCGTGACTTCCAAGCTTTTTGGTGGTCCAGGAAGCACAAATGGATTTTTCATTAGCACTGGTGCAGATTCCAAAGGTTCTCCAACACCATATTTGTTGACAGCCATTATACGGAAAATGTATTCATTTCCTTCTAAGAGTTTGGTAACTTTCAGAGAATTGGTCACAACTTCTGGAGCAACAACAGTCCAGGCAAGTCGACTCGTTTCTCTCTTTTCAACAACATAGTGAGAAATATCACTGCCACCATCTTGTAGTGGTGGAGACCATGTTAAGGTGCATTTTTCAGCAGTGACTCCAGTAACCTGGACTGGCCCTTCTGGAGGTCCTGGTCTATCTAATACTTTTACATTTACTGGGAATGACTTAGATCCTGCAACATTGGAAGCTCTTAAAATATACTGTCCACCATCAATTCTAATGGCATCCTTTACAATAAGTAAAGCCTTGAAATCTGTGTTCTTTATTTCACATCTAGCAGATTCTTCAACTTCTTTATCCCCTCTTAACCACTCAATGGTAGGTAGGGGCTTCCCATGGACATCAGCCTCAAGCCTGAATGTTTCTCCAGCATTTACTACAATTGTGTCTCTGAATTTTGGATCCATTGAAATTCTTGGGAGTTCAACCTCATCCTTGGCCGTTATTGGTCCAGTACTGTCAGACGGTTTACTTATTGTACCAGCTGCATTCTTTGCAATGACTCTGAATTCATATCTTTGATCTTCAGTAAGACCAGACACAGTAAATTGAGTTTCAATGACATTTGTAAAACTGGCTTTCATCCAACGACCCTCAGGCAAATCACGTTTCTCTACAATGTAACCTGTAATCATACTTCCACCATCATATACAGGTTTGGTCCATTGTAAAGTGATTTCATTTCTTTTAACTATTATTGCTTCTGGGGTCCCTGGTGGGTCACAGGGATCTCTGGCTACATAGCATTCAGAAATCTTGCTTGCTTTGCCTACACCAACAATATTTTCAGCGTAAACTCTGAATTCATATTCAATGCCTTCTTCAAGATTGATTGATTTAAACTGGGTGTCATGAATAATAGTTTTGTTGACTTTTGTCCACAAAATACTATTTCTTTCCTTTCTTTCAAGGTGGTAACCGATGACTGGGCTTCCACCATTATTGATTGGTTCATGCCACTGTATGACCATGGAGTCTTTGGAAATGGCTGTGACAAATGGTGTGCCTGGAGGGCCTGGTTCTTTGTAAGGATATTGAGCTACAATTGAATCAGACTCCAAGGCAAAGCTTTGTCCATATCTATTTTCAGCAAATATTCTGAATTGGTACTCTGTACCAGTTTTCAGTTTGGTCACTTTGAGTGTAGTTCTGGCAACAGTAGCAGAAACAACATCCCATATGGTGGTGGTTGTATCTCTTTTATGAACAATGTAGTTGGTGATCTGACAGCCCCCTGTATATACTGGAGGGTTCCAAGATAATGTAATACTTTCAGCACTGACTTCCTCAAATTTAACAGGTCCTTTTGGAGGATCAGGTTTGTCTAGAGTTGTAATTTCAATGGATGCTGTTTTCTGACCAACAACATTAGCAACTGTGATTCCATAATGTCCACCATCATCTTTATGAGTTTCTTTAATACTGAGTACGGTGAGGTCAAGTGAATCAGCAACATTGATTCTTGTAGTCTGCTTCAGTGGAAGACCATCTTTAGTCCAGGTAATGGTTGGCTTAGGACGTCCAGAAATTGGCACTTCTATTTTCAAATCGTGTCCAACCTGTACACTATAACTGTTGAATGCAGGTCTTACATCTGGTTCAATGACCAGATCTTTGGCAACTATTGGAACTGCAAGGGACCTAGGATCACTTCTCCCCTTTTCATTTACAGCAATGACTCTAAAAAGATATTCTTCTCCCTGAGTTAGGTTGGTAATTACTGCTTCAAGGGACTTGACGCGGGCACACTCTGACCATTTCTCACTCTGTTTAGCTTGCATTTCCACAATATACTGAATGATTTTACTGCCACCGTCATGTTCAGGCTTTGTCCAACTCAAAGAGACACTGTTTCTGGTGACATCATCCACAGTTATTTTTCCTGGAGGTTGTGGGACTTCTGCAACTTTAATTGGATCAGCAGTGCGGGCAGGAAGGCCAATACCATATTCATTCTCAGCTGTGACTCTAAAGTAATAACTGCAACCTTCTTGGAGTTGATCAATTTTCCAAGAATTCTTATGGCAATTTGTTACAACTGCAGCATATGCTTTTCTTGTAGCTTCACGTTTCTCAACAATGTAGTTTTTGATTTTGGACCCCCCATCCAACAAAGGAGGTTCCCATGTAATTGATACTGAGTCTTTAGTGATTTCTGTGACTTTCAGGTTAACAGGTGGACTTGGTGTGTCCAGGACTCTCACAGTAACAAAGGCAGACTTTGTTCCACTGCTGTTTTCTAATGTGAGAGTGTATTTTCCACTATCATATCGGTTGACATTATCAAGAACAAGAGAGGTAAAACTGCTAGTGACGTCAATTATAGCTGCATCTCGGATTTCACCATCCACCTTCCCCCATTTAACTTCTGGTGTAGGACGACCTTTAATAGGAACAAATAACCTTAAGGAGCCACCTGCCCTTATGTTTATAATTTTTCTTAGTTCTAGGTCAAGATCAATGTCTGGTGCTTCCAATTTTTCTTCTACTATAATAGGTCCAGGGACATCAGCATGTTCTCCAACTCCAGCTTTATTAACAGCACAGATACGGAAGTTATATTCATGTTTTTCCAACAGCTTTTCTACTTCTATATTGGTTTTATTGATTCCAGTTGGTGGAGTGCACATTGTCCATTCACCAACGCTCACATCACATTTTTCAACAATGTATCCTTGGATTTCACAGCCACCATCATATATTGGTTTGCTCCAAGAAAGGAAGACAGAAGATCTGGTAACATCTACGACTTTGGGATTGTTTGGAGGTCCTGGTTTATAAATAGGATCACAAGCCTTTTGGTAAGCGGAAGGTGGGCTTGGTTCACTAAGTCCAGCAGCATTCTCAGCTGAGACTCTGAATTCATAATTGTGATTTTCTATGAGTCCAGTTACTCTCAAGCGCAATTCCCCAATCAGACGTTTGTGGCATCTTGTCCATCTAATGCCCTCTTTATCCCGTTTTTCAAGAACATATCCAAGAATTTCGCTGCCACCATCAGATGCCGGCCTTTCCCATACAACAATCATCGAGTCCTTGGTCACTGCTGTGATTTCTGGAGCTTTTGGTGCTTCCGGGACTACAAATGGATTCTTGGCAACTACTGGCTCAGATTCAAGAGGTTCACCAACACCATATTTGTTTACAGCCATTATGCGGAAAATATATTCATTGCCTTCAAGAAGCTTAGTAACCTTGCAGCTGAGAGTCTGCACATTGGCGTCAACCACAGTCCAAACCAAGCGGCTGGTTTCTCTCCTTTCCACAATATAATTTATGATGTCACTCCCACCGTCCTGTAGTGGGGGTTTCCAAGCTAGTGTGCATTTTTCTGCTGTAACTCCCGTTATAACAACAGGTCCTTCAGGTGGCCCAGGTTTATCAAGAATTTTGACGTTTATAGTAACGGATCTCTCCCCTGCAACATTTTTGGCCTTCAGTATGTAACTTCCACTGTCGACACGTACTGCATCCTTTACACTGAGACTGGTGGCAAAGTCAGTGCTCTTGATTTCTAATCGAGCTGTATTTGAAAGCTCCTGATCACCTTTTATCCACTGAATGGTTGGTATTGGTTTTCCATAAATATCTGCATCAATCTTGAAAACTTCACCAGCATGAACCACAATCGTGTCTTTGTATTTCGGATCCATACTTATTCGTGGTGGATCTACCTCGTCTCGTGCTGTTATTGCTCCTGTGCTTTCTGAAGGCTCACTCAACACGCCTGCAGCATTTCGAGCTATAACCCGGAACTCATATCTTTGATTTTCCACTAGGCCAGTTACTTCAAATTGAGTGTCAATGACATTTGTAAAACTGGCTTTCATCCAACGGCCCTCTGGCAATTCTTTCTTCTCAACAATATAACCAGTAATCTTGCTTCCACCATCATACGTGGGTTTCTTCCACTGAAGAGTCACAGAATTCCGTGTGACAATGATTGCCTCTGGACGCCCTGGTGGGTCACATGGGTCACGAGCTACATAGCATTCTGACACTTTGCTTGGCTTGCCAATGCCCACGATGTTCTCTGCGGAGACTCTGAATTCATATTCAATGCCTTCATCGAGGCCAGTTGTTTTAAACTTTGTTTGTGGAATAGGTGTTTTATTCAACTTAACCCAAAGGATGCTATTTCTTTCCTTGCGTTCTAGATGATAGCCAATGACTTTGCTGCCTCCATCACTGACTGGCTCATTCCATCGTACTTCCATGCTGTCCTTGGAGGAGAGAGTTACATATGGAGTTCCAGGAGGACCAGGAACTTTGAATGGATACTGGGCTACAATAGGCTCTGAAGTGAGGTAGGTACTCTTTCCATACCTGTTTTCAGCTGCAATCCTAAACTGATACTCACATCCAGTCTTTAATCTGCAAGCTTTTATTGTTGTCCTAGCAACAGTAGCTGACACAATTTGCCAGGTAGTTGTAGAAGTGTCCCGTTTTTCGACAATGTAATTATTGATAGAACTTCCACCATCATATTTAGGTGGGCCCCAGGAAAGAGTAATACTATCAGCTGTCACTTCATCCACTTTAACTGGTCCAGTTGGAGGCCCTGGTTTGTCAAGAACGATAATTGTAAGGGTTTCAGTAGCTTCACCAGCTGAGTTAGTCAGTTTAATTGTGTAACTTCCAACATCTTCTCGGCAGGCTTCCTTTATTGTCAACAATGAATTATTTTCTGTGCTCTCTGCATTTACTCTAGTTGTCTGCTTCAGTGGTACATCATCTTTATGCCAGGTTACAGCCGGTCTAGGGCGTCCAATGAATGGAATATCAACTTTTAGGTCTTCACCTGCCAGTACAGTGAAAGTATTGAATAAGTGTTTGAAGGCTGGTGGAATGACAAGATCTTTGGCAATTACTGGCACACTCAGTTGTCTAGGATCACTGATGCCCTTTTCATTCTGAGCTGAAACACGGAAAGAGTATTCTTCACCCTGAATTAATCCAGTTATAGTAGCTTCAGTGACTTTGACTGTGGCACATGTGGCCCATTTGTCACTGCCTTTGCTCTGCATCTCTACAATGTAGCCTAAAATTCGGCTGCCTCCATCATGTTCTGGTTTCTCCCAAGAAAGTGACACACTATTTCTTGTGACATCCACCAAAGTTATTTTTCCTGGAGGAAGAGGTCGTTCTGATGCTTTCACAGATTCTGCGGTTTCAGCAGGCAGCCCAATGCCATATTCATTTTCAGCAAGAACCCTGAAGTAGTAACTGCAGCCTTCTTGAAGCTGATCTACCTTCCAGGAAGTTTTGTGACAATTTGTTGCAACAGTTGAATATGCTTTTCTCGTTGATTCCCGCTTTTCAACAATATAGTTCTTTATTTTTGAACCTCCATCAAGGAGAGGAGGCTCCCATGTTAGTGTGACAGATGTCTTAGTGACCTCCTTTATCTTTAGATCTTGTGGAGGGCCTGGTGTATCTAGTACTCTGACATTGACAAATGCAGATTTGCTGCCTGAGCTGTTTTCTATAGTTAGTATGTATTTGCCACTGTCAAATCTGTTTACATTTCCAACAATCAGCAGGGTGTAAGAGCTTGTGGATTCAATGCTAGCTTTATCTAAAGATTCTCCATGTTCGCGGGTCCACTTCACCTCAGGTGCAGGCCTTCCTTTGATTGGAACAAAAAGTCTCAGGGTACAACAAGCTCTTATAGTAACAACTTTGCGCAGCTCAGCATCCAGGTCAATCTCTGGAGGCAGCATCCTGTCTTCAGCCTTTGGAGTTCCAGGAACAAGTGCAGGTTCTCCAACGCCTTCAGAATTCATGGCATAGATGCGAATTTTATATTCCTGATTCTCTATGAGGTTGGTGATAGTGTAAGAAGTTGCTTTGAGCCCAGCTGGTGGAGTGACAACCTGCCATTCATCTTCCTCTGGAAGAGCAATCTCAACCATATACCCAGTGATTTCTGAACCACCGTCATAGATAGGTTTATTCCAAGCAATTGAAATGGAGGATCTGCTTGTATCGAGAACACGTGGGTTACCTGGTGGGCCAGGTTTAAACACAGCATCACAAGCCTTATAAAACGGGCTAGTAGGACTTGGTGCACTAATTCCAGCAGCATTTTCAGCCATAATCCTGAACTCATATTGATGTCCTTCTGTCAGTCCAGACACTTTATATCTTAAATCAGTAAGGGTTTTTTTGTTGCATTTCACCCAGCGTTGCCCAGCTTTATCACGCCGTTCCACAATATAATTGATGATTTCACTTCCACCATCAGAGTCAGGATGTCCCCAGCAGACAACCATCGAATCTTTAGTGATAGTTGTAACTTCAGGGTTTTTGGGTGGATCAGGGGGTCCATAAGGATCTACTGCAAGCACAGGCTCTGATTCCAGTGGCTCTCCAACTCCGTATTTATTTACTGCCATGACACGGAATATGTATTCATTGCCTTTCAGAAGTTTAGTGACCTTTAGTTTTGTTACTTGGACTTCTGAGGCTACATTCGTCCATGCCAATCTGCTGGTTTCCCGTTTCTGAACTACATAATGATCAATTTTGGCACCTCCATCATCCAGTGGAGGCAACCATGACAATACACATTTTTCTGATGTCACTTCAGATACAGCTAACGGTCCTTCAGGTGGGCCTGGTCTATCAAGAACTTTGACATTGAAAATGTGTTTGGCAAAACCACCAGGGTTAGTTGCTGTAAGGGTATAGGCACCACCATCCCTTCTTAATGAATCCTTGTTTACCAGATTAGTAGAGAAATCTGCAATTTTTATTTCTAATTTCCCTGTGCCTTCAAGCTCCTTTCCATCTTTGGTCCATTCCATTGTTGGAGGTGGGCGACCAGAAACATCAGCTTCGAGCTTGAATGCTTCCCCTGCTTTTAGTATAACTGTGTCCTTAAATTTAACATCCACCCTGATCCTTGGTGCCTCAATGTCATCCCTGCATGTAATAGCATCTGATGGCTCAGATGGTGGACTAATAGCACCAGCAGCATTTTTGGCAATCACACGGAATTCATATGCAGCATCTTCTGTTAGGCCACTGACTGTAAATTCATTCTCCAAAATGTTGCTGAAGTTGGCCTTCAGCCACCGTCCATTAGGAAGGTCTCTCTTTTCAACTATATAACTAGTAATTTTAAAGCCTCCAGTATATTCAGGCCTAGCCCATTTAAGTGTCACTGTGTGTCTAGTAATATTTAGAGGAACTGGTTTCCCAGGTGGGTCAATGGGATCCAAAGCCAACATAGGTTCAGATGGCTTGCTTGGCTTGCTTTTGCCTGCCACGTTTTCTGCAATCACTCGGAATTCATAAGCAATACCATCTGTAAGTCCAGTTGATTTGAAAATGTTGCCTGGCACTAATGCTTTGCTTACAGTCTGCCAGAGAATACCGTTTCGTTCTTTTCTTTCAATGTGGTATCCTAAAATGGGGCTTCCACCATCAGAAAGAGGTTCATGCCAACTAATTGTCATTGAATCCTTGGTAACTGCAGTTACCTGAGGGGTACCAGGAGGCCCAGGAACCTTAAATGGATAGTTGGCAACTATAGATGCTGATGTGATGCCTGGTCCAATTCCATATCTATTTTGAGCTTTTACCCGGAATTGATACTCCACTCCTGTCGTCAGGCGAGTGGCCTTATAGGTAGTGCGTATAACTGTGGTTGCTAACTCAACCCATGTAGTCCCATCAGTCTGTCGCATTTCTATTACATAGTTGCTTATTGGTACACCGCCATCATTCTCAGGTGGGTCCCAAGAGAAGATTACAAAATCGGATGAAACTTCATCAAATTTGATTGGTCCAGTAGGTGGTCCTGGGATATCATGGACTTGAATGGTGATGACATCACCAACCTCTCCTACAGTGTTCCTTGCTGTTAATGGATAGGGCCCACTATCACTTCTCACACACTCACTGATATTTAAGATGGTTGAAGTTGCTGTATTTTCAACATTAACTCTCTGTGTCTGTCTAAGAATTTGGTCTCCTTTCTTCCATGTAACTGTGGGCTTGGGTCGACCGAGAACTGGAATTTCAACTTTGATGTTGTCACCAGCTCTGGCAATGACTAATTTCTGATAAATGCCACGGAGATCCAATTCGGGCAGCATTGTCTGCTCCTTGACAATGACGGGTCTGCTTTCTCTAGGGGCACTCCGCCCTGTGCTGTTCACTGCCATCACTTGGAAGGTGTATTCTTCCCCTTCAGTTAGATTCTTCACAACACATTCTAACCCTTTCACAGTTGTGATGTGGGTCCACTGGTCAGAGCCTTTCCTTTGGGCTTCAATCACATAGCCAGTGATCTTACTGCCACCATCGTGTTTTGGTTTAGGCCACGCCAGGCTGACTGTGCTCTTAGTTATGTCCATAATGTTCAGACTGTCTGGTGGTGATGGTGCTTCAGAGGCTTTTACAGGTTCTTTTGTTTCTGTTGGCTCACCAATTCCATATTCATTTTCTGCCATCACTCTGAAAAAGTATTCACTACCTTCAGTCAAGCCAGTAACTTTATATGTGCATTTATGGCACTTAGTGGTGACTGTGGAGTAGGATTTTCGTGTTGCTTCTCGTTTCTCCACAATATAGTTTGTTATACGTGAGCCCCCATCTATGAGAGGGAGGTCCCAATGCAGGGTGACACTGTCCTTTGTGATGTCAGTAGGCCTCAGGTTAAGGACGGGTCCTGGAGTATCCAAGACTCTGACATTAACAAAGCCACTTTTCTTCCCAGCAGGGTTTTCAATAGTCATCACAAATTTACCGGTGTCATATCTGTTACATTCTGGGATAATCAGAAGAGTAAATGATTCTGTATTTTCAATGTTAGCTCGGTTTTTAAGGTTGATATCATCTTTGGTCCACGTCACTTCAGGAGCAGGACGACCTTTGATTGGCACAAATATTCTAATACTGAGTCCTGCCCTAACAACCAGTGTTCTTCGAAGCTCAGCATCTAGTTCAAAATCAGGAACCATTTCCCTTTCTACAATTTCAACATCTGGAATCACTGCTGGCTCCCCAACACCTGCATCATTGATGGCACTGATTCTAAAATTGTATTTTTCTTTAGTCTGAAGATCAGGGACAACAAACTCGGTGATTCGAAGGGCAGTTCCTGTTGTATCTTTTATCCAGTCCTCATCTCCTACTTTTTGATGCTCCACGACATAGCCAGTGATTTCAAGTCCACCATCATAATGAGGCTTGCCCCATGCTAAAGAAGCTGATTTCTTGGTAGTATCGGTGACACGTGCATTTGAAGGTGGCCCTGGAGGATCTAGAAAATAAATGAAGACACCAAAGTGTATATTAATAGTTTGGTTTTGGGTAAATTATATAAAATATTGGCACCCCCAAATGAGCCACGTTGAAAAAGGTAAATACTAACATGCCACATCTTTTATTTGAACAAGATTTGAAGCATCACTAGGTGGACCAATTCCTGCTCTGTTTTCTGCACTGACACGGAATTCATAGGAGTTTCCTTCTTGCAGTCCTGTTACTTTGCATCTGAGATCGGAAACTGGTGTCTTGGTTGCTCTCACCCATCTCAAGCCTTTCTTTTCTCTCCTTTCTACATGATATCCTGTGATCTCACTGCCACCATCATCAACTGGCCTTTTCCAACTGACAGTCGCTGTGTTTTTAGTGACATTTGATACCTCTGGTTTTCCAGGAGGGCCAGGGGGACCTAAAAAGGAAGCACATTTATGAGAAATCCGTATTTTCTAAACTCTGCTGTATTTAGATATCAATTCCCTCACATGCTGTACATACCAAATCTGTCCACCATTTTGACAGGTTCAGACTGTACAGGCTCTCCTTTGCCATACTGGTTTACAGCTGAGACCCGGAAGAGGTACTCGTTTCCTTGGATAAGTTTGGTTGCCACATGCCTGCAAGACTGAATATCTTCAGCAACCACTGTCCACAAGAGTCGGCTGGTTTCTCTCTTTTCGAGAACATAGGACTTAATTGGTGAGCCACCATCTTCCAAGGGAGGTGTCCATGTAAGTGTTGCTTTTTCAGCAGAAACATTACTGATTTCAATGGGACCTGGGGGACCAGGCACATCGAGAACTGTTACCTTCACATGTTCCTCCTTCGTGCCAAAAGGATTGGTAGCAGTGATGGTGTATTCACCAGCATCTTTTCTAGTGGCATACTTGATAGTAAGCATGGAAGATGTTGGGGTGGAAGTTATCTGAATGATATCTGATAATCTAATGTCTTTTCCTTCCCTGGACCAACTTGACTTTGGGAGGGGTTTGCCAAGAATGCTAATGGCACTCAAAACAATGGTGTCATCTGCTTTAACTGTTAGCCCATCTTTTATTGTGGGATCGAGGACAATGGTTGGTGCCTCTGCAAAGAAAATAATACATTTTAATCAGAAAAGGAAGGTGGCTTAATTTCCAATTTTTTAAAATGTGCATAAAAGTAAAATAGACCTACCGTATTCATCCTTGCAAATAATGGTTCCTGTACTTTCTGATGGAGCACTGATAGCACCTGCTGTATTCTTTGCTCTAATTCTGAATTCATATTTTCCACCCTCAATAAGGTCAGTTACGGTAAAGGCACAGTCTGGGACATTAACGTGGTTGGCTTTCATCCAAGATTTAGAGGGTAGATCCCGCTTCTCCACTATATATCCAGTCAACTTATGACCACCATCGTATTTGGGTTCAGTCCAAATGAGAGTCACTGAATTCCTTGTTACATTAATAACCTCAGGCTTGCCAGGAGGATCTAAAACATAGGGGAAAATAGTCAAACAAATACTGATGTTTTTTCATGCACAGAATGTACTTTTTTTTTTTTTTAATGACTTACCAATTGGATCAAGTGCCACAACTGGCTCCGATGGCAGGCTTGGCTTGCCTACTCCTGCTAAATTGATTGCCATAACTCGGAATTCATATTCAAGACCTTCAGTTAATCCTGTCACTTTGAAGTCTTTCATCCTAATAGGAGTCTTATTAGCTCTCTTCCATAGAAGGCTGTTTCTTTCCTTGAACTCGATATGATACCCTACAAGAGACCCAATGATGTGTCAATTCAGACAGAAAGTACAAATGTAGCCTGACTTTTACATATATATGTTTTTGTCCAAAAAATTTATATATGGATATATGGAACACATAATCATTCTTTCTAGTATCTACACTTACAGTAACCTAAGTATAATGTTATTTTTTTTTCCTCTTGGAATATGCATATTTATTGTACCTCCTGTTGAAAAATTTTAATTTACAAAAGTAGATATTATCACTAAGAAATCCTGTCTTTATTAACTATTACATTAGGAGGTTTTCAATGCAATTAAGCTTTAGCTTATTTAATGAGCTTAATACTAATGCATTGAAAGGAAAATGCATTATTGGATGTGCAGATAGTGCTGTAAATAAGGAGCACACATTCAACTTTTTCTCAGGGGGGAAGATTTGAAAGAAGCATTAATATAAAAGCTGTAGGATAAGAGCAAAATATATACCTGTAATTGGAGAGCCACCAGTTTTCCTGGGGTCAGTCCAAGTTAGAGATACCAAATCGTGTCTGACATCAACAATAGTGGGAGGTGGGGGAGCATCGGGCACATCTAGGAAAACACATGATAATGCAAGATTTATATTAAGGAACTTACTCAAAACTATGTTTTGTTTTATGTTTTCTGACTTTGAAACACTTACCAAATGGATGTTTAGCAACAATTGGCTCCGACTTCAGGCCCTCTCCTACACCATATTTATTTTCGGCACTGACCCTGAAGGTGTACTCCATACCCTCATGAAGTCTGGTTACTCTAAAGGTGGTTTTCTGAACAGCCGAGGCACATGTTATCCACTTGTTGTTTACAGAATCTCTCTTCTCTAGGATATAATTGGTGATTTCAGAACCTCCGTCATCCTTTGGAGGACCCCACTTTAAGGTTATGGCTTCTGCTGTGACTTCATCGAATTTGATTGGTCCAGTGGGGATGCCAGGCTTGCCAACAACTTTTATAGAGAGAGTTCCTTCCTTAGTGCCAGCGACATTCTTCAGTGTGATTGTATATTTTCCAGCATCAGACTTTTGACAATCATGTACTACAAGAGTTGTGTTAACTGCAGATGACTCAATACCGACTCTTGTGCCAGTTACGAGAGGATCTTCCCCTTTCTTCCAGGATACTGATGGAGCTGGCTTGCCTTTTATGGGGATCTTAAGACGGAAGTTGCTGTTTTCTTTAGCTAAGTAGCACAAATCAGGTAGATCCTTTAAGTCAAGATCAGGAGCCACTGTAAAACAGCAGAGATAAATTATTACTTTTAAGACCGAGCAATTAACTTTTTCATATTGTTATAGTTTTGAAAGGATTTGTATATAAACCAGTGAGTAAGGCTCAAGAGTGTACTTTGATGACAATAAAGGGAAAATGAAGATGCATGGCTAAAGTCTTACCAACATCATCCTTTGCCACAACAGTAATTTCGCTTGGGGTTCCTTCTCCATTTTCATTCTCAGCACTCACTCTGAAGGTATATTCCTTTCCTTCACTCAAATCTTTTGTGGAGTACTGTAAGTTGAATGATTTCATAACTCGTTGCCACTTATTTTCTTCAGTTAGGAAATCGACTACATATCCTATGATACGACTTCCACCATCACTGCGAGGCTTTTTCCAGCCGATGCTACAAGATGACTTATTTACAGACAACACTTTCAGGTCCACAACTGGTCCAGGGGTTTCTAGAGCAAAGGAAAAAGGGTAAGTCTAAGCCCCAGATAACCAAGGTGAGATGTCACGCAAAATGATGGGGTGGTAGCTTGTTTGCTCACCAGAAGCTTTGACGGCATCACGTGTTTCACCGGGATCACCAATGCCATACTCATTTTCAGCAAACACCCTGAAGAAGTAGGATTTTCCCTCCTCCAAGTTAGATATTCTGAAGCTTGTTTTTGAGCACTCAGTTGACACTGTAGACCAGGACTTCCTCTCTGCATCACGTTTTTCTACCACATAGTTTATGATGGGACTTCCACCATCAATAATGGGAGGATCCCAAGTAATATAAGCAGAATCTTTGGATATTTCCTTAACAGTTACATTGACAGGTGGCCCAGGAGTATCTGGATAAATGGTAAGTAAGAAATGAATATGTAATAAATACATAGAACTGCATTTTTAACATATGTAATTTTTTTTCCAAACATACTTACCCAGCACTTTCACTACAATGGTATATTCCTTTTTACCACAGCTGTTCTCCAGAGTCAAGATATATTTTCCTGCATCATATTTGTTCACATTCTCACAGCGCAAGAAAGTGTCAAAGTCAGTTGACTTTATGTCCAGTCCAACTCTTTCTCTTAGATTGACATTTGGTTTGGACCAAGTTATCTTTGGAGGTGGACGTCCTTTTACTGGTACATACAGTCTCATCGTAACTCCAGCACGTAATATGAGTGTTTTCCTCAAATCAGCATCAAGGTCTCCCTCAGGTGGAACTGTTTAATTTTGGAGTGAAGAACGTTAAAGTAATAATTTAATGGTCAAACGTATTTCCAAGGACTGGACTTATCACTCCTAAAATATGTTTCTTTCCCATAACTGATTTCTTATTCTTTAAAAAATCCTTAACATAATCCTCAAAACATTTGTCAACTATTTTGATACTCTGCAGCAATTGTTGATCTTCCTATTTTCTGATATCTTATAGGCTAAACCAAGTTTTCCCTGGAGGATCTGTGCGTTCTCTTCTCCTGAACGTTACATATTTTCAAACTCTCTGTATATTAAAAAATAGATTATTGGTTCTTGGCTCTATTTCATTTTTGTTTCTCTTTTCTCTATTCAGTGAAGGCACTCTGCTATATTCTTTGACTCTCTTTATTTCATTGTAGGAAGAAAAGTACATAGGCGATGAGGTATAATACCAAATAATTCAAAACAAAGGGAGAAATGGTTATGGAAAATAAGTGAATAGAAGAAATGGGGAGAAGGGAAACTAAGATGGAGAGCCTATCAATACTATACTTATGGAGAGAGGTGGATTAGAAGAGAAAATAAAAAACCATAAGAATGATAAATAGTTCACTACTTAGTTAAAAAAATGTGTCTATTCTCAGATTAAAATTTCCAAATTCCATATTCTTTTGAAGACATGGAATCATCATGTAAGTATAAAAAGCTTTTCAAAACCACAAATCACCTTGCATTCCACTGGGCCTGTTATAGAATACCAAAAGTACCAACCCAGTTCTCCAAAACTGTACTCCTAGAGTTAGCAAGTGGAAAGCTTGCAAATAAATAAATCTATGTAAGGGAGTTCTACATTCCTTTTACCTGATGACTGAAGAGAAAAGCTCTATGTATTTCTCTCGGTAATACTTACTTAAGATGTCCTTGGGACAGTGGTTGTCTGGCACATCACTGGGGTCACTGAATCCAATCTTATTAACAGCATACACACGGAACTGATACTCTGTGTTTTCCATCAGGTTGGTAACTTCAAAGCGGGTTTTCTGGAGTTTCTCTGGTAAATTACACCTCACCCAGTTTGCAGAGTCGGCTCGTTTTACTTCAACAAGGTACCCAATGATCGGGCTACCACCGTCATAGGCTGGCTTGCCCCAAGAGAGACTCACGGAGCTGCGAGTGGTATCATATACTTTAGGAAAAGCTGGTGGGCCAGGAGGATCTGAGGATAGACAATAAAATAAAATTTTCATTAAAATCTCATCTCTAGTTGTTCAATGCTAATTATAACACAGGATATGGAACTCTTTCATGAAAACTTACACTGAGGGTCCCGCGCATAAGCAGCTTTGGATGCATCACTGGGTTTGCCTGGTCCAGCCTTATTTATAGCTGTAACTCGAAACTCATATTCGGTGCCCTCTTGGAGACCTGTGGCTTTTATAGTTCTTTCTATAACAGGTTTTCTGTTGACCTTAGTCCAGTTAATTGCCTGGGTCTCCCGCTTTTCAACCAAATAGCCAGTGATGGGTGAGCCACCATCATCTGCTGGTGGTTTCCAGCTTACTGTCATATGATCTCTGGTTATGTTGCTAATAACAGGAGGATCACAGCGTCCAGGTGGGTCTGCGAAGATTGATTGAAAAGTTAACATGCCAGTCTAAAAAGCCGTATTTAAAAAGTAAAATGAAAAACCACAAGAAAGTGTTCCTACCATATGGGTTTTTAGCAATTGCTGGTTCAGTTAAGATTGGATCACCCACTCCGTATTTATTTTCAGCACAAATTCGGAACTGATACTCATGGCCCTCTATAAGTTTCTCCACGCTGCAGCTGGTGATGGGCACAGTAGCAGAGACTTGCGCCCAGTTGGGTCTGCTCGTTTCACGTTTGTCAACAATATAGTTGGTGATTTCTGAGCCTCCATCTTCAAGAGGAGGTTCCCAAGAAAGCATTGCACGATCTGGATACATTTTGTTGATTTTAACAGATGCTGGAGGACCTGGTTTATCTGTAAGAACAAGAAAAAAAAGTGAACTCACTCACTAACACATGTGAAATAGGGAATGAGTAGAGTGGAGGCCTGGGAACCTGGGCTGCAGTGTTTGTATTGTCATTAACTTTCTGTATGACTTTGGAAGTCACTTTTTTTTTCCCCGCCTTAATTTCCTCATCTGTAAAATTATGTAACTGGAATATGTATTTTATACGTATTCTGTAATGCTCTTTTCAGCCTAAAAAGCTATTGTTTTGTGATGAGAATCATTCCGTGATTACAAAATATAGATTAGGATATATATCTTTTCTCATGTTATTTTGTAAATTCTATTACATCACATTAATCAAAATAAAACATAAGATTCTAATTAAGCACTTTAGTTACCTAACACTTTAAGTTTAATGGTGGCTGATTTGGAACCACTTGAATTTTCGGCAGTAATGGTATAGTCTCCTGAGTCCTTTCGGTTCACGCTGAACAGCTCCAGGGTACACAGGTTCCGCTTCATGGCCATCTTGACTCCTTCTGCTGGTTTGAGCAGTGTGCCCTCCTTCTTCCAAGAGACTGTTGGTGTTGGTTTTCCAAAAACAGTAGCATCCAAGCAAACATTAGTTCCAGCTTTCACAGTAAGCAAAGATTTCATAGCCAAACTCAGGTCTATCCTGGGAGGAACTGGAAAGAAATAAAAGGACTTAATATATGAAAGCTACATTATATAATTCTTATTAATAAAAGTGGGAAATTCATATGCTTTCTCTTTCAAGATGGGATTTTTAAAAGTATCATATTCGTTATAAAAGAAACACAGATTTAATGTAGAAATTTGATAATGCTGAAAGTATAAAGAAAAAAAAAGATCACCCATAATTCCAATGCCCTTTAATTTTCACTATTATCATTTTGGTGCATTTCTTTGTCATCCTTCTCTGTTGCATGGTTGAAATTATATGGTCCTCACAGTTTTGTATCCTGCTTTTCAGTGTAACATGTTACTAAGATTCTCCATAATCATAATTGTTAGTGTCTGTATACAAAGTACCTTTCACTTTACTTGTTCTTTTCTCCATAGATATAGATTTACTTTTTCAATAGGAGAAATACACAATATAGTGTTGTCCACCTTTGCCTATAATACTAAACAGAATCTTACCATTTTCTGCGAGGATGGTCACTGGATCAGAAGGTTCAGAAGGCTGGCTAATGTTTATTGCTGTCTTGGCAATTGCTCTAAATTGATATTGAGCATTCTCTTCTAACCCAGTAGCTGTGTACTCTTCCTGGGGAATCTGGTGAGGTGTAGTATTGCACCGTACCCACTTATCACCAGGAAGTTTGCAAGCTTCTACGAAATAGCCAATAATTTTACTGCCTCCATCATGCTTTGGACGAGCCCAGATGAGGGATACAGTACTCTTGGAAACATCAATAACTTCAGGCTTTCCAGGAGGATCTAAAACCAAAAGAGGGATTCTCAGCACTTGTGTTAATAGCAGAATTTTTAAACTTCTATATTTCACATTATCACCCAGAACATATTCCTAAATGGCAGTAGTAGTAATCTTCAGGGACTCCATACAAACAACAACAACAACACAACAAAAACTCACCAACTGGCATTCTTGCAGTTACATATTCTGTTGGTTTGCTGGGTGGGCTGGATCCAGCTTTGTTTAGGGCATAGATTCTGAATGAATACTCAAGACCTTCTATAAGGCCAGCGCAAGGATATTCAGTGGACCGGACAGAAGTATCATTAGCTTTAACCCAGAGCAAACTGTTTCTTTCTTTGCGTTCAATCAGGTAACCGGTAATGGGGCTCCCTCCATCACTGTCTGGTCTGTCCCATGCCACAAATATGCAGTCTTTGTTGACTTTAGTGACTCGAGCATTCTTCGGTTCACTGGGAACATCTGGAGATGAAGACAAGGCAAATGTCAGTTTCGACCCTAAATAACAGGCTAGAAAGAAAACATAATTTCTTTTCTTCTTCCTGAAAGAAACGTACCAAATGGGAACTTAGCCAGCATCTTTGGAGATGTGAGAGGTTCTGAAATGCCAAATCGATTTTCAGCACGGACCCGGAAGATGTACTCCTGGCCTGGGATCAGTTTCCCAATTCTGCAGGAAGTTTTTGTCACTGAGGCTAGAGCTGTCACCCAGTCACCTCGGCTTACATCACACTTCTCCACTATGTAATTGGTGATGCTACTGCCTCCATCCTCCAGAGGGATGTGCCATGACAGGGAGCAAGCATCGGCGTCTATGTCTGAAATGTCAAATGGAGGCTGAGGGGGGCCAGGAGCATCTGCATGAACCAAGAAAAAAGAAACGTAAGAACAGGGATTCGATAGGGAGAAAATGTTGCTGATCTGCATAGTTAGAGGACCATTTGTCCAACGTGTAACCTACCCATGACGATCACTTTGATTTTCTGAGTGTCTATCCCAGAACTGTTTTCTGCAGTGAGGCTATAGTAACCACTATCTTTCCTAGTAACGTCTTTTATGATCAAAATGGAAGAATTGTCTGTTTTATGTACTGCCAGATGGCTGGATGTGACAACATCATCTTCTCCTTTTTTCCATTTACAGGTCGGGTGAGGCTTTCCATACACATGGGCTTCAATTCGGATTTTCTTCCCAGCTTTAATAGTAATTTGCTCTGGCATAAGAATCTTTGGTGGCACTAAAAGGAAAATGAAAATATGTTAATTTTGTGGGGAGGTTCAATTTCCTCTGGTGGGAAACTATACCAGTGTTTTTCAAATTGTGGGTAGCAACCCATCAGTGGGTTCAAATTAATGTTTGCATTACAGCTAATACATTTTTTTAAAAATGAGATTGAATTGAATAGAAAACATGAGTCTGGCATACAGAAGAAATGTAGGTGTTACTTCAGGAAACTTTAAGTTATATACATATGTATGGGTATTGTGTTATATATATGTGTACTGTGTCATGAGGTAAAGTTTAGTTACTGTGTGTTGTGGGACCAAACGTTTCAAAACTACTGTTCTCTACTATTTTGCAAGTATTTCTGGAACTAGATTCATCAGGGAGAAATGACTGCACGTCAAAAGGAAATTCTAATAAATTTTATTATGTGATAAAAACGACTTACACAGCTGTTCTTTGGCTTCATACACTCCTTCTGCTTCTCTTGGCAAACTGACGCCCACAGCATTTCTGGCCACAACTCTAAATTTGTATTTCTTTCCTTCCTTTAGGCCAGTGACAACAAGGCTGAGATCTTTTACCACTGAGTACTCTGTCCAGCAATCTGCAGGCTGCTCTTCCTCTCGGTAACTAATGATGTAGCCATCGATTTTAGCGCCTCCGTCGCGCAGGGGAGGTAACCAGGCTAATGCAGCACTGTTCTTTGTCATTTCAGTAACTTCTAGTTTCCTTGGGGGATCCGGCTCACCTAAAAGAAAAACATGATTTAGAGACTGTTGAGGTCACCTAATCACATCCATTTGCTAATATACCTAAGTGTTATGCCTCTTGCTTCAAAGGCATATGGAAACTGTCATTTGGTATGTCGAAAGTAAAAAGTTCAAGATGAGGCAGATCAGAAAGTCTTTAAGGAGTGAGTCAGATACTTATTTGTACTGTTTGGGTTTCTGCAAATTAAAGCCCTTTCAGTAATGGATTAAAGTGTTTTGGTACCTTGACCTTGCTAAAGTAGGGGATGAGATAAAAGGAGGAAGAAAGGAAGGATATTACTTACTTAGAGGATCTGATGCAAGCACTGGTTTGGGGACATCTGTTGGGACACCACGGCCATACTCATTCACAGCAGTGACTCTGAAGTAATACTCATTCCCAGCGACAAGATTTGTGACTTGGAAGCTTGTTTTCTTAACTTCTGCGGCAACTGTTGACCACGTCTTCCTCTCTGCTTCCCGTTTCTCCACAATGTAATGTGTCACTTGGCTCCCACCATCATTCTCAGGAGGGGCCCAGGAAATATGGCATGATGTTTTCGTGACATCCGAAACTTTTAAATCAGACACAGGTCCAGGAGTATCTGTAAAGAACCACAAAATCAGATAAACAGGTCTCCTCAGCCTCCTTATTAATGAATGCATTTTTGAAGGGGAAGAAGAACCTTGTTAGCAACCCACCTAACACTCTGACATTCACAAACACGGCCTTTTCGCCAGCTGGGTTCACAAGCGTCAAGGAATATTTTCCTGAGTCATCACGAGTAGAATCGGGGATGACAAGGAAGGCCATAGTATCAACCAGATCGACTTGTCCTTTTCTGACCACATTATCAATCCCCACTTTTCGCCAAGTGACTTTAGGGGCTGGTCGTCCTCTTACGATGGCAAATAGTCGAATAGGGCATCCTGCTCTCACTGTGACCAGTTTTCTCATGCTGGCATCCAAATCAATCTCCGGAGGTTCTACAAATGACATGAAAGCCATAAGCTGATGTTTCAGAATGTGGGGAAGTCATATGAGAAGTGAAGTATGAATAAATGAAGTGATAAACTAGGGCCTCACCTAGGATTTCTTTAGGTTTAATAGCATCCTTTAGTTCTGCAGGGCGCCCAATGCCAACTTGGTTTTGGGCACACACCCTGAATTCATATTCCTGGTTTTCATCCAAGCTGGTGACAGTGAATTCCATGCGAATAAGTTGTGCTGCAGCATTGCACCTTTTCCAGCCTTCATCGGGTGATGTATCCGGTTTTTTTGGTCTCATTTCCACAATATATCCAATTATTGGTGCACCACCATCATACACTGGTTTTCCCCACCCAAGGGTTATGGAATTTTTGGTTGTATCAACCACTTTGAGATTGGTTGGTGGACCAGGTGGTTCTGAAAATAAATCATGTAAGAATAAATTTATACATGGTTAATGACTATTAGTAATACTTTAATGTGTAATTTTATATAGTCCGTTCTCAAAGATAGGGTGTTCAATTTCTCAATTACTGAGTCCTTATTTTCTTTCATAAAATTAGAATCTATCATTGTTTGTACATTTTAGGTGATTTGGTAAAAGATTTATTTGGAAAAATACTGGGTAAAATAAAGTTTTGATGTTATGAATTTAATTTATTTGTCTAACAACTCTGTGCTTGAGATAAAGAGTTGCTGTAATATCAGAAAAAGCAAGAACATCATACCTATGGGATCTTTGGCTACCACTGGTCTTGATGGCAAAGATGGTTCGCCAATTCCAATTTCATTTTCTGCCTTGACACGGAACTGATATTCATGCCCTGGGAAGAGATTCTGTACTTTCAAACGTCTCTCAGGGATTGCACTCTTGTTAACAGGGACCCATCGTGTTGCGTGTTTTTCCTTTTTCTCCAAGAAGTATCCTGTGATGGACTTTCCACCATCATATTCAGGTGGAGTCCAAACTACAGTCATCTCTTCTTTGCTTACTTTAGTGATGTCTGGGGGGTCAGGGCGACCAGGTCTATCATATTTGGTTTTCGCAATGATTGGTTTACTTTCCGTTGGAGGCCCTGTGCCTATTTTATTTTCTGCACGGACTCTGAAAATATATTCGTTTCCTTCTATGAGACGTGTTACTGTAGCACCGGGTGTTAAGACAGTAGACGAATAGGTCGACCAAACCATTCGCTTGCTCTCACATTTTTCTAGAATATAATTTTGGATTTCACAGCCGCCGTCATCCTCTGGTGGATCCCAACGAATAGTACACCTATCACTGGACACGTCAGAAATTTTAAGGTTTCTTACAGGACCAGGCTTATCTAAAACGTTGACAGTGGCATAGGCCACAAAACTGCCAGCTGTGTTAGTTGCTGTGATTACATATTTTCCACCATCACTTCGCTTTGCTTTAGTAAGAGTAAATTTAGACGAATCAGCACTGGTATCAATCTTGACCCTTGGTGATCTTGTTAGGTCTGTAGCATCTTTGTCCTTGGTCCATGAAACTTCTGGAAATGGTTTGCCTCTAACACCTGCTTCAAGTCTAATGGTGTCCCCTGCTTTGACAGTTAGCACACCACTTAATTTCAGATCAAGTACTGGTTTCTGTAAATCTTCCTTCACAACAACTTCCCCAGTCTTTACCCAGTCGCTTTCCCCACCTTCATTCTTTGTTTGTACTCTGAACTCATAAATCTGGTTTTCAACACATTTGTCGACCATGTAGTGGGTTTCTTTAATGCTTCCTTTATGTACTCTTTCCCAGTCAGTAGAGCCCTTCAGCCTCCTCTCAACGTGATATGATAGATTTGGGCTGCCACCATCATAATCAGGCCGCCGCCACCTTAGGTAGACAAATGTCTTTCCTTTATCTGCAATATGAAGGTTTTCAGGCTCACCTGGTCTATCAATAGGGTTAATAGCCAGAATTGGAGTTTTTGTTTCAATGGTTGGCCCAACACCTACTTTATTCTCTGCACAAACTCGGAAATAGTATTCATCGTTGGCTAAAAGGTTGGCCTTAATTAACCGCCTAGTGACATCCGAAGCAACAATTGACCAGCTTTTCTGGCTTGGTTTGCGATATTCCACAATGAAATTTGTTATTTCTGAGCCACCATTATCTAGTGGGTTTTCCCAAGAAATTGTACAGTTCTCTTTGTTTACATTGGTAACCTTTAAATTCTGGCAAGGCCCAGGCCTGTCAAGGACATTAACGATAGCGGAACCTTGGGCATGTCCACTGCTGTTCTTAGCTGAGATGATATACTTGCCATGATCAGCTCTAACAGCTTCTTTAATTTGTAACTCAACACGAGGCAGATCTTGAAGTAGGTCAACCCGCTTTTCTTGGACCAGTACTTTGCCTTCCTTGGACCAAGTTATGTCTGGTTCAGGTCTGCCTTTGACTCGAGCAAGAATGCGGATAGTTTGGCCCACTCTAACGGTAATAACATCACGACAAGTAACATCAAGTTCTACTTCTGGAGGATGAAGGATATCTTTTGCAACCACAGATTCTGCTAGTTCTCTTGGCTCTCCCTCTCCCACAATATTAGCTGCCTTTATACGGAACCTGTACTCATTTCCTTCAATTAGTCCAGGTACCCTAAAGGCACATTGCCTAATGAGTTCATCTTTATTAATCCTGTTCCACTGGGCTGTACCAGCTTTCTGACATTCCACTACATAGCCTAGAATGGGGCTACCACCATCACTGAGAGGCTTTGTCCATACCAAGTCAGCTGTTTCTTTGCTCTTGTCTTTCAGTTTAGGATTAATAGGTGGTCCAGGTGGTTTGATGGGCCGACAAGCTTTTATTGGGTCAGAACTTGGAGAAGGATTGCTTAGTCCTGCAAGATTTTCAGCAAAAACTCTAAACTCATATGTATTTCCTTCATAGAGTCCAGTCACTCTAAATCTCAGGTCAGCTATAGGTGTTTTGTTGACCCTCACCCATTTGCCAGTTGCTTCTCGACGTTCCACATAGTAACCAGTTATTGGACTTCCACCATCAGATTTTGGCAGAGTCCAGGACACTGTTGCAGCATTTTCAGTAATGTCAGTAACCACTGGTTTACCAGGAGGAGATGGAGGATTAAATTTATGTTTAGCAACAGTAGGTATGGAGTCAAGGGGAGGACCAACACCCATCTTATTCTCTGCACTAACTCGGAAAACATATTCGCAGCCCTTTTGCAGATGTGGGACTTTCAGCTTTGTCTTACTGCCTCCTGAAGAGACAACACCCCATGTATCTTTCCTTGTATCTTTTTTCTCAACAATGTAATTTATCACGGGGCTTCCTCCATCATCCTTAGGTGGCTTCCATGAGATAGTCATATATTCAGGGGTAACATCCAGAATATCAATAGGACCTGTTGGTGGACCAGGAACATCAAGAACAGTAAGATGTACAGCTACTGTTTTGCTGCCAGCTGCGTTGGAAACTGTGATTTGATATTCCCCAGTGTCTCTCCTTAAGCAATTCTTAATAGTAAGTACTGACGAGAAGTTGTCAGTTTCAACTGTGTAGTGTTCATCTGTGTTAATCTCACTCCCATCGGTTGTCCACTTTGCAGTAGGAAAGGGTACACCTCTTATAATGGCAGGGAATCTGACTGTAGTTCCAGCTTTTACCACAAGGCCTTCAATTAATTTCACATCCAGCTCCACAGACGGAGGCACTAAAAGGTAAACATGAGGAAATTAGATTTTTATTTTTTTATAATATGAATAATTTCAAAAGAAATAAAAAAATAATGCCCATTCAAAAATTACCTAGTTTTTCCTGACATTCTATCGGGATAGTTGTATCAGGCAGACCAAGACCCACAATATTTTCAGCTTTTACACGGAATCTATAGGTCTTTCCTTGTTGTAGTCCAGTAACAACACACTCTAACTCTGTCACAGTCTTGAACTTAATCCAGTCTTGGGTGCCTTCTTCTTGATATTCCACCAAATATCCGGTGATTGGAGAGCCACCATCACGATCCGGCTTATTCCAAACAAGGGAGACTTCAGTCTTGTCAACATCTACGTGGTGTAGGTCCTTGGGTGGCCCTGGGGGATCTTTTGAAAAAAAGAAGTTATGATGAATAAATAATATTCTCAAACCCCATCAAACAATACTTTTGTATCCAGAGAAAGCAACTTACGTAGAGGATCCATAGCCTTGATGGGTTTAGGTGTTTCAACAAAAGGACCACGTCCATACTGGTTCTCAGCAGCTACTCGGAAGAGATACTGATTGCCTTCATTAAGATGTTTAGCCCAGTGACTCTTTTTCTTTGATGTAGTCGAAAGAGGTGACCACTGGGCACTGGCAACATCTCTCCTCTCAACCACATAATTTGTAACAACAGAACCACCATCATCCAGTGGTTCCTTCCAAGTAAGGTAACAAGAGTCTTTCCTAATTTCACTGACTTCCAGATCTCGAGGTGGCCCAGGCTTATCTGAAAAGTATTAAATAATGCAGTTATACAAGTGATTAATGCATATAAGAGCTCAATATGTATCATAAAAACATACTAAAATTCTTACCTAATACAAGTACTTTTACTGAGACAGTTTTTGAGCCTGCTGGATTCTCCACTGTTAAGGAATAAATTCCACCATCTTCATGGGCAGCATTACGAATTTCAAGCTTGCTACCAACCGGAGTAACATCAATTCTTGCTTTAGTTGGAGCCTCTCTGTCTTCCTTTTTCCAAGTTACTTTCGGGAATGGCACTCCTTTGATGATGGCACTAAGTCTCAGAGTATCACCAACCTTTATGTGCTGTTCTCTTGCCATGTTGGCATCAAGAATCAGCTCAGGGGGTTCTAGAATAAAGAGAACAGTACTTTCAGATTTGATTTGCTAATATATTTTCCACAAAAGCATATACAGGGAGACACCTGCCTTCCTTGCAAATCCAGCTGAGAACATTGTACTCACCAAGTCTGTCTTTTACTAGCACTGGCTCGGGAACATGAGCTGGATTTGATTCACCAGCTTCATTAACTGCTATTACTCTAAACTTATACGTTTGACCATCCCGAAGACCAGTAACTTTATATTTAGTTTCAGGACATGACTCAGGAGTATGATTGGCTCTTCTCCACTCTTCATCTCCAACTTTCTGGTACTCAACAATATAACCCAGAATCTTGCTCCCACCATCATGACGTGGTGGCTGCCAAGTTAGGTCAACTGAATTACACGTTGTATCTATTGCTTCAGGATTAACAGGTGGACTGGGTTTAGCTACATAATAAAAGGGAAAAAAAGAAAGGAGTTAAAATATTCTTGAACACAAAGTTGGATAACATGAAAACAGAATGAATGCTTTAATACTATACCAATGGGATCTTTAGCAAAGACTGGTTTAGATGGTGGGCTTGGATCTCCGATACCAATTTCGTTTTCTGCAGAAACCCGGAATTCATACTGACACCCTTCGAGAAGATCAGGAACCCTAAATTTAGTATATGGATGGATAGGCTCTTTGGTAACTCTAATCCATCGTTTAGACATAGTTTCCCTCTTTTCCAGGATATAGTTTGTGATGGGCTTTCCTCCATCATTTGGCTTTTTCCAGGTTACTAATGCAGAGTCTTTGGTAACTTCTGTAACAATTGGCTGCTCAGGTGCATCAGGAACCTCTGTAATAAACATTATCAAAATGTGTTAGAAAATATTTTTCTGTTAACAACATCAAATAATGAATCACTAAAATGAAATGTAATGCATACTGAAACGATCTTTGGCTTTCATTGAATCAGACACCAGAGCATCACTTATTCCATACAGATTTTCAGCACGTATCCGGAAAATATAATCTTTTCCTTCAAGCAGTTTAGAAACTTTGCATGTTGTTTTAGCACTTGCAGATGTCACAGGCATCCAAATATCTTTGCCCACCTCATTCTTCTCAATAATATAATTGGTAATTTCACTGCCTCCATCATCTAAAGGTGGCTTCCAAGAGATAACCATGTGATCTTTGGACACCTCATCAAAAATAACTGGTCCCACTGGTGGTCCAGGACGGTCTGCAGGGAAAAAAAAAAATCACAGCACAAAATATTATTTCCACTTCTACTTTGGAAAGAACAGGGCTTCTATTCTTTTTGACAAATAATACTTACCAACAACATTAACTTGACAGACACCTTTCCTAGAGCCTGTGCTATTCTCCACAACCACACAGTATTTGCCAGAGTCTGAACGTTTGGCCTTGATCTTCTCTAGAGTCAGTGTTGTCGGAGTGGTCTTTATATGAGTGCGATCATCTTCTAGGACATCACCTTCATCTTTGAACCAAGTAACCTTAGGCTTTGGTTTGCCTGAGTAATGGCCAGTGAGGGCAAAAGCTTCACCAACTCGAATCGTGATCTTATCTCTGAAGTCGAGGTCTAGTGTTGGAGGAGCTAAAATGTACAATTGTAAAGGCAAGTCAGTTTTACTGAGGCTTTAGGTAAATCTATAAATGTACAAGTTTTCAAAGTATAACCTGCAGTAGACACCTACCCAGCTCATCCTTGCAAGTGATTGGCTTGGTGCAAAATGATGGCTTGCCTTGTCCAACAATATTGACGGCACTGACACGGTACTCATAGGTATCACCTTCCTTTAAGCCTTTAACAGTGTATTTTCTGCTAAGCAAGTTGTCCTGTGTAACTTTGTGGAACTTCTCAGTTCCAATGAGACGACTTTCTAGGACATAGTTAATAATTTCTGATCCGCCATCATACTTTGGAGGATTCCAAGTCAAAGTAACAGAATCTTTAGTAACTTCTTTGACTTCTAGGTCTTCAGGACGCTCTGGTACAGCTGCAAGTATAAGTATGGAATGATCATGAAAAAATTGTCATGTTAAAAATGAAGTAGAATGTAGTAAGGAATACTTTATGAGGATTGCATTTAAACGTTAAACTATGTGCTCTGAACAGTAACAAAATAGATCTCATCACAGAACTATTAGAGCTAAAAAAGACCCAATAAAATCTAATTTCCTCTGACAGATCAGATGAGGAAATAGAGGATCATTGAGGCCAAATGATTTAGGAAAGTTCTTCCAGAGTTGGTATTTTTAGAGTTAGAAAACATTTCATGTTTATATAATTAGGTGGGAAATTAAAAAAAAAATCAGTGTAGTATACATGGGAAGATTTGAAGAATCAGATATATTCCTATAATCTCTTTCACAACCACATTCAAATACTACCAACATCAGATAGTGAGTATTTGTCTAATGAACGCTTTTCAAATGAATGAAATGTTTGGCATTTATACACATATTTTGTCACCATATTTGTTTTTATTAATTGAGTGAAGAAGTGATAAAGGATGAAATTGCCTTAAATTGCACTTACTTATTGGATCTCTGATGACAAGTTCATTTGTTGTCTCAGTGAATGGGCCCATGCCAATACTATTTTCAGCTGCAATTCGGAAGAAGTAGGCTTTTCCTTGAATGAGACCCTGGACGGTAGCATTTTGTCGAGTAACTGTATATGTCACTGGGGTCCATGCTTTGCGATCAGCTTCCCGCTTTTGAATGACATAATTGGTGATTGGAGAGCCTCCATCATCTTCTGGAGAAAACCATGTCAGTTTGCAGGAGTCATTGGTTAGGTTGTCAGCCAAGAATGGTGTTCCAACAGGACCCGGCACATCTGTAAATAAGAGGGAATGATTTCTCGTTGTTTGTCTTCAACGAACTACAGGGCTCAATGTTTGTTACCCTCTGTTTTTTAAAAGGAAATAAAAATATCGTTAGGAGAAAATAAGATTTTGGGTCTATTAATTGAGTTGTTTTTCCTCCCCTTGGTATCTATTTTCAATCATGTTTTTAAATGAAGTAGGTTTGCAACAGTTACTGGTTGTCTCTGTTTTAGTAGAAGCTGAAGGAACAGTAATTTTATTTTTAATAATTTGTGAGTCAGATAGGAGGGAGCTTCTGGGAGGAGAACCCTCTGAGGGAGACAGGAGAGGGTGAGGAGTGGCATGGCTACTTTTGTGTCCAATTTACTCTACAGAAAGAAAAGAGAGAACGAGCTTTTTTTCTGGGTGCCAGTGAATCAACGAGCAGCACAAGAGGTCCCAAATCTCAGAATGACCTTTGAGAGAGTTGAAATTGAACCTGGAATTGTGTTAGTTGTCAAATTAAAATAATAGTCTTTGGGTAAAAGGGTGTTTAGGAGCTTGAAACTAACTTAAAATCTTGTAGAATTACTACTCAATGAGATATTAATATTTTTCTTTATGCCATTTTTATTAATGAAACCACAACATGTTTTTATAACATTAATTGTGTTCAATAGAGAATCGGCACATAAAAACTGGCTGCTTGTCCCTGGAGACGTGTTAAGAGAGAGATATGAGTGGGAGGGCTTCACTCTCTGAGCAAATCACTGGAATAAAGCAGCCAGCGAGAGGAATGAAAAAGCTTTGTAAAGTTCAACTCAATATTCAGTGACTAGAAATGCAATGTTGATAACCAAATATGGTTCTTCTCTTCCATTAGAATACTGAAACCCTTCAAAGGAATTTTTGCAGTATTACGATAACTAGCAAATAAAGATATTAATCCCATGCTGTGAAAAAGGACAACCTTAGCAAATCATGAAACCTTCTTGTACATTTGTAGGGACGTTGCTTTTATGAAAACTATAGAATAGCATACTAAATGCTTATGGTGGCATGTTATATAAAAAGGCAACACACAAAACTTTATAGGAATACAGCCATATAAAATATGTATAGGATAAAGAAGCAAGGAGGAAATCTTTTAAAAAAAGCTAATTGTGGTCAGTGGGATTGTGGGCGATTTTTCTTATTTTCCAAATTATTCATAACATAGTTTTATTATAACATAGCTTTGTTGTAGGTGAAATAAAAATGTTATTTTTAAGTTGCATGGACAAATTGAAAGTATTTACCTAATACATCAACGATAATTGTCTTCTTCCTTTCTCCCCCTTCATTTTTGGCAAGAAGAGAATAGATGCCTTGGTGGCTCCTCTGGCAATTCTTGATAACCATGGATGAGCTAATGGCTGTGGACTCAATGGTGGCTTCTTGAGGTAATGCTCTTTCATTCATACTCCAGGTGATGGTTGGAGGAGGCTTTCCAGAAACATAGGCGATGATCCGGATAACCCCTCCAGCGTGGACCACAATTCTGTCTCTGACGCTGGCATCCAGCTGAAGGTCAGGTGACACTGGAAAACAATTGAAAATTACAAATGTCATTTTCATTTCCAATCCAAAATGCAAATATACATAAACATAATAGAAGTATTAATTACCAATTCTGTCCTTCATTTCAAGGGCATCTTGGACTTCTCCAGGTTCTCCAATGCCAGCAATATTGACTGCTCTAACTCTGAATCTGTAGAATGCTCCTTCTTTTAATCCTGTCACAACAAGTTTTGTTCCTCTCACTTCTTTATCTTTACCCTAGGGGAAAAAATCACAAGCGTTTTATAATTAAAATAGTTCTTGTTGTTTTAATAGCTTTCTAAAGCATAACCAATGATATATTTAACTACTGTTTTGGGGAAGATTGTTGCTCGTTTGGGTTTCAGGAATGAGATATTACAGGTAAACACTGATGCAATATCTTGCCAGGAATTATGTTTTAAAATTACGGTGAAATGATTAAAGAACTGTACTGCTCAATTATTTTACCTTTTCAGGATATAGCCAAAAGATAAATTAATAATAACATGACTTAACTTTTGGTTAGATTTTCGACATAACAGATGTTTGGATTATCAGTTATAATTGTGTTATTTTTCTGATTTCTTAATCCAAAATAGGAATTAATGGAATTGACAATAACCACTACATTTTTAGTTTATTCATAGTATGTATCCATAATGCCAAGTGTTAGTTACCTTTTCCCATTCTTCTTTTCCTTCTTCTTTAAATTCAACGATGTATCCAGTTACTTTAGATCCACCATCTTTTAGTGGGGGAGACCACTCCAAATCTGCAGTTGATTTAGTCCAGTCTGTGACTTTGGGAAATGGAGGACCAGGAGGGGCTAGAAAGAACCAGTATACATTAGTGTCCTTAACATTTCCGTGGTACTTTGGAAAGAAAAAAAAAAAAGGAATGGTTTCAAGGCTTACCAACTGGATCTCTAGCAGTCACTGGATCTGATGGCACACTTGCTGGACCCACTCCAGCAGCGTTAATTGCATATACTCGGAATTGATAATCAGAACCTTCAATAAGACCAGTCACCTTATAGGAAACACCCAAAGTCATGGCTTTGATAGGGTCTCGGTTAACTCTCTTCCATCTCTTTGAAGTTGTGTCTTTCATTTCTAGCCAGTATCCTGTTACAGGAGAGCCTCCATCATATTCTGGCTCTTCCCAGTTGACAGTCATGGAGTTACGAGTCACGCTGCTAACAGTTGGTTTATCTGGTGCTCCAGGGACAGCTGTGAAAAAAACACATTGTGGATAAGTAATTATGAAAAACACAAATAAGAATGACTCTGTACACAAAACATGTCCTACTCACAGAAGAGGTTTCTTGCTGTTTCAGGTTCACTGTCAAGAGGCTCCCCAATGCCATATTTATTCTGGGCCATGATTCGGAATACATATTCATGGCCTTCTAGCAATTTGGGAATTGTGTATGTGCACTCTTTAGGTTCACTGGAGACACGCACCCATGTCTTCCTGTTAGCTTCTCTTTTCTCAATTACATAGTTTGTAATCTTAGACCCACCATCATCTTTAGGTGGAAGCCAAGATAATGTCATTTGGTCTGCTGAAATAGATTCAAACTTTATTGGTCCTATTGGAGGGCCAGGACGACCTAAAGTGGTTTCAAAAGGAGAAAACTTTATTAGTAGAAGGATTTTTAAAGCCAAATATTATATCCATGAACAGGAAAACATGTAGTTTTAATAAAGCATGCAATCTTTACCAAGGACATTCAATCTCATCTCCTTTGATGCTGTTCCCAGATTATTCACAGCTGTGATGGTATATAAGGCAGTGTCACTCCTGCGAGACTGTGGAATAACTAAGGTGCAAGTATCATCCACCACCAGTTTGTTGACATGCGTGTCATAGAGAACTGGTTCTTTATTATCAGGCTTCTTTGGAGGAGCTTTAAACCAGGTTAGAGTTGGGAACGGCACACCTTTAATTTTGGCCACGATATTAACATCAGTTCCTTCTTCAACCTCCATGAATTCTTTTAGATCAATTGATGGTGGGCCTAGATTATTAAAATAAGTTGTCATTAGGAACATAAAGCTCTGAAGGCTAGAAAGTAGAATTCACAGTGACTATAAAGCTATTTGGATCTATTATAAGCAGGCTTTGTAGCCTGGGCCAACGTAAACAACAGATCTGTCTTCAACTAATTTATATCCGTTTGGAGAACAGGTGCATGTGGTCATTATCCTTTATCTACATGTGGCTATGTATCAGCTATTGCCTCTCTTTTACCTGGCATCATTATGCATGTAGATATTGAAAAAGGACAGAGAGAAGTGACAATTGTAGTAGCTTAGGCTTGGGAGGTCTTCCAAGATATTCCCTTTAGTATTTATGTTGAATTCTGAGGGGACCTACTATGTTCATTCTGAGATGAATTCCCATTTGGAGAAATATAACTGCTAGTAGAGGCAAAACAAATTTTCATTTCCCATGAATTTAGTATAAGAATGTGCCAAAAGAGTTGTAACTATAGCTCTCCTAAATTTAGAAAAGAGAATTGTAGACATACACAACAATAGGGATGGCGACAATAATTAGATGAAGAATTACCATATTTGTGTGGATATTTTATCCATTAAAATAGATAGAGAATAGAGAAAAAGAAACTTGATTGTGAAGATAAGTGGGTCTGGCAGTTGCTGAGCAAAGAACTGGTTACTTGGTGCTCCTTTTGAGGAGCATACGGAGGAAGTGCCCTGATTTCTGATAAGTAAAACAGCCTGCCCTGGAGAAAAATTATAGTAAGGAAATTCCAAACATCATCTCCTTTAATTCAAGGGAAGGTCATATGGAAGGAAATATGATAATTCTATGGAACTTGAGGGAATGAGTGATTGAGTAATGTGCCCGTCTCTACACTCAACCCATGGTGCTTCCCGCTGTATGGACAGACCTCTTTTTATTTTGGGTTATTATTAAATATATAGAAAGGTGTTCACAAAGAGGCAATTCTGTTAATATGTTGGTACTTACAGGTCTGGTCTTTGACAATCACAGGACCTACAGTGGTCGAAGGTTTGCTGACTCCCGCGGCATTGACAGCTTTGACTCTGAATTCATATTCCCCACCCTCCGTGAGGTCCTCAACGGTAAATTGCAGTTCTTCCACATCACGCCTATTGCACTGTTTCCAGGCTTCTTTCTTTGTCCCAGTAGGGTCCCATGCAAGGCACTCAACAATATAGTGGGTCACAGGGGAGCCCCCATCATTCCTTGGAGGTTTCCATGACAGGTGTACTGTGTTCTTTGTTATGAGGCCAATCTTGAGTTTAATAGGGGGATCAGGTGGATCTTTAAAAGCAGTGAAAGGAAGTATTAAGCATTATTCATAACAACATATTTTTCATGTTTGAGATGCCAGTTTAATCATAGATTTACAAACTTACATATTGGATCTCTGGCAGTGGTCCTCTGAACGGTTTCCACAGGTGCGCCAATGCCAAAACGGTTTTCTGCTCGCACGCGGAAGAAATATTGCTGTTCAGAGATGAGATCTGGAACTACAAAGGTGGTGCTTCCACAGTTTGGATTGACTTTCGTCCAGGCTTTGCCATCAATAGTCTTCTTCTCAATAACATAGCCTTTGATCCTGTCTCCTCCATCATCATCTGGCATCTTCCATGTAAGTCTGCAACTACCCCTTGTGATGTCACTGACTTTCAGATCTTTGGGTGGCCCTGGTACATCTGTCGGATGCACGTCACAGTATAAACAATGCTGCTTTTTACAAATCATTTGTTCTTACTTTATAGTAACTTTTAAAATTCTTCTTACCCATGACTTTAACTCTGCAATTTGCCGTTTTTTGTCCTGCTTTATTCTTGGCTGTGATGCTGTATTTGCCTGAATGAGATCGTTTACACTCGGGAATGACAATCACTGATGAGTTTTCAGCAGTCTCCAGCTGCACAAAAAAAAACAGTCACCATACACTGAGTGAAATAATAGCAGTATTGAAGTCAACTAGTTCTGAATCATTTCAATTTTGTCTTTTTACCTGTGCATCTTCAGGTATATCATGAACTCCATCCTATTAGAAAAGAAGACAGTCAGTTGGACTGTAAGTATTCCTCAGAGTGATTTCAGTGGGAGACAGGGAATTACAATTTTTTTTACCTTCATCACTTTCTTTGCCTTTCCATCAAATTCCCAAGATGATTTTGGTGTGGGGCGTCCCTTGATGACAGCAGGAATCCTAATCTGTGTGCCAGCTTGACATATCAGACAGTCTTGTGCTCCAATGTCAATGAAAACTTCTGGTACCTCTGTAATATCATGAATAATATACCGGGATTCAGCTCACCATTTTCAAGAAAGTAACTGACATATGTATTTTCAGTAAATGAATTAATTTTATAATAACATCAAAAGATGAATACGCAAAAGAAAACTAAATAGGAAAGAGAAAAGGATGAATATGTAAATGGAATAAGGACTAGTACCTTGAATCTCAGTGGCAGGGATCTCTCCAGTTGCATCACTTGGTTCAGATTCACCAGCTTCATTGACAGCTTTCACTCTGAATCTGTACTTCCTGAGTTCTTTCAAATTCGGTACCACACATTCACAAGTAGTTAGAAGTTTGTCTGGTTCGTTTACTCTTTTCCAGTCAGTAGTACCTTCTTCTTGCATTTCTACAATGTATCCTTTGATTGGACTGCCCCCATCTTTGGCTGGAGGTTTCCATGCTAGTGTGATGCTGGACTTTGTTTTGTCTTTGACCTCTGGACAAGAAGGTGGTCCAGGTGGATCTAATAAGAAAAATAAAAACACAAAATTTTGAAACAGATTGAATGGTATACGTGTGTGTGCGTGTGTATGTGTGTATGAACATATACCATAAGGATGTTTTACTATATGTGATATTTTATTTTTAATATATTAACATATTAAAATAGAAATGCCTAAAGAATAAACTACCTTCTAGAGAAGGGAAATATAAGAAACAGTCTATTTTTATTTAGCCCTAATGCCAAACAAAGAAAGCAAACAACTAACTAGGATTAGAAAGCCCACTCACTATCTCTACCTAGATTTACATTCTATTTATACATGATTGGTGAAAATCTATTTTACTTTTAATATTCTTTTGAAGAGATTCTGCAATATTCTCTATTAAAAACTTATTTTAATTTACTATAAAATTAAAAATGATTACATCATTAGCTGGTAAACCTTTGAACGCAAACTAATCTTAATGCTCTACATAGTCATTGTCTACGATAGTCACATATCAATCCTTTACAGTTCTGACAGTGCTTTACAATTACAGAAATTCTTTTACTCTATTTGTCTTTTTAACCCTAGATCTTCCCTCTCTAGTGCAGTGCCTAGCCCAGTTTGCATGTTTAGTACTAGCTTGCTGAATGAATGAATGGCCACTATATATATATATATATATATATATATATATATATATATATATATATATATGTAAAATCAGCTATATATGTTAAAAAAATATATATATATATACTATATATATATGCTCCACATAGAACTTAGAGTATTTTAAGTCTTCTTTTTAACAAATAGCTGATTTTTTTTCCCTACAGAGAATCTAGTCAGATATATTATATAATAAATGGAATTAATCATTAAGGTCATGATATTTTAATTTTTGAACTGATCTCCTCATAGATATTTCAGAAGAATTTTCTTTTATTTGACCCTGCAAACTATGCTTGAGAATTTTGTATCTTTGTTCAATAAACATTACTGAAAAGTTAACCACCTTTTGCTTTTTGTTGAACTCCTACTGGAAGTTTTGACTATTTTTTAGTAGGGGAAATAAATTTCCACCGTATCTATTAAAATAGAGGTTTACTAAGGTATCGGAGTAGAGAGGAGCTTATAATACAGGGTCATTAATATTGTGATTCTTCAAAATACTAGGTTTAATCCAAGAGTTTAAAAACTATATGATTTTACATATGTGTGTGCATATCTATGTATGTATGTATACATATATATAGCTATGTATATGAACTGTGTGTATATATATATGTACGGTATATACATATATACACATATACACACATATATACTTCTGATAGTCTATGTAAGTATGAAACTTTTAACTTTAATAAAATAATTTGGGATAAAAAAATACAAGAAATTTAAGGTCAGAATTATCCATTTAGTTGCTTTGGCTTTTATAAATTCCAGAAATGGAAGCATACTTACATATGGGGTCTCCTGCAATAGCTGGATCTGATGGTTCACTGGGAGGGCCAATTCCTGCGGCATTTATTGCCATTGCTCTGAATTGGTATTTAACACCTTCAATCAAACGGGGAACATTAAATTCCAAGCCTTTCATTCCCGCTTTGGTTATTGGTGCTCGGCTAACACGTGACCAGTAGACACCCCCCTCTTCTCTCTTCTCCAGCCAGTAACCAGTAATTGGAGAGCCGCCATTGTCCGAAGGAGGAGTCCAGCTCACTAGCATTGATCCTTTGGTGCGCTCCAAAACTTTTGGTTTTCCCGGAGGTCCAGGAAGGCGATAAGGATCTTGCACAACCACTTTATCTGATTTGCACTCATCACTGGTTCCATATTTATTCACTGCCCTCACTCGGAACTCATACTGACCATTGGGGATAAGTTTCCAGATCTAGAAATAAGATGAATAGTAAATTCTTAAAAAGAATATACTTAAGTTGATTTTCACTTATTTTAAAATTAGTTATGTTGGTAGGAAAGACTATAAAAAAGAAATGTCTATAAACTCAAATATATAGTTTCAAAATATGTAGACTTAAACATGGAGAAAGCCTTTTAAAATGAGAATATGTAAGTTTAATGCACCTGATAGTGGATCTTTCAAGTAAAAGAGACTGTATATCAAATAATTGTATTTACTAAGTGGCCTTACATGTGTGGAGCTAAAAACCACAATAAAGCTTTTTGTGTGTTGTTTTGAGTTTAATCATTAAATCCCAAGCTTATGCTAGAACGTTGTTTATTCCGGGCCATGTCCTTTTAATGTGCATAATATTTAAAAGTGTTTACCCCATATCTCCTCTCTACAGCAGTGTTGGAGACTTCCTCCCATTCGGTTTTCTTCCTACTTGCATCACGTTTGTCAATAACATAATGGGTGATCTCACTGCCACCATTGTCTAGAGGGGCATCCCATGTCAAGTAGCAAGATCCAGCTTTAATGTCAGTCACAGCAAGATTTCTTGGTGGGGATGGACGATCTGGAAGGAAACCAATAGAGATTGAGAAGACAATCCTTAAGCAGACACTGGATTTCATTTTGATATATAAGAAAGCACATCACTTACCATATACTTCAACATGAACATTTCGGAACACTGAGCCCAGGCGATTGGAGGCAGTAATTGTGTACGTGCCTTTATCCTCCCGGAAGGCTTTGGGAATGCTAAGCTCAGTCTTTGCCTCACTTCGGGATACTTCTTCTTTGGTTATCTTCAGTGCATCAGTAGGTTTTTCAATCACAGTTTCATTCTTGGACCACTCAATCTTAGGCATTGGAAGGCCTGTCACATCTGCGGGGATGTTAACAGGCTCTCCAGCCTTAACTTTGATAGTGTCTCCTCGAACAGATAGGCGCAATTTAATAGTTGGAGGCACTGCAAAGAGAAGGGAAAGAGAAAAAAAATGAGCAAAGTCATAAGGATGTTTGCTCAACCCATGAGATAAAGGAGACACTGTAAATTGTATTAAAATTATTATGTTCAGATTCCACACCTTCATCATCTTGTATGACCACATTGAGAGGCAGGGATGGTTCACTTTCACCAATTTCATTGACAGCTTTGACACGAAACTCATACATTTGGTGCTCATCAAGATTTTCAACCAGAAAAGATGTGGTTGGGCAGAGTCGCTTGTTAACTCTTTCAAAGTCAGGTTTGTCGTGACGCCGTTTTTCAATAATATAGCCTTGGATGGGGCTGCCGCCATCACTGCGGGGCTCTTTCCAGTCAAGGGTGATAGTGGACTTCGTCCTTTCTGTATATATGAGCCTCTCAGGAGACGTCGGAGGACCTTAAATTTAACCAGAGGCAAGTTGAAATGACAAGCATGAGATAAATATTCATGTAAGAAATACATCACTTCAAATTAATTATGTGAATTATGGGTTTCTGTTTGGCATAACCTTACATCCATCTTTAAACTCCTTCTTAAAACATCTGTTATGAGAATTATAACAGAAAAATTATAGGCAGAATTTTTCTTAGTAAACTTTAGAGTCAAGATTATTAATTGAAAAGAAATCAAAGGGCATGCATGATTTTTTTATATTTAGCATTTTTGATATATTGGCTCTGTCACTGGGGAAGCTTCTAATCCTAATGAACTAGGAGAGCCGGTTGTGAAGCACTGCTTTGGATGACCAGCTGAGAGCAAAGTGTTTCCTCTTTTATTAACAGACAATGGATATGTCTACTGAACATGTTCCCTCAAGCGTGGGTTTAAAATGGGGTGGAAAGAGAATTTCTGCAATGTTGCTGTAGTTTGGTGCCCCGTAGGACACAAACCAAAAGAATAAGCTTTGAATGGTGAAACTAGACCCAATCCACTCTTACTGACTACTACTGCAACCAGAAGCAGAGCTTTGTAGTGGAAGCCCAGCTCATTTCTGATCCTCTGGCATAACTTGAGCTATCATGGAGATTCTGAGAAGAGCTCTTACAGTGGTGTAGGATGTAATTTTGTTTTGTTTTGTTTTTTGGGTGGTGGTGGAGGAGGAATAACTCCTTCTGTCTCTTTGGGAATGGGTCATCCTCAAAGACTTTGCTTTCCTGGATGGAACGTCCATATGCATTACTAAGTGTGTGCAATTTTAGGTTTTAATATTTGTTCATATTTGTCAAGAAGATTTCCTTTGGTTGGCTTTTACACTTTGGTGGCTCTTTATGGTTTGGGACCTCCATATCTTTCCAGTGTGGGACCTACTTGAAGGCTAAAGGAAGACTAAGGCCTTTATCCTAAGGTAATATCTGTCCTGTAATCTTTCAAAATCAATGAACTCTCTTTAACTACTAGACTATTAAATTAATTACTCCAGTGTATTCTATTGCAAAGATGTAAGATTTCTAAACTATTTTAAGGTTATTGCTTAGTTCTAGTTAGATTCAGGTTTTTTGCTTGGTTTTGTGCAAAAACTACAGTGAGCGAAAAATTATAGCAAATATGGTATTCTTCAAGTTGTTGTTGTTTTTTATTTACCTTTCTAATTATTGTCTAGCTAGAGATCTTGAGACTGGAAGTTTGAAGCCATTAGACTCAACAAATAAATGCCATAACTGGAAGCAGATAATATTTACTTTATAAACACAACGAAAACTTTCTTTTTTACCTAGTGGATCAACTGCAAGAATTGGTCCTATTTCAACAGGAGGACCACAGCCAAACTTGTTCTTGGCAATCACACGGAACTTATATTCTTGTCCCTCAAGGAGACCTGTGATGTCACATTTAGATCTCTCAGTCTCTATTGGTTGTCTCCAAGTATGCATCTTGGCATCCTTTCTTTCAATAATAAAGCCCGTGATTTCACTTCCTCCATCATCTGCTGGGTCAGACCAGTTAAGCAGACACATCTTTCTGTTTGTTACAACAGGTTTTAAGTCAAGAACTGGACCAGGGACATCTGAAAAAGAAAACAACCAAAAAAAAAATCAATGTAATAAGATAGCACCACTTAGGAAAATCCCATGAAAAGCCACATAACATTCCTTACCAAAAACTTCTACCCTGGCTGCCGCAAATTTGGAACCACAGCTATTGGTAGCTGTAATAATATATCTGCCACGATCTTTTCTTAGTGCAGACTTGATCATTAATTCAGATTTGGTTCCAACGTTCTCTATTATAACACGGTCTTTATCCAGTTCTCCTTCTTCTATAGTCCATACTTTTGTGGGTACTGGACGGCCAGTTACCACAGCTGGAATTTTAAGAGTCTTCCCAGCCATTATTTGTATTCCAGCCTTGACGGAAACATCCAGTTCCACATTTGGAGGCTCTATTGAAAGAGAACAATCATACATTAGCTCAAGAAAATTAAAAAAAAAATCCCATACTGGGAAAATATCCATAATCTTTATCATATAACTGTTAAGCACCTTGTGGTTCAGCCACAGTAACAGGTTCTGTTTCTCCAGGTGGTCCTTCTCCTGCAACATTGACGGCACTCACTCGAAGTTTGTAATCAGCACCCTCTCGGATTTCTTTGACAGTGTACTGGCGGACCTTGATCATCTTCTCTGTGCAGCGTGACCATTCATTTGTGCCAACCAGCTGCTTATCCACAAAGTAGCCAATAATTTCCCCACCACCATTGAAAGCTGGGGGTTCCCATTGTAATTCAATAGTTGTACAGCTTGTGTCAGTGACTCTTGGGACAGGTGGCCCAGGTAGAGCTAGAATGCAGACAAACAAATCAAAACTCACTGATAGTGTCAAAATGTACAGTAGCTTATCTATACCACTTTTGTTTCTTCCCACGGTGCAATGTATGTGTAATATGGGTTAGTGCTGTTTTGTGAGGCTATTAGGTTATATATACGTAGATGTTTAAAACTTTACATTGTAACCTCAAAATATATGGCCATAGTCATTGCTAGTATTTTGTTTGATTTTTCCAGCTTTATTGAATATTATTGACATGGAAATATTTAGGTTTAAGGTGTACAACCTGATAATTTGATATATATATATATATATATATATATATATATATATATATATATATATATATATATATTGTGAAATGATTACCACAATAAGGTTAGTTAACACCTCCATCCCCTCACATAATTACCATTTCATTGTAGTGATAACATTAATTTACTCTCTTAACAACTTTCAAGTATATAACACAGTACAGTTAATTATAATCACCATGCGGTACCCCATTTTCTTCTTAAGCAATTACTTACAGATTGGATCATGTGCTGTTTTGGGGTCTGAAGGAGGACTGAACTTTCCAGGTCCAGCTGCATTTTCAGCACACACTCTGAAGACATAGGTGAGTCCTTCTAATAGGCCTTCTACATTGGTCTTCAAAGCACTCAGAAGGTTTTTGTTGACACGAGACCAATGTGTACTATTAACCTCACGTTTTTCAAGCCAGTAACCCAAGATGGGGCTTCCATTATCCTTTGGTTCATTCCATTTCACTAGCATACTGTTGTTGGTAACATCTTCCACAATAGGCTTATCAGGTGCATCAGGTGGTTCTGATAAAAAGAAATAGCATATTTGAATTAATTCCCTTGGATGACATAAAATTCAAATTTACAAGCTGTGGTAATTCATATACCAACACATATGATAAAAAGGCAAAATTTAGATGTTAAAGAAACCTTACCAAATGGATCTTTAGCTGTAAGTGGCTTTGAAACACATGGTGGTCCAGGCCCGAACCTATTTTCAGCTCTTACACGGAAGAGGTACTCTTTTCCTTCAATCAATTTGGTCACCGAATATTTGCAATGTCTAAGTGTTGAAGTGATAACAATCCATTCTGAGTCAGGTTTTGTCTTGTCTCTCTTTTCTAAAGTGTAGTTTATAATTTCACTGCCACCATCATCAAGGGGTGGTTCCCATTTGCAGAGGACTGAGTTCTTTCTAATATCTTCAAATACAAAATTGATTGGTGGTCCTGGTGTATCTAATATTTCAAAAAAGAGCAGTGATTAAGAACTTGTGTGGAAATAGTTGCAGCAGAAAATGTAAATGTTAGTATGCTCCTTTCACGTAAACTTCTGTTTCTCCTATTTCTGTCTATCTTTTTATCACATTAGCTAATGAATAACAAGGTCAGTTGATTTCCTTTAATAGCCAGGAGAAAAAAATGGGACTGAGGACACCTTACTGAAGCTATTTTCCACTTCTTTTAACTCCCCCCCAAACTTTTCATTTTTGTTTTACTAAAACTCTTATATTGGGAAGAGTAGTTTTAACTACTTACCCAGCACAGTGACAGTACAAGGAGCTTTTGCGATACCATGGTCATTTTCGACTTTGATCATATACAGGCCATGGTCAGGTCGGAGAGAATCTCGGACGCGTAACTGAGATTCTCCTTTTTTACTATTGTCAATGCTCAAACGTTCTGGCAGAGGCAGGACAAATGGTTCTTCTTCTTGAACTTCACCCTTCTTCCTCCTAATTGTGGGTGCTACTTGCTTCTTAATTTCCTCTGGTGTAATAACTTTTTCATCCTTTAGCCATGTAATAGATGGGTAAGGTGACCCAGAAATAGTTGCATCAAGTGCTATTTCATCACCTCGTTTCACTTCTAGGCTTGTTCTCATAATGACTTTTGGAGCATCTATATTGATTAAAAACAATATTTGGTTTTAATTCTGATGAAAATATCTGACAAAACATTATTCTAAAATGCCAACCTCTTGAAATGAAGCTTACCGATAGGATCTACAGCTTTGGTTGGAGGAGTGGCCCGAGAAGGTTCACCAATACCAGCCGCATTTTCTGCTCGTACACGGAACTGGTATTCCTTTCCCTCTTCAAGTCCTTTTGCTGTGTAGGTCAGAACCGGTACCAGGTGTTCATTACATCTCTTCCATCTGTCTTCACCCTTAGCAATCTTCTCTATGATGTAACCCATTATCTTGCTACCGCCATCGTACAAAGGTGGCTTCCATGTAATGGTCATCGCCTCAGCGGTAGGATTATGAACCTCAACATCTATAGGTGGATCAGGGGGCTCTGAAGAGCAAGAAAAAAAAACTGTTAATATAGAGAAGCCCATCTTCTTAAAATAAATTGCATATTTATTCCTACTATATTACACTCATGCCTAAACTTACGCTTTGGATCTTGAGCAATGACTGGATTTTTCAGTTCAATATATTCTCCTCCACCAATCTTGTTGACAGCTTTAACACGGAAGAAGTATTCACCATTTGGTATGAGATCTTTTACATTCCAAGATAATTTATTCTCACCAGACATGACTGGTATATATGTCCTTCTCCCAGCTTCTCTGCGTTCCAGGACATAATGAAGAATTGGGCTCCCACCATCAAATTCTGGAGGTTCCCAGGTTAATTTACAAGAACTCTTGGTCACGTCACTTGCTTTAATAGCTTTGCATGGTCCAGGTAGGCCTATTAGCAATATAATTGATAATAATTATTGTAATCTGAAAATTCAGCATATTACTATATTACTAGCACACTCTTTCTCTAAGTGGGACCATTCACATTTGAATGGGACAATCTTTGATGTTCAGGAGTGTTCCTTACACTGCAGGCCATTTAACATCCTTGGCTCTCAGCTACTAAATGTCAGTAGCTCCCCCTGAGTCTTTGTTCCAAGAAAAAATGGACCCCCAAATTTCCAAACACCATTTGTATGTGTGGGAGGAGAGGGCAGTAAATATTACTATCCCTGGTTGAGAACACTACGGAAAAATGCAAATACAATTAATAAAGGCATACTGGTCATTTTAACATACTTTGGGTATGCTGTGTCTTTCCTTTAAGTAAGTACCTCACGGGCAAATAATTACTACAGAAATAATTTAGTCTAATCAGAGCGTAACTACCAATTTCATCTCTTGCTTCTCATATTGGAGAAAATAATCTGAAAGGACATTTAATTTCCTAATGGCCAACTCATGAAGCCATTTATACTGACACTACAGAGTTAACTAATTTTCCCAGCACATGAAGAATGTCTAGTGCTTCATCAAAGAATGATTACCTATGACTTTGACATTGATGGAGGCAGTTGCTGAGCCGAGCTTATTCTCCAGTGTAATGGTGTAAACTCCAGCATCTGCATGGACACTCTTGGGAACTTCGAGGTGTGCAGAGATGTGATCACTCTTCATTGTTAATCTATCGCTTGCTTTAACTTCCTTGCCATCTTTATGCCAACTAGCGGTTGGAACTGGGACAGCTCTGAACGGAACAGGAATGCTTAATTTTTCACCTTCAATAACAATAATGTCATGAGTCTCCAGATCAATTGTTGGCTTGCCTGTAAGATAGAATCCAAAAGAGGAAAAGAGTATGGCAAAGGCAATGCATGAGTAAAGGCCTGTTTTATTAATTATAAAAGAAACTGTGTTCTTACAGTCTGGGTCTTTGGCAACCACGTTTTCAGAGATTTCAGATGGCTCACTGACACCAACAGCATTGACAGCTCTCACTCTCAGCACATACTCCTTGTCAGGAACGATACCTTCCTCAACCTTGAATTTCAAGTCTTTTATTGGGCGAGAATTAACTCGCATCCATTTCTCAGTGCCTACTGGACACATTTCAACATGGTACCCTATAATAGGACTTCCACCATTTTTCTCGGGAGGCTTCCAAGCAATGTCAATGTGCTTTCTACCAGCATCAGTCACATGCAGGTCAAGGGGAGGTGAAGGAGGACCTGAAAAAGAAATGAAACGTTCACATTGACAATCTCATCATTAAGCTCTAGACAATATCCTTTGTATAGTCAGCATGACTTACTTGTTGGATCTTCAATTGACAGGATTTCTGTGGGTTCACTCGGGTGGCCAACTCCAGCTTCATTTTCTGCCCGAACCTGAAACTGGACCTCTGTGCCTTCAATGACATCAGTTACTCTGAAGTTACAGTCGGGGCCTGAGGTCCTCCCAGCTTTCACCCAACGGGTACCTAACTTTTCTTTCTTCTCAATGATATATCTATTGAAATAACAAAGCATTTCATTAGCATTAATTAAAAAAACAAAGTTAAGAATTTTCAGTTGTGTGTAAATTATTCTTTAGGCATTAATTAAAATTCTACCTCTGTATTGGTCTTCCACCATCATTTTTAGGTGGTTCCCACTTCAGGTCAACATGTCGTTTGGTCACATCAACAACTGTCAGAGCATAGGGTGGTCCAGGGGTGGCTGAAAGCAAAATATTCAATGGTTAGAAAAACCAGAGGGAACAGTGATAATCCACTACAAATGATGTCATAGAGATTAAGTTAGAAAGCATACTAAAGGTGTCTTTGGCCAGGACGGAGTCCTCGATTTCACAGTAGTCACTTTGTCCTATGGCATTTTCTGCAGCAACTCGGAACACATATAAAGCGCCTTCGGTCAGTGGGGTGACTGTGCACTTGGTGTCCTTGACAGTTGTGTCCACTGTTTGCCAGCCTTTTCGCCGCACGTCTCTCTTTTCCACGATGTAGTTGGTGATGGGGGATCCTCCATCTTTCTCAGGAACTGTCCACTTTAGGTCTGCTGTATTTTTTGTGATATTAATAACTTCAAGCCAGCGAGGTGGTGATGGAGGATCTAATGAAGAATAAAAGAAAAACAAATTCAATTTTGTATTGTCCAAGATTCACTAGAAAATCACATAGCAAGAATGAAATAATCTAGTAATACGTTTTTCATATTTTCTCATGTCATAGTTCTGAGGTGTACTTTAGAAGAATGTATATACCCTAACCATCAGGCGTGACTTACATAGCTTCTCCCGGCAAAGCACAGGATCGCTAGGTTCACTGGGTTCACTTTCCCCGGCCTTGTTCACAGCTCGAACACGGAATGAGTATTCCTGCCCTTCCATGAGCCCTGGGAGCAGATGCTCTGTGGTGGGAACTCCTTCAGCCACTCGGACCCAGTCATCTGTTCCAGTCTTTAGCATTTCAATGACATAAGACTCAATCTTTGCTCCTCCATCATGTTCTGGCTTTGTCCAATTCAATGTTAATGATGTTTTCCCTACATCTTTGACAGTTGGTTTTCCAGGGGGCCATGGAGGATCTGCAAGCCAATGAAGTGAAATCATTATTCAGGTTTGTCAAAAAGGAGTTAATATAAGCTTCAAAATCATCACATAAAATATATAAATAATACCTATGGGATCCTTTATTAATATTGGTTCAGTTGATCTACTTGGTTTTCCAGGTCCAGCGAGATTTTCAGCCAACACACGGAATCTGTATTTTTTCTTATTAGTGAGTCCTTTCACTCTGAATTAGGAACAAAGTGCCAGTTGAATACCATGATAAGAAGCAGAAACCTCTATTGATTTGACATAGAAGAGGCTAATTTATTTAAATTGTGAAAAACTTATTCAGAAATATAACAGAAAATATTTCAATATGAATTTAAAATTGCATTTTTACTGTCACAGACTTTAGATTTGACTAAATGTACCAACCTAATTATAATACAATAATATTGATCATTATCATAATATGCTGGAAGACCAAACACTTTGAAACTTCCAGAAAATTTATATTTTATAGTGAGTTAAGAAATGTGTATGGAACACACCATTTTAAAAATTATATGTTAATAGGGAATATAAACAAAAAAAATTAAAATTTTATAATAATATATCATCATGTACAATCAAAAGGAATACTAAAGAATGAAAAAAAAATTTTAAACTTTTATTTAAGTGTGTTTTTCCAGGACCCATCAGCTCCAAGTCAAATAGTTGTTTCACTCTAGTTGTGGAGGGCGCAGCTCACAGTGGCCAATGTGGGGATTGAACTGGCAACCTTCTTGTTAAGAGCACTGCGCTCCAACCATCTGAGCTAACTGGCTGCCCCCAAAATGAAAAATTTTATACACTATTGTTTTTAACATCTTCATGGACATATTTTGGGCATACCTGTATGTTGTGTCCTTTATTGGCATCTTATTGCATTTAACCCATTTATCAGTATCAGGATCTAATCTTTCAACCCAGTATCCAGTGATTGGGCTGCCACCATCATCGTCTGGCTCACACCATGTGAGAGTCACTGCATCTTTAGTGATATCAGAAGGTTCTAGGCGAGTTGGAGGTCCAGGTGGATCTATAGACAGGATAATGATGTAAGCGTTATGTGTCCTATATATAAGCCTGACACCTAAACCCAAGTTTGACACAAGCACCCTTCTGATTTTATTTTATTTTGCCAACTGATTCATGAGAAACTTACCAAACTGATATTTGGCTGTTATTGGAGAGGCCTGAACGGGCTCGCCAACACCATACATGTTTTCTGCAGCAACTCTGAAGATGTATTCTTTATTGGGTGTTAATTTGGTTGCCTTGAAGTTTGTGTCCTTGACAGTTGATGAGAGCTTGTGCCACACTTCACTGTCTGTCGCTTTTCTCTCCACAACATAGTTTGTGACTTTAGAGCCACCATCATCTCGTGGTGGGTTCCATGTTAGAAGACATGACTCATTGGTCACATCTGTGATGTCAAAAGCAGCCGGTGGTCCGGGTTTATCTGTGGATGGCATTACCAGTGCAAAAAAAAGAATTTTCAAAAATGTTTCCTTTTAAAAAATAGCTGAAATGAGTTTGCGTATTTTTAAAATGAGAGCTTTCCTTACCTAAAACATTCACTTCTACCACAGCAGTGGCTCGACCGCAGACGTTCACAGCCTCAATGATGTATGTGCCGGTATCACTTCTCTTGCTGTCAACGATAGTCACTGTGGATTTTTGAGGAACATTTTCAATGGTGATTCTCTTGTCTTGCTTCAGAAGTGTATCAGCCTTTGTCCAAGTTATTTTAGGTTCAGGTTTTCCAGTTACGGTGGCAGGAAGTTCAATCTTAGTTCCTGCTTTTACAGTGAGACCAGCAAGGAGCTTCACGTCGAGGAAAATTTCTGGAGACTCTGAATGGGTAAAAGATTATTTACGACGTTAGCAAGTTCAAGCAGAATTAAAGTCAAGGCCTGATTAATAGAAACAAAATCCAAAAATAAATACCCTGTGTGTCCACAGCCTGGATCTCATCTGTGGGTTTGCTTGGTTTGCTAGCTCCTTGCCTGTTCAAGGCCTTAACGCGGTAGGCATACCATTTGCCTTCTTCAAGACCTGTTACTTCCATTCTGTCAGAAAATAAAATAGGGCATTTTACTATAATGCATATAATCTGTTCCACTGTGCAGTACTCATAATGTTTCCCAAACTCACACCTCTGGTATAACAGTATTTAAATTCTGGATTGCTTCAATATTGGAACTAATGAAAACCTTGAGTAGGGGTTAAGTTCAGCAGCATTTTTTAAAATCACACAGGCAAACCAGGGGAATTCTCAATGAAGAAAACCTAACATTTAGATTTTCCAAAAGAAAGCTCATTTTAGTGAGTAAGAGTAAACATTTACTCTTGTGCCAGATAATTACATACTTTGTTTCTGCAACTGGTTCTCCACAGGCGACCCATCGATCAGAACCACGTGGACATTTTTCAACAATATATCCTTTGATGCGTGAACCACCATCATATTTAGGTGGCTCCCATGTTAAGAAGATGCTCTTGGCTGTTCGATCTCTCCATTTAACGTTCTCTGGTGGGTCAGGTACCGCTACAACATTTTAAAGAGAGAGAGAAAGTCTTAGATAGGCCGTCTATGGAATCTTCACATTGCCAACATGTGCCTTTTCTTCATAATTTCAACTCTAGGTCTAAAAGCAAATACAGGTAACAAGAGGCTAGGTGAGAAATCATCAACAATGTACTCACTTGCAGGAGTTGACATATTTACAGGTTCATCAACATATGCTGGTTCTCCAGGGCCACACTTGTTACGAGCACAGACTTTAAATAAATATTCTTTTCCTTGAACAAGATCAGGAACTGTGAATTCTAAGTCAGTCACAAAGTCCATAACCTGGGACAAAGAAATACAGTTAGTTAATTGTTTCCCAAAAACCCTTTCCCCAACCGTTTACCATGAGGAGGGATAAAAACAGGAGTGGTTTTGAATGCAAAAGATTAGTAATTTCACATTAAGGGAAAGACACATAATATTTTACCCTTAATATAAAGTGAAACTGTTTCATAGTTTGTACATGTTAGAAAGGTGGTAAATAAGGTGCTGATTCTTTCTACAAGCTTGGCTACTAGAAATACAATTTTAAATCAAGGTAAAAATAGTAAATGAATATAAATTAAGAAGAAAATAGCAGATTAGGGCCAACTAAGGTAATCGGGTGGCTGACTACCAGGGAGTTAAGTACTTAATGTCTTTAGAATTGCTTATAGCTTAATAGGGCATATTAGGTACTTGTCAGGTATCAAGTTAAGTCGTTGAGATTTTTAAATTTTTTTTTAAACAAATGGAGCTGAAAATTTGCTTAGCATCAATGCATTTAAAAAAGTTTTGGGTACTTTTTCAGCAGGGTAAAGGTACAAACGTAAATTCTGCATGACATCCCAGAATTCTGGGGTTTCCTCACTCTCTTTTTTTGGAGTTGGTACATTGCTGTTCAAAACTCACTTTAGTCCATGTTTTCCGGCTGACTTCTCGCTTTTCAACAACATATCCAGTTAATGGGCTTCCTCCATCATCATCTGGAGGTTCCCAAGTCAAATGTACTGAGTCCTTGGTTATGTCACCAAATTTCAGTTCTTTGGGTGCACTTGGGCGAGCTGAATAAATGCAATCAGAAGTCAATATCGTTAATAGGTTGAACCCTTCAAGGTTAGTTAATGCTGTCAAATCACTTTAGCTAAGAAAAGTTTAGTTCCTTACCAATTACATTGACATTAATTTCCCCAGAAATTGCTTTCACAGGATTTTCCAGTTTCAGTGTATAAATGCCCTTGTCTGGACGTTCACTTGGAGAAATGACAAGTTCGGCATAGGCAGATAAGGTTTTCATTTTCACACGTTCCTCTTCTTCTAGTATTTTATCTCCAAAAGACCAGGTTGCGGTTGGCCTTGGATAGCCTGTACTTGGAACCAGGATCTTGATAGGATTTGGGACTATAATTTCCAGACCATCTTTAAATGTGCTCAAATCCATTGTTGGTTCAACTACCAAGAAGAAAAATGAATGAGTTTCCGGTACTATATTTAAGCCTCTGGTCCCCGCAAAGTAGTTAGGGGCTATTCCCAAATCTGAAAACAAAATATTCATTTACCGAAAGTGTCATCAGCAGTTAGAGGACCAAGAATTTCACATGGGTCTGAAACACCAGCTTCATTTTCTGCAGATACTCGATATAAATATTTATTTCCTTTTTGTAATCCAGTAACCTAAAATTATGAATCAACATTTGTAAAAAACATATACGTATAAGTCCATGATCATACACTGAATATTATTTTTAGATGCAAATATCCTACCTTATAAGTCAGTTCAGGGACCAGTTTCACATTGCAACGAATCCAGTTATCTTTTCCTTCTTCACATCGTTCTATTATGTAGCCCAAAATTGGGCTTCCTCCGTCTGTCAGAGGAGGTTCCCATGTGAGCTGAACTGATGACTGAGTCTGATCTGAGGAATTTAGGTTCAAAGGAGGACTTGGTCTCTCTGAAGTGGAAGAAAAAGTTGGAGCATACCGTTTAATTCAGTGACAATTTATTAAGACAATGCTGTAATCATTTCTATCATCCCCATTAAAATACCACATTTACTAAATTCATGGAATAAAAGTAGTAGGCACAGTCTATATTTTTATTATTTTCAAATTTTTCTGATATACCTTTTTCATTTACTTTAATTTGATTTACCTTCATTGATAGGCTTAGTGCCTGGATTTCATGAAGGAGCTATTTACTTTTTTGGTGTGCTTACCAATTGGATCAGCAACTTTGACGAAGGGTGTGGCTGTACTTGGTTTTCCAACTCCAATTCTGTTTTGGGCTCTGACCCGGAAACTATACTCCTGTCCTTCCACCACATCAGTGACAGTTGCAGACAAGTCTTCAGCTCTTACTGTCATGGCAGTGTCCCATCTGATAGAAGTCTTGTCCCTTAACTCAATGACATAATTTGTGATCTCAGCACCTCCATCATACTCTGGTGGTTCCCATGTCAGTGAGACACCAAATCTATTCACATCAGTGATTGTTACATTCAAAGGAGGTCCTGGAACATCTGGATTTCATCAAAGAAGAAAACATGGGCTTTGGGTTATATCAGGAATAAAAGTAAAGATAAGCTAGTGTGCAATTTATTTTTAAAAAATCTTACCATATTTACTCCTTGCTTCCACAGGATTGTCAGTTTCTACTGGTTCACCAGTACCAACTCTGTTTCTTGCACTCACACGGAATAGATACTCAACTCCTCCTTTTTGTAGTCCAGTGACAGTAAACTCACAACTGTCTGCACGGTCAGTGGCCAGAACCCAGGTCTTTCTCTTGATGTCACGTCTTTCGACAACATAACCTATGATTTTGCTTCCACCATCAGTTAATGGTTCTTCCCAGGCGAGGCCCACTTCACCATCAAATGTTTCTGTCACTTCTAAGTTACGTACTGGCCCAGGAACATCTGAAATGAACATATAAATTCTTTTTTTAGTGTGCTATCACACTTTTAGTTGTGCTTTGCCAGTCAAGTCCAAATGACTCAAGGGCTTACCAATAACTTGTAAATTGATGAATGCTTCTGCTTTTCCATGTTTGTTCTGAAGCACAATTTTATACCTTCCTTTGTCTCCTTTCTTGGCTTCTAAAATTCTGAAAGAGGTTTGTTCAGCTGTAGTGTCAACAGTTTGTGAGGGCAGAGCTTCATTTTCTTTAAACCACTCAGCTTCTGCTTTGGGGTACGCATCGTAGGGCACCACCATCGTCAGAGGCTGGCCGGCATCAACAACAAGGTCTTGATCAGCTGTCTTAATTTTAGGAGCAGCTAGGGAGAAAAATAACATGTGAGTGTGTTAGCGTTATTTCTTGTAGTCCAGCCACACCGCTGTTTCTTTACCATGCATTTGTTAGCAAATATTGATTACGTAACCTTGGAAGCATATCACGGTAACTTTACAGCCGAGAACTCTGACTTCAGAGTTCTCATATTGCAAATGATCAAACAGGAGAATAGAGAATTAAGGATGATGTAAAACCCATAAAATCTCCATTCTTTGCCCAAAATAATAAAAGAGGACTAAATGTAGTTTTTTTTTTTTTTAATTAAAGTAGGCCCCTCACACTTAGTTCAAGATAAATCACACAAACTTTTTCTTATGTACAAGAGGTGCACTAATGGCTTTCTCATAATGAGAACCTATAAGGATATCTTGGAAGTTTGGGTCAAGATGAGAACAGACCTAACAGGCACCACAGGGGTTTGGAAAGTAAAAGAGAACGGGGCTATTTCTAGGTCTGGGATTGCTGGGAAATCTCTCAGGGTGCTAGGTTAATCTAGGAATTAATGAACAGCCTCCATGAGCCAGGCCCTGTTTCAGTTCTGGCATGTAAAGAGGAATGCTATCAATTTTCTCTTAGGACACTTTGTTGTAAGAGAAATTAAAACAGTTAACATTTGGATAGGGCTTATGCAATAGGGCTTTCACAAGCATATCTCATGAATTAACTGTGAAACCTGAAATTAATTTACATAGTACCTGTGATATTGTGAGGATATTTGAAAATAAAAGGGACTTACCTGCCAGTTCAAGCTTAGCTCTGGCTTCTTTGTCTTTGGCAATAAATCTATATTCACCCTGGTCACGGGGTTTAATATCACAAATCTGTAGCCTGTGTATCTTTCCTTCACTCATCATCTGGTGTTTGTCACCCTGGACAACAATCATGTTATTTCTTAACCATTGGACTTCCACCTTATCTTTGTTGAGCTCAGCAAAAAAGACAACATCAGCACCAGGGGCTTCGAGAATATCTTGGGGAGGCCTGATGATCTCAACAGGGATTTCTGAAAAGAAAATGTAAAACAAATACAAATATGTTTGTATTTGGGCTAACGACTTTTAAAAACTGGTTCTAATCTTAAAATTGTCCTTACAGTTAATACATACCTTCCACAAAAAGTCTTGCTCGAGACTTTCTGTCTTCTACTCCACAAGCATATTCACATTCATCATCCAGCCTGCAATCTTTTATAATCAGTCTACGTATACTTCCATCTTTTTCAAATTGGTATCTGAAAAAAAAAAAAGGTGGAATTATTGGTTAGCTTGCATAATGACCACTAAATTGTCAAAAGTGTATATATAGCTAAAGAACTAGAGATTGAGAAGCTTTTGCTTACTTTTTGCCTTCTTTGATTTCTCTCCCATTTCTGTACCATTTTACATTTGCTTTTTCTCTGGAGAGCTGGCAGGAAAAGACAGCATCATCGAACTCAGTGACTGTCTGGTCTTCCAAGTGTTCCACAAATTCTGTAGGGGCTTCTATGATGAGAAGGTCAGCAACAGATTTATCTTGTCCAGCAGTGACAATGTATTCACCCTCATCTGGGAAGCCACAGTCTTTAATGATCAGAGAGTGCTTATATTTATCAATTCTGTATAAAACACGGTTGTCAAAAGCCACCTCTTCTCCGTTTCTGGTCCACTTCAGTGTTACATTGAGACGATTCACCTTGCACCAGAATGTGACAGATTTCTTCTCCATTGTTTCAACATCTTTAAGGGGCTCAACAATCCTAAGGTCTTCCTCTGTTGTAAAGGAGAAGAATAATGTTTTTTTGGTTTTTTTTTTTGAATAATGTTGATTTTGGTTGTTTTCAGAATAGAAAATTGATTTTAAAAATTCCTAATGCCATGTAAGTGACTTACCTTCTACTATAAGATTGGCTGCACTCTTAACATTTTCACCTCTGTGATTGGTCAGAGACACACTATAGTTGGCTTGGTCATCTAATCGTGCATCTCGAATTCGGAGGGTGTAGACCAGGTCTTTTTGGAGAATAATGTATTTTGAACTATCAAATATGGCTTCTTCATTTCTGAACCATTTGGCTTTGGCACCTTCAGTATTGACTTCGCAGTTGAAGACGACTTCTTGTTGTTCCTTCACATGGCTGTCCTTAAGAGGCACTATGATCCTGAGTTTTTCTGAAAGCAACCAATAAGACTTTATAGTATGAAGAAGGACCAAAGTGGTAGATAATGAATGTGAGTGAACCCTAGAAGCAAAAACAAACTTACCAATTACTGTCAAGTGAGCTGCTGCTCTGGCAGCCCCAACCATGACCACGTAAGTACCCATATCTTGCAATGTGGCATCTTTCACAACTAGGGTCCTCTTTTTGCCATCAGCAATAATGTCATATTTATCGCCAGATTCAAGTGTATTATCGTCCCTCTTCCACTGGACTTCAAAGCTTTCCTTTGATATAGAGCAGACAAATTCAGCCTTTTCGCCTTCAAGTACTTCAAGGTTTTGAGGCTTGGAGATAAATTCAGCAGCAAGTTCTAGAAAGAAAAAGTTGCAAGATATTGAAAACTTAAGGATTTCTACCTTGAATGCAACAGATATGAATTTCTTAAAATAAAATATTACTCATAGCAATTTTCATACCATGTACTTTGACTTTGCCATCGGTTTGAGAACTTGGGAGTCGGCAGCTGTAGCTGCCAGCATCTTCAAGTTGGGCATTCTGAATGATCAGGATTCTCCTTCGTCCATCACTAAGTATTTCATATCTTCCTGTTTCAATGATCTCTTCATCCCCTTTGTACCAAATCACTTCTGCTCCAGGCTTGGAGACTTCACAAACCAGTTTGATAGTGTCTGTTTCACTAACTTCAATGTTGGTAAGATTTTTTGTAAAGACAGCTTCTTCTTCTGTAATAATAATAATAATAATAATAATAATAATAATAATAATAAATCATTGAGTTAACCTGGAAATTATTGTGTTTTTCCCAACATATAAACTTCTGCAAAGAAAGACTTCACTCTTACCCAGTACTGTCAGCATGCCCGAAGTTCTTGCTGTCCTTACTTCACAGGAATATTCTGCTTCGTCATCCAGCAGACATTTGTTGATGACAAGAATGCGCACTGCTCCCTTAGATATGATGTCATATTTTTTGCCCTTTTTAATTTCAGCACCATCTTTAAACCACTGAACCTGTATTTAAGATAAATAAATACTTAATCAGTTTTTTTGTTCCTTCACATGTGTGTCCTTAAGAACTATGATCCTGAGTTTATCTAAAAGCAATCAATAAGGCTTTATAGTATGAAGAACTAAAGTATAAATACAAATACAACTCACCCCCCAAAATATGTCAACTGTAATTGTAAAATAAATTTTATAAAAAGAACAAACTTCTTCAACTATTGTTAAGTGAGCTGCTGTGATACTATTGTCAGTTATTAAAAATAATGGGAACATATAAGTTTAGAGCCATACAGGGCTTTAGATACCATGCAGAAGCAAACTTCTTTGTTTTGCAGCTGTATAAACCGAGACTCAAAGATGACCTTCCAAAGGCAGTAATGGCAAACGAGAGTACTCAGTTGAGACATATGAAATTGCTGACAGATGTTTATTATTTTTTTCAACCTAAGAAAACAGCAATTTCATATGATTCAAACTAATAATACCTAAATCTGATTGTGAGTCCAGTGTTTTTCAAGTAATAGTAAATGAATAATGATAAAAAGCGAAATATTAAGTATGTATCCATACTAAAGCAGTAATCTTTAAGCTAAAAGTAGAGCGATGATCAGAGACAGGTGAGGTTAACTGTTCCTTTTGGCTAAACCAAAAGGAAACATAAACTTATCTGACAATATAAGATAGCAATTATACAATCACACACCTTTGCATTCTCTCGGGAAATTTCACACTCAAACCGAGCCATCTCTTTTTCTTTAACTTGAAGATCAGTGAGTGGCCTCAAGAATTCCACATGAGGAGCTGTAAGAGAGGGTCATCAGAATTCAAAATGAGGTTTCTAGAAATTTACTCTGACGTTACTGTGGTACATATTAAGATTAAATGAGTCTTTTGAAGGTCTTTTTCATCTTAATAGGCTAAAACTGATTTTGAAATCACTTGGAGCTGCCATTCAGGTATGATACCTTGCTTTTTACATATCTCTGTAGTTTTCATAAAATTATATCTCCAACTAATTAAATCTATCTATCTATTTATGTGTCTTTCTGTCTATCTATCTATCTATCTATCTATCTATCTATCTATCTATCTATCTATCTATCTGTCTATCTGTCATCTCCAGCTCAGTTCTTTTGAATGGTAGCTGAAAGAAAAATCACTATCGATACTGCTCCAGAGTTGAAAGTTGATATTATCAAAGGAAACACCAGTAGCAGAGTAACGTTATCTTATTTAATGCAGCCAGCATAATCTTTGAGAAATTAGCAGAATTCAATGATAATGAAGCTTGAAACACTAGGACCCATCTTGTCTATGGCAGAGAGCCATGAGTTTGCAATTGAAATCACATACATTCGGCTTTTTTTTTTTTAATCAGCTGCAAAGATGTCACATATACATCAGCCATAAAATCTATTAGCGTGACAAAGCAATGTGTTTTGTAGGGGAGGGTAATTTGGTTTTTCCACATCTCTTGTTTCATTTATCTCCAGAATTAAGTCAGTAGATGCATAGGATTGGAGAGCTGACCCTTTGCCCTTCCTTCTTTTAGGGCTCCTTGTGAACCCTTCCCAAGATGACCTTTCTTGATGAGTGTGATTCTGGGACACAAATTCTGGCTAATAAGCTTGAAGATATGCTCATTGTAGCTGAGCCTTCTTAGAGTAGAGACAAAGTAAATAACAAAAGGAAGAAGGAGATCCAAGAAGCTACTTTGTCATAGGCTAAAGCAGAGCAACCACAAAGTGCAAAGAATAAAACAGTACAAGATGCATGGAAGCACAATCAAAACTACCATTTTGGAGCTGTTGACAGATGAGAAGAAAGTAAACCAAACAGCAAATATTGCACAGAAATAAGCACTGAAAAATGTTATGCCTGGACAAACGAATGAATGAAAAAATGAGCTAGCATTTGGCATTTTGAAAACAAGACTTTATATTTTTTTACCACAGGAAGAAGCAATACAAAAAACTATCTGAGCTCTCTTCATTCACAGGACTCAAAGAATCCAGGCTTCTCCCCATCTTATCCGTTCTTGTTCTCAGAGAAAGAATTACGTGAATGGGCTTTGTCATACTCCTGTATACCTCTAGTATGTTCCTATTCAAACTCAAATTTCAGGTTCATTTTCTAGTTGTTACCCACACCTGAGGATTCATTTTCCTTTCAAATGGAAATTGCTTTCATTTTCTTTTCTTAAAAAAAAAAACCAATCATGGCATCTAAGAAGCATAGTGAAAAATGATTAGTCTGTTCTTATCAGACCAAATGTAGCTGAAGGACTTTTCTTCAAAAAACAAACAAACAAACAAACAAACAAATACACACATACACACATATACACACACATAAAGGATCAGGTTATGTCAATATCAATACTATAAGTTGTCAAGAAATGCAGTTAGGCCAAGAAAGGCATGCAAAACGTGTTTTTGTTTTGTTTTATCAAAGAGTTGCAAATGAAAAGTCCTGTGCAAGAAGAATACTTACGCACAACATTCAGGTTACAGGATGTCTTAAAATCCTTAGCATCGCAAGTGTATGTTTTAATATCCTCGGGGGTACAGCCATGTATAATAAGCTTTCTGACCCTGCCATCAGCAACAATTTCATACTTCTTGCTTTTGAGAATTTCTGTACCATTTTTGAACCATTTCACCTTAGCATTTTCTCTGGATACTTCACACTCCAATACCGCTGTGGCTTCCTCTTCGACCGTCTGGTCCTCAAGAGGTTTAGTGAATTCAACTGGGGGTTCTGAAAGAATCATACCAATTAGCCAAGGCATCTCTCCTTTCCTTCGTGAAGACTTTCAGCACCTCCTGAACTTTCCTCTCGTATCTCCAGGGCTTTCTCTGTTTTTAAGTTTCATTTGTAAGATCTGATTCCATGTGAATGCTTTCCTCTAATAATGATGGCTCATCATTATTTGTACATACAGAGGAAAGGCTTTTTGAAAAAAATATGAAACATTAAGGAAATAATAGCCAACTCTTGGTTAATAAAGTGACAGACAGATACCAAGTTTGATAATAATTCTTCCTCCAGCTGCTTATTGAATGCAATAAAAGCAGTGGGGGCAGAAAGAGGAAGTAAAACCTATTCTAGTCAATTCTGACTTTTTTTAGTAGTCTGTCAACTCTTTTGTTAGGTCAAAAAGTAAAAATAGACTTTTGAATATTCGGTGGAGTTTAATGATCTATGGTACTCAACATATAAAGATAATTAAGAGTTGGCATTATTTATGAACATGTTTTATACATGTTTTTAAAAATAAGCCTTGTAATTACCTTTCACAAAGAGGTTGGCTTGAGTTTTGAAATCTTTTGCTGTTAATTGGACTTCTCCAGCATCTTCTAACTTTACATCCCTCAGAGTAAGTGTATGAACTCTTCCTTCTGAACGTGTGACCACCTAGGTTTTTGGGAAAAAAAAGTGCAGCTTAAGAATATTTGAAACAACCATCCAATACGTATAGGTGCATTCAATTCATTTAGATAAACAGTTGAAAAAGTGCTTCCCAAGTTGTTCTGTAATCATATATATAGCACATAGGTATTTGAAAATAATTTTAACTAATACTGTCTTTCCCTGAAAATAAGACCTAGCTGGACAATCAACTCTAATGTGTCTTTTGGAGCAAAAGTTAATATAAGACCCAGTATTATATTATATTATATTATATTATATTATATTATATTATATTATATTATAATTTTATAAGACCCGGTCTTATATTAATTTTTATATATAGTAAAATAAAATACTTACTTTACTTATAGTAAAATAATACTGGGTCTTATATTAATTTTTGTTCCAAAAGACACATTAGAGCTTATTGTCTAGCTAGGTTTTATTTTCGGGGAAATGCGGTAGTTTGGAATCTTTTAAGCAAAATTTAGGCTTTTATTGTCATCCTTACATAATTACTAGGTGGTTTTTTATGTTGAAATGCCAAGGCAAATTGTTTTTTTTTGGTGTGTGTGTGTGTGTGTGTGTGTGTGTGTGTGTTATTTGCCTCCATTCTGCCACTGAGTTTATATATATAAAGGAAGGACTTAGAAAAGCCAAATTATGAAAGAAAGGAAACAAAATGATTGCATATGGTAAGCTGAAAGTAACCTAATGTTCTAAATGCAAAGTGTCTGCCATGCAACAAGCTAGAACTCCTCTTCCTATTTTTAACAATTAAATTGTTTTTACAAACCAATTAAACCTGTGATCAAAATAATTTGTACAATTTCTTAATTTTGTTCAAAAATACAAATGAAGATACTGACTCTTCTTCCCTTTCATGTATTTATACCTCAGGACTGGTATCAGACAGGGCTACAATTTTTCACATAGCAGTTAACAAATGGATAAAATAAATTTAGAAATAGTTAAATCAGGAGACCACTGTGATATCAGAATGTCAAGACAAATGCTGTCATTACTGTTAATATTTGAATGATAAATTCTTGTTGTAAATGCAATCTTAGGTGATTTGAAGCGGTATTCTGCAGGAAAATGAATTGTCAAAAAGAATACACCACCTTGATATGGGCTGTCATTAGGTCCCATAATTGTGGCCTGTACAATAGAAAATCAGGTTACAAGACAAGTTCATTCTGACAGCAATGACAAGGCAATTGGAGCTTCTTCTAGTTATATCCTCTAAAATTCCACAAGATGCTGTGTTCTGTCTTCAAGATTGATTTTTGCAGGGCTTCAGTGTTCGTTTAGAGTTAAGAATAATATAAAAGTTTTTACCAATGAGACTATTTATTATGCTGATATAAAGGAAAGAGTCAGGAATAAAGTTGCATATAAAGGTTTTTCCTCAATTAAGAACTGGATATAGTTGTTAATATAACTACCTTAATAATGGAAAAAGGTCAAAAACATAATAAGGGAAAATAAATAGATAGGATAAGTTAATTAAGATATATGTATATTAGCGACACAACTACTTATTCAAGGACATGGTGCTTGAATGGCAAAAAATGTTTTTGTAATGATACTTCAATATACATTAATAAATTTGGGACTGTGATTTAGGGATATTTAAAAAAAATAAGTATCTCAGTTTCGGACACACCCACAGATATATCTTATCTATGAACACATTTTATCATTCAAATTTCTCTGAGGCTGCTCCAGAAATTTCTGTTACCCAGAACCTGGCTCAGAACACAGTGGTTCTCAATAAATTGTTCATGCACAATGTACCTTGACTATGTTAAAAAAAAAAAGGAAGGAAACAGGTCCCTTATAAAAATAAAGCAATGCAATGAATGCTGAAGATTCTGTGTATATAAGGATAATGTTAGATATTATCCTTTAAAAATACTGTTAACTTATAATGGAAACCTATTGCTATAATACAATAGATATGACTGTGACCAAATTATTAAAATTTAAATACAAAATTATCAACGGCCAATTAGGATTTAGCAATCCTTTCTTGGATTGATGGCCACAGGGGGAAAAAAAAACAACTCATTTCTAAAATTTTCTCTTTTGATTTCTTATTCCAATAACTTGTTTTTATTTGGTTGCTATAGTTTTTGTAGGCAAAACATTCTGAAGAGTTAAGATGAAAGGTCTGAATTAAATTGATAGTACCAAGTTTGTTCTGATAGACTTAATTTAAACAAAACCTGAAAAATGTAATAAAATGACTTTATTACTTCTTGGTTTATATTTAAGTTCTTTTAAAAATGAAACATTTAAGTAATATAAGAGTAAGCTGAGGTATTTTGGGTGTCTGAAGTAAAGGATTAAAATTCCTGTGCCAAGAGAGACACAAAGAGGCCCTGTAGAATTATAGTAAGGTGATCCTTTCTAACTCAAGAAAAAAGTTTAGTGACCATTTACATATGTATATATATATATAAAAGAAGTGTGAACAAGATTTTTATGAGTCTACATTTTAAAACAGTACATTTTTTACACTAAAACTGAGACCAATCCTTTAATAAAAAGCTATTAATATGAGCAAAGATATTCAGTAGCAAAAGAATAACATCATTTGTCCTTAAGCAGTGTTCTATTTTCAAATCATGAATTTACAGATTTAGATAGGATCTTGAAAAACCAACCAAATCTCTGCCTTTAGACATGAAAGCAATTAAACTGCACTTAATAGGACAAATGTATATTTTAATAAAACAAATTCGAAAGCAGAGATGACTCTGTCACCCAGTTCAATATTTAGAAGATTTCATTGTAAGGAAGCTTTCCTTATATGTAACTTAATTTTCATGCTGCAATTTGAACATATGGCTGCTTTTTCTATCCTTAGTAAAAAAGGAGACCATTCATGATTATTGTCTGTATAACAGCCATGCTTTATTTCTCAGTTGACTCTTACTAAATTACACTTTAATCACTTAGACTACTACTTTTTGTTTGTTTGCCTGTTTGTTTTAGAGTAGTTGCTCAAAGGTATTTGTCTTCAAATTTTTCAGTCAACTTTGTAGCTCTTTGTTAAACTGAATCCCTTGTTGATTATATTCCGTTAAGTCTTAAAAGTTTGATTTGTATTGAAGCCCTGATGGCATATTTGGTATTATTTCTAAAGTACTGGAAAAAAATGCCAGAGAACAATGAATTGTCTTGTGCTTTTTTTCAGTCCATGTTGGACATTTTCTATATATTTTATTTCAGTAATTAATAGTGAATTATCAAGATAATGCAAACATAGACATTGTTAGGAGGGGGCAAAATACATAACTCAATTTAAGTAAATTATATTTGAGGCCTACCTGAAAAATCACCTTGGTTTTTACTTATGGATAAAATCTTGGGCATAGAAAAGCTAACACCAGGAGGAGCTGGTTATTTACTAAAACTTCTCAAAGTATATTCGTTCATATATGTGGTGACAGTGCCCTTCTTTTCTTGTCAGTACCATCAGTTGCACTTTAAATAGTCCATTCGCATTCCAGAATTTGTACAGCTCAAAGCCCTTGAGGCTTAAAAATAGCTTTGGAGAAATGCTTAAAGAGCAAATCTGCCCAGAACTTATCTCAACTACTTGATCAACTGCCTGAAATGGAATTTCAAGCCTCTCCTCTTAATCCCCTTATATGCAGAACACTAGACAGCATGGGGAGAATTAGTCATAAAACTTAATGTGCACAGTTGTTACAGTGCATCCAATCAGGAAGTCTTTTTGCTCCTTCCTGTCTCCAGTTAATCAAACCATCATTGATAGCTAATGAGTGTTTGCCTTTTCTTCAAAAAGCTAAAATTGATTGTAATTTAATTTTTATTTACAGTTCAATAAAAAAATATCATCAGGTTAAACCCAACAAAAATTTAAAGAACCTGCTTTACAATTTCAGCAGAAATCAGACTAGAGTGGGAAGGGGGGGAGAAAAGGAGAGGAAGGGACACAAGAAAGAGCAAAGAACAAGGAGCAGGCAGAAGTGAAGACTGAAGAACCCGAGAGAAAAAGGAAGAACAAGACAAAGCAACCACATGCCAGCTTTTTACCTTATCGCTGGGCTCTAGTTTCTTCCCTTTGAGATACCATTCCACTGGGATGTCCTCGTAAGAGAGCTCACAGTCGAAAGTGGCTGTTTCCCCTGCAGTCACTGTGACATCCTTCAGAGGCTTTAGAAGACCGATTATTCGTGCTTTGCGAGAGGAAGGAAACACCTTTGGATTACTCATTTTGTAACTCCAAAAGAATACATATAGACTCAGTTGTTCATCTGCACAGCTGCTTTCTTCAACAAGGAAAGAGACACAGGCCTGCCCACTAGTTTGGCTCCCATGTGAACATGGCCCCCCGGTGCTGAGGAGAGGAGAGCTGGAGGCCAGAGAGTGGGTATTTGTAGGGCCCTTTCGTTCTGTTCTACAAGGTCAGCGAGAAATTTGTGCTGTTGTCTCTCTGCCAGGCGTCAAGTTCCTTCCAAAATAACTACGACTCTGATTGGAAGAGGACGAGGGCCTCTCAATCACATACCCTGTCCATATCCATCAAACACTTTGCACCTTCCAAAAATGTTAGCCCAAGGCTCTCCGCCTCCCTTCTTTAGTCTGAAATGCCCACACAGCAAAATTTTCCTTTATAGTGCTACAGTTGTACAGACACTTGAAGGACGTGGTCTATAAGGGTTAGATTTCTGACTTAGATTTTTATTGTATGTCTATCTACTTTGAATGAAAGGATTACAAACTAGAAATATCTGACTTGCTTAATTGCCTTTTGTTTAAATGGCAAGGTCAATGATACGTGTGTATTAGGATGTCAAAGAAGTAAATACCAGAAAGCCAGTTTCGGTACCTTAAAAGTTCTTTCTAATTAAATAATCCTAATTAATTTCACTCACATTCATTTTCTGCAAAAATTCATACTGAAATTCAGCCGAAGCACATACTACTTACGTTTTACTCGGAGGTGGGCACTAGATTTCACATTGGCAGCTTGGAAATCCACAGCACCAGTCTGGTCCAGGCGACAGTTGTGCAAAATAAGCAAGCGCACTTTACCTTCTTCCTTGATCTCACACTCCTGTACCAAAGAGAAAAAAGGTTTTGTGGGAAATAGTTTTCATTGGGATTTTCTTTTGGAGGATATACTATCTTAAAGAAAGGAAAGCTACTAACAATTGTTGAGGAAACTTTATATAACTTTGAACTTTTGTGTGTGTGTGTGTGTGTGTGTGTGTGTGTGTGTGTGTGTGTAATAAAGCTTACAAGTACCATCATGAAAGCAATGTTTATTTTAGCTATACAATTCCGAACAACTGGCAGCATCACAGGATATTGACACCCTTCTACCCCTATACTGGAACAAAAATAATGCAAGTATGCCTGTCTGAGCCCAGTCATAGACCCTAATATTTCTTTGGCTTAAGGTCAGATAGAGAACCTGATATGTTTTAAATGCCCCGCATGCACTCTGACTTTTGTCCTTTTCTATTTCACACAGCTTCTCTAGGGGTTGACAAGTTCAGAAATAGCCTTACAGGTGTTTGGAGTAGTGCCTCTCCCTTGAGTTTCCAGTTGGCATGGATGTCATCTTCAGAGATTTCAGTTTCAAAACGGGCTGTCTCAGTCTCCATCACCTCTACACTGTACAGGGGTCGCAACAGTTTAATTTCCCGATCTAAAAAAGTAAAGGGTCAGCATGTATCATTAGCTGTAGACAGACATAATCCCAACAATTTCAAGAGTGAAACTCATGGAAATTTCCTTACCCTCAATATCAAGCTTTCCTGAGGTCTTATCTGTTCCACAGTCACAGGTGTACTGTCCAATATCTGATTTCAAGGCTTTCTTTAGGATTAGCAGGCGCTTCTTGCCATCCGCCTTAATAATGACATTTTTAGATGGCTTTATTTCCTGTCCATCCTTAAACCATTTCACTGGGGCATCTGCTTTGCTGATTTCACACTGTAGAATCACTTCATCTTTCTCTACGGCGGTATAATCTTGAAGCTTTCCTGTAAAGTATGGATCTCCCTCTACAAGTAAAATATAAGTGAAAAAAATTTCATTAACCATCTAGAGAAATGACAATCTCTTGAAAAGTTTAAGAGGCAGCTCATGGAGTTCTGGGCATATGTTAAAATTGTACCAAAAGCTCACTCATTTATTATGTTCAAAGTTTTCTAAATATTAGAAAGGAAACAAATGCATATTTGTCAAGATCTAATATTATATTTTGAAGTATTTTATTAATAGCAGTTTGAAAGATACTATGAAATTTACCTTCAAATATAATTACATGTTCCTTCATCATTGGGCTAAATTTCTAACTTCTTAGCAAATCTATTATACTTTCAGATTCACATTATTAGTTTTTCTTAATATCAATTAATAACTTGCCTTTAACAGTTTCTCTATACCACCAAGTTTCAGGGGGTGCTGAAAAAATGTACACATGTAATACATGTTATCTATGTATTACTTTTCGAAGTTGAATTGAATTACGGTAACAATGTGTAGTATGACGTTTGCTCAATAGATGGCGTTAACCAAATGAATGCTAGCATCATTCATTGTATTACAATTTTAATACAGTTTTTACCTTTCTTAAAATGTGTATACATTTTTTGGCACCCTCTGTATGTTAGACATCATATATAATCTGCTTAATATTAAGTGGCTAAGAAAAACAATGAGGTTTATTATGTAAGTTCTGTGTTTTTTATTAGAAGCTTGAAAAAATATTTTTCTGAAATAATTTTGATAAAGCGAGGAGTTAGGAAGTATTTATGTTTCTATTTTAAACATGACAGGGCTCCATATAATCAAGAGTTTTCATTCTGATTTTAACTTGCTATTTTGTAAGCCTGAGTCTTCATTACTTTAAATCCTCATATTTTTAGGAAAAATATTTTAGAAATAAACCTGATAACATATGTGATAGTTTCTTCAGGACAGGGGCTGCTTGCATGCATTATAACAGTTGGAAGACTATTTTAAATAATACGTAGCCACAAATTTCTGCTGAATTTAGTGCAATAAAATTCAATTGAAAAAAGCACCTACCAAGTACAGTGAGTTTAGCTTCTGAACTTATCTCCATAGCTTCTACTTTAATTTGAGAAGTGTCATCAAGAGAGAGGTCTTTGAATGTGATTGAATGAGTTTTTCCTTCATCGTGCATTGAGACCACCTTGGTGGTATGCAAGCGCTGGTCATTCTTGAACCACCTAACTGGGATATTATCATGGGACAGTTCCACAGTAAACACAGCACTTTCCCTCTCTTTGGCTGTTACATCCTTGAGTGGAGTAAGGAATTTGAGCCGGATGCCTATCAAGAAAAAAAAGGAAGCTCATTAATTCTAGCCTTTTAAAGAGGAAATAGAAAAATAAATGCAAAGGAAAAATAATTTAAAGGTGGTCTATCTGATCAAAATATTTACCTTCAATGATCAGTTTGCCACTCGTGTGCTTATCTTCAGCTTCAAAGATGTATTTTGCTTCATCTTCAAAAGCAGCTGATTTGATCACCATTGAATGCTTAGTGCCATCCTTTATAAGCTCAAATCTGTCATCACCTGTGAGTTCCTGGGTTCCTTTCAGCCAACGGAAGGTTTTGGGCTCCCTGGATACTTCACACTCAAACTTAGCCTCATCTTTCTCAAAGACTTTCACATCACTGAGAGGTGTGATGAAGATAAGTGGCAATTCTGAAAAACAAAAAAAAAAGGATGGTGTGGATGAAGCCATTGTGAAAACTGATGGTATGGATGGAAGCATGGATCTTTCTGTGCTTCCATTCATGGCCCCTGATCAAGTCACAGGAGGTCTTGTAGAGGAAATACAAACAGGTGGTTGACAGACAGAGTGTACCTTTCACTTTCAGATTGGCTGCAGATTTCGCGTTGGCAGCCTGGAAAGACACCTCTCCTGTCATATCCAGCCGGCAGTTATAAAGGACCAGAGTATGCTTCTTCCCATCTTCAATGATTTCACAGTCCTGTTTGGAAAGAGAAAGAAAAATATCATTTCCGTAACTGGTTATTCTGACAAATCATCAAGCAATGTGATACCAGAAGGGCATCTTTCTTCACCCTAAACAACCCAGCAAGCCCCCTCCTGTGTGATCAGATACTCTTCACTTACAGGGGATGCAGTCAAAGGCTCTCCTTTTAACATCCACTGGCCATGAACATCTGGTTCAGAAAGTTCAATTTCAAAGCGAGCTGTTTCACCAACAAACAATTCTACTCCGTACAGAGATTTTTCCACTTTTATTAGTCGAGCTGAAATTATACCAAGTTTTGTTAGAATGACAGAACCAACAAACCGCATGTTCAAGTACGGCAAATTTACAATTTTTGAGCAACTCACCCTCCACAGTAACATCTGCTTTAGTCTTGTCTGTGCCACAGTCACATACATATTCGCCTTTATCTTTGAGTTCTGCCTTTTTGATTTTTAAGATGCGGCGTAGGCCATCAGACTTGATAGAATGTTTGGGTGAAGGGACGATCTCTTCGCCGTCTTTGAACCATTTCACGGGTACATCTTTGCTCACTTCACACTTCAGAATTATCTCATCCTTTTCGACTCCAGTTTTGTCATGTAATTTCACAGTGAAATAGGGATCGGCCTCTGTGAAAGACATTCATCAGATAATCAGAAGAATGTGAAAGTGAAAGTTCATGAAAGAGTTACAGGTTGCAAAATATTTAACTACTACCCACTCCCACCATCTAAAACCTGGCTTTGTAGTTATAGTTGGTCACATTTACCTAAGACCTTCAGGTGTGCTGTGGAGCTCAGGTCCTTAACCTGAGCTTTTATCTGGGAGATATCATCCAGTGTCACTTCTCTCATTTCCAGTTTGTGAGTTTTGCCCTCAGAGGAGATGAGTACAGTTCTGCTTGTGTGGAGTTTGGCATCATTTTTGAACCAGACTACATGCATTTTTTCATGAGAAAGTTCACAAACAAAAGTTGCTGTTTCTCCTTCTTTCACTGTTTGATCTTCCAGAGGTGATATGAATTTCAATCTTATACCTGTAATGCAAGCAATACGCTCAGGAAAGAAATTTACCTTGAGAAATATTGTACTCTGATTTGCCTGCGTAAAAAGAATTACACATGGCATTTATTTACTCATGTTTTCAAATGGAGCTACTCTCTGTTAAAAAAAAATTTAAGTTTTTTTGTTTGTTTGTTTGTTTGTTTTGGGTTTTTTTTTTGGTGGCAATATAAAAGTAAAACAGTGGTGCCAATTGTCACTTAGAGCTATTAGGACTTGGTGTTCTATCTTTAAAGTCATATATTTGTGTGCCTAAATATGGGATGTTATAGCCAGATCTCATCAGCTCTTACCTGTAACAAATAACTGTGCTGAGGTCTTCTTGCCCTCCACCTCAGCAGTATAGAATCCTTCGTCATCAAAATGAGAATCATTGATAACAAGAATGTGTTTCTTTCCATCAGCAATAATGTCAAACTTGTCAGATGCCTTGATTATATCAGGTCCTTTAGACCATATAACATTTGCCTCTCGAGTGAGGGCACATTCAAATCGAGCCTGTCGTCTTTCTGGAACAGTGACATCCTTCAGGGGCACAGCAAAGTCAAGTTCGATTTCTGAAAATCAAACAGTAAGAATGAGGTTTATCAGGGTGCAAAGGGACATCAAATGAAGTCGAGCCCATGCCTTGCTTTCTAACAGCCCCGTACCTTTTACTGTCAGAATGGCGGTTGTAACTGCGTTAAGTGCCTGGTAAAGGACTTCCCCAGCTTGGTCCAGTTTGACTTTGTGCAAAGTTAAGAAACGTTTTCCACCTTCTGCTTTGATTTCACAAGTCTGAGAAACAATAGTTTGAGTTAGCATTTAAATGAGATAAAATTCCCTAGATGAGAAAAGTTTCAGATACAGGTTTCTATAGATTTTTAAAAATTACTACTAATAAAAGTAAGTAAAAACATCTTGTCATGAAATTTCTTTTTAAATGATTGAGCAATCTACAAATAGTGCATCAAATGTCTTCCCCTCTTTGAGACTTAAGAAGCCTGAAATAACTCCATCATTAAGGAACCAAATCTGAATGTCAAACCTGAATATAGGATGCAGTTATTTTATATGACTAACAACTTAAAATGGAAAATTACTCACAGGTGAGGGCCTTAGAAGTTCTCCTTTCAGTTTCCACTGTCCAGGAATGTCTGCCTCTGAGATTTCCGCATCAAAGCTTGCACTTTCTTTTTCATAAATGGTAACATCCTCTATTGGTTTAAGCAATTCAACTTCACGTTCTGTATTGGGCAAGGATGAAAATCCACAATGCTTTAAATAGTCTAACAGTGCTTTGCTTTCATGATTTTTTGCTGTTTTTTTTTTTTTTTTTTGCCTTATGTACGCACAAACTTATCTTTTAGAATAAAAGGTAAAATTTTTATACCTCCAAGTGTCAGCTTTGCAGGGTATCTTTTCCCTTCAATTTCCACTGCATATTCATCAATATCTTCTGGCACAGCATTCTTAATTTTGAGAAATAGCTGATTTCCTTCTTTTACTATCTCAGTCTTGTCATTTGGTTCCAAGGGGATTTCATCATATCCTTTGAACCACTTAATGTTTGGAGTATCCTTTGCTATCTGACAGGTGAAAACAGCTGTCCCCTTGGGTTTCACATGTTGATCTCGTAAGGGTTTCACCAGCCAGTCTCTAATGACTTCTGTATGAAAGTGAGGTCAGAAAAACAATTATGACCTGAATAGCCAATATAAGTAACTTCCTTCGTCCATTTCAAAAATAGAAAAAAATTCTAAAAACTGGACATAATTAATCTGCTATGAGATATTGATATTCACCCTCTCAGATAAGGCACAAGACTACCGATTTTTATACTGGGAAATAAAATTCTCTCTCCCATTTTCTCAGTATAATAATAAGCAGAACAAAATATTCCAGAAAAGTACTAACCTACTACTTTTACACAAGATGAACATTCCAGGTTGTTGGCGTTTTCCACAGTAACTGTGTATGTTCCTGCGTCGAAGTCATCTGTATCGTTGATGGTGAGGGCGCGCATCAAGCCAATAACCCCAGGCACAATTTTGCCAGGTTTCTCCACCACAATCTTCCCATCCTTCCTCCAGACCACATCACGCTCTTTGTTTAACTCACAACTCAGGTACAATGGCTGTCCTTTGATCACTGTGACTTCCTCTTCAAGTGTTTTTACAAAACGCACAGGAAGTTCTGTGAAGAATTTCAGTATTAAAAATCTGCAAACACTTTTCAATACACACAATATTTTCAATGAAATAAAACTTAGAAATGTGAAGTTTTGTCTAAAATTACAATAAAAATTACTACTGAAGTTTATCGCATTAAAGTTGAATATGGACCAGCTTCAGAAGCCTGGAAATTACCTTCTACAATCAGTTTAGCCGTGGAGGTCTTTTCTTTATTTCCCAAGCGTAAAACACAGGTATATTCTCCAGCGTCAGAAAGTTGAACATCAATGATATGCAGCTTTCTGTCTTTACCATCAGCGATGAATCTGTGCTTTGGGCTTTCTCGGATATTGCTACCATCTTTCATCCAGCTGGTAATTGCAGTAGAGGGGGATACTAAGCATTCAAAGATTGCAGAAGAACCAACTGACTCTGCTTCAGTCAAGACGATGTCTTTGATTTCTTTCACAAACTTCAGGGGCACAGCCTTTAGCTGGTAGGTGAATGGGGCTTCATCAGGAGGTTTCTCCCCACCACTTCCTGGTCTTAACTTTTTCCTTTCAGCTTCTATCGGTGAAGGAGTCTTTTTGGCTACACCTAATTCAAAAGAAATTAAAAGTTGATTTGGCATTTCCATAAAGGTCAGAAAGTGCATACTTGGTTGCCTGCAGGATAAAACTAGTGATAGTGCAACTAGAAGACAAGAACAGAAAATGAAACACCAGGCAATTGAAGGGTCAATTGAAATTATACTGCCTTCTTCCAGACAGGAATATGAGATGGAATAAGGAATCCATGAATAATAAGTGCTCTTCATTTTCTCAAGTTTTTAAACCCAAACATAAAATGTCCTGATTAATGTCTAATTATTTTATCTGTCATGAATAAATATCATATATATGAAGAATGAAGCTAAAAACTTATAAGATTCATTATGCTAATATACAGAGGGTGTCAAAAAATGTATACACCTTTTAAGAAAAAAATGTATTAAAATTGTAATACTCTATACATACTGGTAACAAAAGAGGAATACAAGTCATGTTTGACTTCTGCAATTACAAGAGGTGCTCAAAGTGTCCAGACACTTCTGATTATGGCAAACTACTGCTTGAGCAATGTTGACCAAAGTGTTAACATCTCTTAAAAATATGTATACATTTTTTGCCATGTATATCTTTCTTGAATAATATTAGAGGTGTATTACTTGAAATAACAGAAGACATACTAGTTTTAGTAGAATTAATTAGGAATAGCAAAGGTTGTTACACATTTTGAATTTTCCCCTCTTGAATGTGAAGTTACCCTTGAACGTAAAGTGTCCCATAGTGAATGGTTACTACTGACATACAGGGGAAGGATCCCACCTTTGATGGGATCTTACCTTTGATGGGACCTTTCGGCTTGGCAGCCTCCTCTTTAGGAGCTTTAGCTTCTGAAATAAAAAGAAAACAGCATTTAAACAACTTTTTCACTTATTTCATACTTAGTAAATCATGCAAGGCAAGTCATGTTATTTACTGTAAGTATTGAGAAATTGGTTTTATTTATATGATTTCTATGGAGAATGGATATTTCTAATAAATATTTTTGATATTTTCAAGAAGGCATATTCTGAGAATGATAGGATGAAGCTAAATTGCCAACATATTTAGGATTATAACATATTTTCAAGTGCCTTAATTATTCTCTCATTTCTGGAAGGCACACTCTTTTTGTCTTGTGAGGAAGAGTTTTACTCTTGCCTGGCTATGCAAAGTATTTTATATGTTTATGTATGTGTTGGTTATGTCAACCAAGGAAGTAAGTTTTTATCAACAAGGAATTAGTGTAAGCAAAAAGAAAATGGCACAGAAGTTACCAAAAACCTTCCTTTTTAAAATTGGGCAGACAAATTCAGGCAAGACTATGGAAAAAGTCTTGCCTATGTGTTACACATATATGGATTCCTTTGAAAATTTCCCTTAATTAGACAATAAACTAAAGTAGAAGCAAGGCAGTGCCTACACTTCGAGCTTAATTCAACTGTTAATGCAGAAGCAGTATAAACTGTAGAACTAGTTTTGTAGTTTCAACCCCTGGGGATGAGAGAAAAGCTTTATTTTTACACATGAATTAGCTCAATGGCAGTTATCATCCTTTTCTGAACTAATAAAAGGTGTCACGTAGAAATGATAAAAGTTTAAAAGTAAGAATAATGCCCACACCATAATATCAGTGACAAACTATATTAACATAAATATTAAAATTACACTATAGCCAAAGAATATAATATATTGTCTCATGTCATTAAACACAATAAAGAGCCAAATATTTCTAAAGGTTCTGATGCACCAGGCATTGTGGTGTTTCACAGATATTTAACAGCCACAATAATCCTATGAGGCAGATATAATTATTAGTCTGATTTTACAGACGAGGACATTAAAATTTGAAGAGATTAAGTAACTATGCAAAGATCTAATAGTTACGACGTGTATTTATCAATGATGGATACACATCAAATCATTTTTGGTTTTGAGATTATCATCTTAAGTGGTGAACTACAAACAGCACCTTAAGTTTGTACCTGAAATTGTTATACCACTTAGTACATGTAAGAAAATTATTATTGATCTAAATTCTTATACAGATTTAAAGGCTGAACTATGCAGTCTTTGTTTTTTATTGTGGTAAAATACACCTAACATAAAATTTATTATTTTAATGATTTTTAGGATGCAATTCAGTTGCATTAAGTACATTCACAATGTTATACAACAATTATCACTATCCATTTCCAGAACTTTTTCATTTTCCCAATACTCAGCCTTATTAAAAAATGAAAAATGAGTCCTACAGGACACATGGGAAATCTGAAGCACTGTGGGATTCCTGTACACACGTCCTGAGAGAGTGTCAGTCTGTCTCCTTAGGTTTCATCAGCGCTGAACACATTCATTACTTACTATCAAAAGTATATCAAGAAATAGTGCATCATAGGAGTGTACACTCCAATCAAAATAAAATATTCACTCATTGGATGAGAGATTAGGTTGGTAAAGGATACCAGATGAAGAAAATTTAATCAAGAATTATAAACCCCCACAGTCGAAATGATATCTAGTTTCAACATATGAGGAGTTAAATTTTATTCAAGTATGAATACTTTTATTAAGCCATCAAAACAAACAAGCAAAAAGAACACTTCAGAATAAATACCTGCTTTCTTTCCAACTACTGGTACTGTCACAGGGGCAGCGATGGGGGTTGGAGCAGGCTCCACAGCAGGTGGTTTGATTGTTTTCACTTCTGCAGAGAGATGTCCGTTGAATTGATGTATATATTTGTCATTTCCTAGAACCTATTTTTGTGGCCTGTTTGCCTCTTCTGATGTAATTTTAAAATCTTCAAATAACTAGTTCTTCAGAGAATAATATATTCTGACTATAATATAACCTATATATAATATAATAATATATTCTAATTTATTTAATGTTACATTAAATAAAATACAACAATATATTAGGACATTAGAAATTATTTGCTACATACTGACTTTTTCTTATAAACTGTACATTATTTGTGCAAAGCATGAAGGAATATGCTGTTGACATTGAACATAAGCTTACTTACCTGGTTCAGGCTTTGGTTTTGGTTCAGGAAGAGGTATTGCTGGTTTTATCTCAGGCACTAAAATAATCACAGTAATAAGGAAGTTATTACAGTATTTTTGAAGTTTTTCACAAAGGCAAACCAAAATTGGGCATACTTAATACATCTTGGAAGATATTGGGATGCATACAAATATAGCTATCAAATCAAGTATTTGATCTAGTTTATTTGCATTTTCAACAAAATATTCAGAAAATATAGTAAAGCAATTATATTGTTTCTGATGTTATTTATCTCACTGACCATCAATACATGTTTTTCCTAGTGTTTAAAACTTAATAATTTATTTAACAAATTGGTGGTCATTAGCCAATGATTATTGCACATGAGCGTGAAATGGTAAAGAAAATTAAGCTGACGAGATTAAGGTCATGTGTTCCACTCTTAATCCCTGTGTAATGATATATTAAATGATGTATATTTGCATGAGACAACTAAGAAAGTGCCAGTTAAGTTTGTACCTTTTTCTTGTTCAGGAACTTTCCTTTCCCTTTTTGTAACAGTAGCTGGAGGTGCTTCAACTTCTTCAACAGCTTTTGGAGGTGGTTCTGGCACTTTAAGATAATAAGATTATTTTCTAGTGTTACTTTAAGATTTGAATATTTAGAAAATAACTGATATAAAATAATTAGAGCAAACAATTTATTTTTCAAAGGCTCAATTGATAGCTTTAAAAACACCCCCTATATTCTATCAGCTAATTTCTATTTCTCTTCTTGACTCTGCCTTAATTTATTTTTCTTTTCCTTATTCCATCTACTTCTCCCCTAACCTCATTAGCTCTTCCTTTTTAAATTACTTCCATAATAGTTCCTAATAAATAAACCCTTTGATAATAGGCTAATGACAAAAATCAACACACTTAAAAGCACCCAAATTGTATGAAACATTTGCTGACATCATCCCAAGAAGTTATTCTGCAGCCAACTTGATTATTTCACAATCATTTCTACCAAAAGAACTTAAATGGCAAAGTAATAATAATAAAGTGCAGGGAGATACATGAATGGATTTGAGAATTACTATGAAAGCATTTCAACAGAAAGTAGACAATGGAAAACACAGATGAAATATGAAGCTATGTTTCTATTTAACTCCACTTATGTTTACAAGATAAACCTTTTGTTAAATGTCCATTTTGTTAAAAGATAATTTCACAAATTGTTACTGAGATTCCTACCTGCAGGTTTTTTAATTTTTTCTACTTTTTTAGGTTCTACTTTAGGTTCTTCTTCTTCAGATCTCTTTCTTAAAACTTAAAAGACAAAAACGTTTATATGTAAACCAAGACAAACAAATGAAGATGTCGCATATACTTGACAAACGCAAATAAGGTACAAAGCGAAGAAAATGAGAAACATGCGACCTCGTGCACTGGGAAATTAGCATTTACACTAAAAACTTTTTAAAAAATTTATTCAGACTGTTAATTTAAAATAGCACACAAATCACTTTATATCTATATACATAGTCTATTCAAAGACAAGTATGTGGCAATAATGACCCAAACACAAAATGAGTAATTTGAAAAGCAACAATTTCTAATCGTAATTCATGTTGTGATTTAATGAGCAGTATTTCAATAAGTATAAAGTTTACTGAAATGGACATATTTAAAGAAATGTAACCTAGAGATCAGTAATTGAATGTGAAGACAAAGTCAGAACTTGATTCTTCATTTGAATATCTTCTTCTAATTCTTTAATATCTTATAAGCAGAAAGATAAAATCTTATTGATTTTATCTAGATAATCCAGATAAAATACTAAAAAGAAATGTTCAGTTTTTTTTTAAAAAAGTTATTTGTTAGTTCTGATGATGCTGTGCTGTAGTTTGAAACTGAATACTGAATTTAGGCTTAGTTTGGTATAATTTAGAGTATTAAACAGGTTTACTTTATTTTACTACATAATTTGATCATGGTAATGACAGCTATTTTCATTGTTATTAGTTTAGAATATTATCTATTTAGTTGTGTCCATTAAGAAAAATTTAAAATACTGTGAACATTTACAAAATTTCTGTCGTTTTAAAAAGAATGAAAATGATAACTATATTTTTCAATGCCACAACAAATGAATTTTGATAAATAGGGAATCTAATTAAAAGAAAGCCAAAGGACAGAAATATTTTGTGAGCTTTCAGGTTTACTTTTTGTATACTCAAATCTGATGTAACGGTTGAAAAATACTATACCGCTTTTGAGAACAACTTCTTCCTTTGGTTGAGGTTTAGGTTCAGGAAGTAATTTGCGAACTTTCTTTTCACCTCCAGGCACTTAAAAGAATATGATTTCAAATTTTGAAGTGAATTCATACAAAAACTAAATTTCAACAATAAAATGTCTCTTTTAAAACTAGTTAACTACAGTGCATAAGCAATAATTTTTGTTGCATATAAATATCACAGAACTTAAAAGCAAACAATACACTTCAAGTTATTTCCTCTGCAAAAGTCCATATAACCTTGTGATGAAATTCGATTGCATTAATTATAGGCAAATATATTCACCTTAAGTGAATGTATAGAAGATGTTGTTCCATATTAACTTTATGAATCTTTCATCAAATACAGGGTTCTCGACAGTGTCTTTGCCTCAATCTGCAATTGCAGATTGAGGCAAATCTATATTGGTGTCTCCTCTACCATTAATTACATTAAAATGATATTGGTAGGTGTTAATGTCATTATTCAATCTTCTCTACTGACAAGAGAAGAAAGCCAAGGGATCTGGTTTATGACCTTGATGTTGGGAAAGGGCCATATCTCATTTTCTTAACAGAAGAGAAGTATCCTTTCTTAAGGTCTCCTTTTTGAAATAATATTAACTTAAAATTATGGACCTATAGAATTTGAAGGGTGGTGTCGAAGCTTATTTTTAACGAATAAAACAATGTTCTTGAATTTAGACTAAAAGGGATGAAAGAAATTTTAAATTAATTCCCTCTTGCATCTTTAGTGAACATCAGTCGCAGTATGTACTGTTATGATTTGAGTAGCCTCCCATTACTACTATAGCCCTCATGGATTTGAATGGAAACAAAAAAAAAACCAGAAACACTTGGTGATAATTCATCCACTTTACCTCTCTATTGATGTCAATTAAAATCTAATTTAAAACATTATTTATTTGTAACATATAATATATTTGTTCACTCATATGCCATCTGAATTTCTTAGATATTTCTGTAGAGTTTCCCATTTTGTGCTTTAAACAAGATATTTACAATTCATTAAGTAGTATTTTAATGTGATAAAGATAACCTTGCATTACTCTTACTTCAAAGTTTAAAAATACGAAAGGTAAATGTGTAAATATTTCATTTTAAATAGTTTTTTTCTGTCAAGTGTTTTAAGTAAAATTTCACAAATGTTAATTTTTTTAATCCATTATAAATCGTGCTAGCCTTCAATACTATTTTAGAGGTACCAATATTCTTAATGTATAACTATTTTCATTGATCAGACCTGGAGAGATGACCACACATCTAGTTAACGTAAGTTAGGATGGCATAATATCTTTTATTTATATAATGGGCATAGGGAAATATATCCGTGTATTTGTTTTTCCGTATTATTTTATTTTTAAGATCTTATTGAAAGTTAAGATTCAGGTGCAGAACACACCATTGTAGCTATTATTTTTAAAGTCAATATATGTTATTTCATGTCATTTTAAAGTTTACGAGTGGCTTTGTAATAATCCTTTACTAGTTAATATCTTTAGTAACATTATTTTGTAATCTCCATTTTATAAATCAGGAAATGCATATTCAGATGGGTGATTTTCCAAAATTCCAGAGCAAATCAAGAGCAGATTCAATTTCTGGGTCTGGATGTGTTGATTACTTAAACAGAAAACTGCTGTTACCCACTATATTTACTAGAAAAACTAAAATTTTATTTTAAGTAGATGTTTTCTAGATTTTATGATTCATTTATTTTTCTTCAGGGTCTAAATTTAGGTAGTAAGAAACTCTGTTCAAAGATAAATAAATTTTGAAAAGTGACTTGAAGTGATAATCAAATTTCTCTAAAACATAAAATCTTTACACCTGAAAAAATATCTTGGAGTCACTGAGAAGAAAGCTGCAGAAAAGCCACGAGAAAAATACCTATGAATCATCTTAATACATAGAAAGGGGACATGACTTATTTTTAGTGCTTATAACACTGGCTAAAATACTGTTGTACAGATGAAATTCCAAAGCTTTCTATTACTAGCTTTCAGCACTTTAACCTGAGACTTATCCTGATATTAATGCAAGAAGACATATGTAGATGAGACACAAATAAGCAATATCTATCCATATAATGCATGAAATTGATGAGAGACAAAGGAAGCAACATTCATTAACTAGGACCATAAAAGCGACAAAAAAATACAAGAAATGAATGAGACTATTGTGATTATTTTAAAACATTTTTGTTTTGTTTAAAGAGAACATTCTGTAAGGCAAGAGAGCAAGGAGTCAGATGAAGGGATACTGCATATGAACGCATTTTCCAGACTGAAATACCTTTGAGAGGTGTAAGCTCCACTTTTTCTGGAACCTCGGGTTTTTCTGGAACTTTCTTCTTTGGAACAGCTTTAAAGAATATGAACTTGCTTTTATTATTTGTACATTTAGACTAGACTGAAGCAAATTATTAAATACCTGCTCCAAGAATCAAAACCAAGCATTGCTTATAACCGAAAAGCATTAATAACAGCCAAGAACAGCCACCACCAAAGAGCGTATAAAAAGCATTCAAACCATGAAAACAGATTGCAGATTTACTCTAAAGTTGAGTAGTAAAGTAAAGTCTGGCTGAGAAGGAAGATGATTTTTGTTTTTTCCAGGAAAAAGAAACTTTCCTTTGAGTGTAAACTTTACATTAAGGGGAATGTATTTAAGTGTGTGTTCTCATGGAGTATCAACACAGAGGTAGCCGTTTAAGAAGTGCTTACTTTTTCCATGTCTGACTTAAAACGCTGAGAGTTCCCCCTACTGGCCAGGAGGGTTGTAGAGGAGCAAGAATCACTAGAAGTAAAGTCTATGTGTAGATTCTGGCTTCGTACACGTGCTCACCTAAGATTATACCTAGATAATTTTAGATCGGGAAATCTCATGACACCACCAATAAAACAACATTTTATTAACATAAAAAAGAATAATGCGCTTTTTCCAGTTTATTTCAGTTTTTAAAGATGTTATTTAAAATTAAGTAATATTGTATCAATTCAAAGAAAAATCTAAATGGGAAAAGAATGAAGGGAAGTTTAACAATAGGAAGAGATGCTGGATATCAAATGTATCCATGAAAGCTCTGGCTATATTGAGGACAACCTCAGAACAACTGGGCTTTAATTAAGTTGCAGAAGAAAAAAAAGTGGGGAAGCTATGACAGGTCATTCATATACTTTCTTGTATATGAGCACATATCAGCTATTGGATGCCGTAATATGTTACTTACAGTATATTTGAAAGCACATGAAATTCCTTAAGAACAACGTTTTGGCTTCTGTATCAATTTGTTACTGTAACATTAAAAATCTCTTGCAAAGTTTTCTTATACATTCCACATGCATGAGATCCCAAAGATATGCATAGCAATCAGGCTGCAAAATCAGAAAACTTTCTTCTCACTTTGCCTAAGAAAGTTAGTTGGATAGATGTCTGGGCTGAAGCTAACAGCGATGCACTTTCTGACATTTGAGGCAGCAGGCATGGCCTGACAAGGCATTCTGAGCAGCAGCACAGGTCTCTATGCAATTCAAAAAGCCCGATCATGTCTGAAAGCACACACTTTTAAAAGTAATTCGTTTCTTGCAAGCACCATTTTCAGACGACTGGATAGCAGGTTAATAAAACGTTGGAAATGGCATTTTATACCTTTAAGTTGAAATGCTTTCTCCCTCACGTCTTCCTTAGGTGGAGCGGGAGGAGGAGCTGGGGGCTTTGGTTTGAATTTCGGTTTCTCAACAATCTTCTCAGGTTCAGGTTCTTGAAAGAATATTTCAGGAGTGTTAGTGTATGTATATATTAAGTAGTATGTGGATATACACTATATTAAGTAGAAATTTAAATATATATGAAGTAAAAAGTTTTCTTTTTTGGATACATTGTATTAGTGTCCAACATAAAACATAAAAATATCAACATGGTACACAGATGGTGAGAAATATAGCAAAGGCACTAATAAAAACAACAAAGGAAGCATCCATGTAAGCCACATCGACATACGATAAAGTACATGGACACATACAAAGTACATGGATACATAAGAATTGAATGTACACTTAAAACACTATCTTACGTACAGATGGAGAGACCTATTATACATGTAGAACAACATAAAACATATATATACATATATATATGAAGATGAAGAATGTGGTGAAGATGTAAGTCCAATTAATTGAATACCTTGTACTGGTATTTCTTCTAGCTCTGGTTCAGGTTCAGGTGCTTCAGGCTCAATATACTTTTCAATTTCACGTTCTTTAAAGAATGTTGACAAAGGATGTGAGATTGTACTATAAGGTTCCTCATAAAGACCCACACAAATTTCACATAGATATAAAGATTACAGTCACAAAGATGAAAAGATACAATTCATGCAAATTCACTTATATAGAAAAAAGAGATAAGATTTCTATTTTCTTATACTTCAACTTTCAATTAACTACTTTTCAATGTACGCTGATGGCAAATGAGATGACTTTTAAAATTTGATACTGGGTTACCATTTGAATATCCAATGTAATTCTTCCATTTTTACTTCAGTAAACTGTATCTTGTGGTATTTATAATTACCATTAAGAACAATCAAATTAATGACCCAAATTCTACTTCAAAAGAAGAATAACTATTTGAAAAATGAAGCAATCAAACATGTGCTGGAATGCTTTTGTATATGATGTCAAGAAGGAGTGTCACCCTATAAATACTTTTGTATTTTTAACAGAAGTTTTCAAGAGTTTTACCGAAGAATTATATTTTAATATATATACCTTCAACAGGGGGAGTCACTTTTCTACCAATGGTTATGGATGCTTTTTCTTCATATATTATTTCCTCAGGAGACTCTTCAACTTAAAAAACACAGTATTTTATTTTAGACTATATTTGTAATAGAATACTGCAACTGCTAAATTGCAACCTATCAACTTAGTTACCCTCTAGAACATATTCTTTAAATGACCCCAAAATACCAATAACTTCACTTCTTAAGACAGACAGGAGATAAATACATAAGACCCATTTACAACTAGAGCAAGATGATGAAGACGACTGTCATCTTTCCAAGATTTATAAAGCAGCCATGTACCTTGGACAGGTGGAGCTTCTGGCTCTTCAGGGAGAGGAGTGGACACTTTCTTTTCTGGGATGACTTCCTTGGGCATTTCAGGCACTTTAAAGATATTGATTTTTGTTTACTATTAAGAATTTAGAAGATGTGCAAGATTCTGTGAAGAACAGGCAAATAATACAGAGGGAAGAACTTTATCTTACAAGACTTTGTGGGGAAAATGGTTTTGGAGCATGGCACCCTTTTGGACATCTGAATTTTATAAGTAAGTCTTCTCAGCCTTTTCCATTTGCTTCTCTTCTTCTGTGTACCCATAAAGGTAGGTGTTCTCCACTGGCCTAACTTTGATGCATTTAACAATTGACTCCACATTCTTTGAACAATCACTCGGGTACTCTGAACTCTTATTTCCATGTGGATACTTTTAGATCTACACCACCAGCCCTGATCTCTTTCCTAAGCCCAGATGCATATTCCCAACTTCCATACTTAAAAGTGAAAAATATATTCACTGTCTTCTTTCTAATACCAGCTCAGGGACCCAATGAACCATCCTCATAGCCATCTAGTTTCAACCCTTACAATCATCTTGGGCTCCATTTCCCCAACTGCTTTGATATTAAACTCTATTTCTATCTCCCTCAAATCCAGTCTCCTTTTTCCACTTCTAGCACCACTGATCTTGTCTAACTCTTAATGACCTTAAATTACTGCAATGGCTCTTTATTATTATCACCATCTTCCAATAGCTTGGACTGCTGCCAGTTATCTTTCTGAAGCCCAATTCCTATTAATTTATACAACTGCTTCAAAACCTTTGAAGCTTCCTATTGCCTAAGAACAAAGTACACGCCTTATGCTGACATTCAGAGAACTCCAAAATATGACCTTACCTGTATATTCACACTTATCTTTCAATTGATCCATGCTCTAAATATACAAGCTTATTTGACAGCCCACAACCTTCCTAGACTCTTCTACCTCTGTGACTTTTGATGTAATATTCCTTTTACCTAGAATATCATTTCCTCAATTGCTACATGTAAAAATCCATCAAAACTTAAAATTATACTTCTTTCACACAACTTTCCCTAATGCCCCTGCCTAAAATTGATCTTTCGATGTTCTGTGTTTCTGTGGCCCTTTATACTCACTTTGTAGGTGTGATCACTTTCTGTCTCTATTAGAGTTATGCTGTACTTTCTTTCTTCTCATCAGTCTTAAATTGCTTGAAGACAGGATCAGATCTTATCTTTCTTAATACAGTGTCTTGTTAATGGTAAACATTCAACAAAATATGCTGAATTCAGCTATTCTACACATTGAGTGAGAGGACATCTTTTTCCACCGCATGTGAACATGTCACGGCACAAATGAATCTCATTCAGTTTTTTTCTTCTACTTGTCTGTCTCATTTTCTCTCTTTGTCCGAATTATTTTCCTCTTTTTACTGTTAAATGTGGTTTTGCATAAACTTATACTTCAATACTTTTTCCTAAGAACTATTATTAAAATGCTCCGATAGTGTTCAGAGAAATACATATATATATATTTTCCATAGTAGTACCTTTTTCTGGCAAGACTTCTGGTTTTTTGGTAACAGGCACAGGTTCTTTCTTTACTGGAACAAGTTTCTTGGGCACCTCAGGCACTTTGAAGATATTAGTTTTATTTTGAAAAGAGTATTTAAAAACATTTAAAAGTGATAAGAACAAACAACCTATAGTTAATGGAGTAGCATTAAAATTAATTGAAACAAAATAAAGACATTTTTTGTTCCTAGTTATGCAATAATGAGGACAACTTATTGGATTCCACTTTATAGATAAGAATACTTTAAAAAAAAATTATGATGTCACGGATGACATGAATACCTTTAGCTGCAGGTGCTTCTGGCTTCTTAACAGTTGGGACTTTCTTTGGTGGGACAACTTTCTTTGTCATCTCTGGTACTTTAAAGATATTAGTAGCATTTAATAATATAAGGTTATAAGAGCAATATAGACATATTAATTTGACAAGTCTGTTCAACACTAAACATATAAATAACAGTTAAACACAATACAACACAATACATAGTAAGGGAAGTGTCATATTTTAGACAGCACACAAAAATGAAGTAAATATTGATTTATTTTACTATAAGTACCTTTAGGAGGTGGAGCTTCTGGTTTTTTGATGATAGGAACTTTCTTCTCTGGAACAATCTTTTTGGGCTCTTCAGGTACTTGAAAGATAGGAATTTCTTTTAGAATCAGATAATTACAATGGAAAGTTTAATACTAATAAATCAATAAAAAAAAACACATGGATTTCTTTGTTATACATATTGCAAAATTCTGGAGGACCAAAGTTTTATGTGTGCAAATGACTTTTGTTCTTGGCAATTAAGTCAAATTTCAAGCAGGAAAGTAAGAGACTGACATTTTATCTTAGAGAAGATATATCATAGACATAAAAATCAAATGATGTGCTTTCCCATTCAGTGGGTTCTGCCTTGTACCTGCTGGTGGGGCTTCTGGTTCTTCCTCTTCCACAACAGGAACTGGCGCTTCCTCTTCAGGAACAATTTCCTTGGGTTCTTCATATACTTTAAAGATATAGTTAAATTTAATTCAATGTATAGAACAATATTTTAAAATGCACAAAACATTAAACACAATAAATAATCTTGATTTCTTCACTCGTTTCAATGAATATCTTCTCTTATTTTTGCTAAGATGAAATCTTACTTAGTTTGCAGTGATTTCTGTTTCTGTTGATTTAAATGCTTGGAAAGACTTTTGGTGTTTAATGTCTTCCATAGTCATTAGTTCTTCCGTCCTACTTTCTATGTACATTAGAGTGCTTTGCTGAATACAGCTTATGGTGCCCTATGTAGATGCCACTGACTGGTATCCCAAAATAGATTTGAGATTGGAGTTAATTAAGAACAATGAAGACAAGTAATTAAAGGACAGAAAATGACCAAGAAATAGTGGAATTAGAAGAAAAAAGAAAAGGAACAGACTTAAATTAGAAATTGTGACAAGTGGCAAACTCATTTATGGTCTTATGTATACCTTCTGGAGGAGGAGACACCACTTTCTCAGGAACAGGAACAGCTGGTTTCTCTTCTAAGACAGGTTTCTTTGGCACCTCTGGCACTTTAAAGATATTAGTTAGTTTTACTTCTGGGTAGTTGAAAGAACATGAAATTTATACCACATCTAGTTCAAATAACCTAAGGACAGATCCAAGAACAAAATTCACAGTAAGGCCAATGACCTGTTCTTGGATCCACACAGTAGGGAGGAAAATAAGGCCTCTTACTATCAAATCCACATTAGTAAACTCTTGCAGTGCTCGTAGTAGATGCACTAGTTTTTTTTTTTTTAATCAAGAATGTTAATTAAAACATTTAAACCCTAAACATACAGAATACCAGGTTTTAACAGCGGTGAATATAAGAGATTCGACAAACAAAAGGGTTTCCTATAATACATGACTTTTGAGACTGAGATTGAGCACTTTTCTGCAGCATCTCATTAGTGACATATACCTTTAGCTGGTGGGACTTCTGGCTTTTTGGGAACAGAGACTTTCTTTTCTGGAACAACTTCTTTTGGAACTTCAGGCACTTTAAAGATATTAGTATTTTAACATTATGAAGAATCGATAGTCAACATTCATCACATTTACATAGAACAAAACACTTTTTAAGACTTGGAGGCTGTATCCACCTCCATCAGATGGTGGACAGTGACATGTACCTTTAGCAGGTGGGATTTCTGGTTTCTTGAGAACCACTAGAGGCACTTTCTTTTCATAAACAACTTCTTTGGGCACCTTGGGCACTTTAAAAGATATTAGTAGTTTTTAGCTCATAGTTTCAATGACATATGGAAATCATTAAGTAGAACAGTGGAACATAACGTTTTAAAGACAGACATTTTTCTGTAGGAAGTTAGTGGCAGTGAAAAATACCTTTCACTGGTGGTGGTTCAGGTTTTTTAGCAATGATCGCTGGTGGTTTCTTTTCTGGGACAGGTTTCTTAGGTGGCACAGTCACTAAAGATATTAGAATTTATGTTTTAGAATCAGTGAAGATGAATGACAAACAAGACAAACTCTCACAACGTCCAGAGTTTTCAGGGCAAGAAAGATGAAGTATTGGCCAAGGCAACTGAGAAGCTGGTCAAGTACCTTTTGGAGGGGCTGTGGGCTCTGGTTCTTCCACAACTTCAGGTGGAAGCTCTTCCAGGACAATTTCTTCAGGCTCCTCATACACTTTAAAGACACAAACTCATTTCAACGCTAGAATTGACTAAAGTATATGAAATATTTTTGCAAAAAGATGTTTACAAGAGAAAGAAGAGAGTTTTTCTTTTTAAAAATACTAGTTCAGATAGTTTCATTATTACCTTCAGGAGGAGGACTTTCCAGTTTGGGAGGTATAGCTTCAGGCACCTTCTTTTCTGGGACAACTGCCTTTGGCACCTCGGGTGCTTTAAAGATATTAGTATTTTCATGATTAGACAGAGTAAAGACAAACAAACAGTATCAACGACAGTGACATGGGGGTGACTACCTTTGGCTGGCGGAACTTCAGGCTTTTTAGGAGGTGCCACAGTCATTTTCTTTTCAGGGACAACTTCTTTGGGAGGTTCAGGCACTTAAAAGATATTAGTAAAATTACGTTTAGGAGTTAAAAGGCCACTGGAAGAAAATCTTTTCAAGAGTAGAAGTGTTATTATCTCATTAAGTCTAAGATGAATGACAAATACCTGTAACAGGTGGGACTTCTGGCTTTTTAGGAGGGACCACTGGTGCTTTCTTTTCAGGGACAATTTCTTGAGGAACCTCAGGCACTTAAAAGATATTAGTAATTTTACACTTAGGTTAACGAGATCAACGGACTAAAAACATTTCCAAGAACAGAAGCTTATGTCTTGTTAAGCCTAGGATCTGTGACAAATACCTGTAACAGGTGGGACTTCTGGCTTTTTAGGAGGTGCTACAAGCACTTTCTTTTCAGGGACAACTTCTTTGGGAGCCTCTGGCACTTAAAAGATATTAGTAAAATTATATTTAGAAATTATGAAGACCACTGGAGCAAAATATTTCAAGAGCAGAGGAGTTATGCCTCATTAAAACCTAAGATCAGTGACAAATACCTTTAACAGGTGGGACTTCTGGCTTTTTAGGAGGTACCACAGGCACTTTCTTTTCAGGGACAACTTCTTCGGGAGTCTCAGGCACTTAAAAGATATTAGTAAAATTACATTTGGAGTTAGGAGACCACTGGAACAAAATATTTTCAAGAAGCAGAAGAGTTACATCCTCTTAAGTATAAGGTGAGTGACAAATACCTATAACAGGTGGGACTTGTGGCTTTTTAGGAGGCTCCACTGATGCTTTCTTTTCGGGGACAATTTCTTGAGGAACTTCAGGCACTTAAAAGATATTAGTAATTTTATACTTAGGTTAACGAGATCAATGGACTGAAAATATTTCCAAGAGCAGAAGCTTGTGTCTTGTTGAGCCTAGGATCTGTGACAAATACCTGTAACAGGTGGGACTTCTGGCTTTTTAGGAGGTACCACACGCACTTTCTTTTCAGGGACAACTTCTTTGAGAGCCTCAGGCACTTGAAAGATATTAGTAAAATTACCTTTGGTAGTTATGACACTGCTAGAACAAAATATTTTCAAGAGTAGAAGAGTTATATCTTGTTAAGTCTAATGTGAGTGAGAAGTACCTGTAACAGGTGGGACTTCTGTTTTTTTAGGAGTCTCTACTGATGCTTTCTTCACAAGGACAATTTCTTGAGGAACTTCAGGCACTTAAAAGATATTAGTAGTTTTACACTTAGGTTAATGAAATCAATGGATTAAACATATTTCTAAGAGCAAAGAGGTATTTATTTATTTATTTATTTATTCTGTAGAATAAGGACAGGTGTGAAAAATACCTGAAACTGGTGGGGCTTCTGTTTTTTTTGGCAATGCCTGGGGAACTTTCTTTTCTGGAACAACTTCTTCAGGAACTTCAGGCACTTGAAAGATATTAGTAGTTTTATATTTAAGTTAATAAAGAGCGATGGACGTACACTGTTTTCAACAGCAGAGGAGATAGTGCTTTTGTAGAATGAGGTCAGGGCTGACATGTACCTGTGACAGGTGGTGGGGCTTCTGGTTTTTTGGGCAGTGCCTTGGGAACTTTCTTTTCTGGGACAACTTCTTCAGGAGTTTCAGACACTTGAAAGATATTAGTAGTTTTACAATTAAGTTAATGTAGAGCAATAGACTGAAATTATTCTTAAAAATTGAAGAGTTATTTCTTCTGCAAAATGAAGTTCGGGCTAATATATACCTGTGACAGGTGGGGTTTCTGGTCTTTTGGTCCGTGCTTTGGGAGTTATCTTTTCTGGGACAACTTCTTGAGCAGCTTTGGGCACTTCAAAGATATTAGTATTTTTAGAATTTATGAATAGTGAAGGCATGTGCTACAATAATTGTGAAGAGTACAAGACAGTATATTTTCTTCTTAACAGAGCTGTGGGAATAAATACCTTTAGCCGGTGGGGCTTCTGGTTTTTTGGGCACAGTCACAGACACTTTCTTTTCAGGGACAACTTCTTTAGGTGCTTGAGGAACTTCGAAGATATTAGTATAGTTTAGTTAGAAAGTATAAAGAGGGAATATCGACAACACATTTTACCCAAGCAACACAATCTGTGAGACTGCAGGACACTTCTACACATGCGTCTCCCCCACCCTGACATGGGTGACCAACAACCGAGAAGGAAACATACCTTTAGCAGGTGGAGCTTCTGGCTTTTTAGGAAGAGCCACAGGCACCTTCTTTTCAGGGATGGCTTCCTTCGGTGGCACCTCAGGCACTTAAAAGATATTGGTAATTTGTGTTTAGAAAAGTTGAAAATAATTAATGACCATACCATGTAATCATACACCAAGATATTTTGGATAACTTCTGATTTTTGTTCCCTTTAGAATTATATGACCTTTATGTAATGGGGTTTATATATATGATTTTCTAGCTAAAATTGCTGTTATTTTACTCCCTGGCACATATAGCTTTGATATTACCTTCAGAAGGAGGACTTTCCAGTTTGGGAGGTTTAGCTTCAGGTACCTTCTTTTCTGAGACAGCTGATTTTGGCACCTCGGGTACTTTAAAGATATTAGTATTTCAATGATAAGACAGAGTAAAGACAAACGGACAGAATCAAACACAACAACATGGGGGTGACTACCTTTGGCTGTTGGGACTTCTGGCTTTTTAGGTGGTGCTACTGGCACTTTCTTTTCAGAGACAACTTCTTTGGGAACCTCTGGCACTTAAAAGATATTAGTAAAATCACATTTAGAACTTACGAAGCCCACTGGAACAAAATATTTTCAAGAGGAGAGGAGTTAATGCCTCATTAAAACCTAAGATCAGTGACAAATACCTTTAACAGGTGGGACTTCTGGCTTTTTAGGAGGCATCACAGGTGCTTTCTTTTCAGGAACAACTTCTTTGCGTGCCTTGGGCACTTAAAAGATGTTAGTAAAATTATAATCAAGAGTTATGAGACCACTGGAACAAAATATCTTCAGGAGCCAATGAATTGTATCTTCTTAAACTTAAATCTGTGACAAATACCTGTAACAGGTGGAACTTCGGGTTGTTTAGGAGGCGCCACACGCACTTTCTCCTGAGGGACAACCTCTTTGGGAGCTTCAGGCACTTGGAAGATATTAGTAAATTTACAGTTGAGTCACAAGGATTGACACAGACAGGAATTACATTTACACATCAAAAGAACTTTCAAGGCCCACTAGCAAGGTAATTCTTTCTATTGGTCTCCCCTATCCCACCTTGAAGGGAGGTCAGGAATGTACCTTTGACAGATACAACTGCAGGCTTTGGGGGAGGATGCATTTTCTTTTCTGGGACAACTTCTTTGGGAGCCTCAGGCACTTTAAAGATATTAATATTTTTACATTTAGGAGTTACAGTAATCAGTACACACAGGAAACACATTTATACAGGAAAAGACATTTTCCCAAATCTCTAAGCTTTCAACAACATATACCTTCATCATAAGGGTCTTCAGGCTTTTTGTGAGGAACCACACATGTTTTCTTTTCAGGGATTTCTTGAGGCACTTCAGGCACTTTAAGAAATTAGTATTTTAACATTTAGTGTTAAGAAGATCACTGGAAACAATCTCATGTTTTCAAGACTACAAGAGCTACTGCTTCTAGAGCTTGAAGTCATGGCAACTTGTACCTTTTACTGCTGGAGGTTCTCTTTCTTTGGAAGGAACTCTTTGTGCAGGAACAACTTCTTGAGGAGCTTCCGTCACTTTAAAGATATTAGTATGTCACATTTAAGAGTTAAAATGATTAATGGAAACAGTAAACACAATAAGTTAGCAAATGGGATTTTATGGAAGTCTCGTCTCTCCCTGTGTATTCTCTGCTGATCCCACCAATCAACTAGGTCTAACAGGTTAGTAGGATTCTAGAGATGAGGATTCACCCTTCTCCAGCACCTAGCAGTTCCCATGACACTGCAGACACTGTACTATGTGTCTCTTGAGTGAGTACTTTTAATAAGAGGGTTTTCTGTTTTGATACAAATAGCCACAGATACTTTCTGTTGAAAGGGAACTTCCTGTGGCCTGTCAGGCACTTTAAAGAGATTAGTATGTTTAACAGTTATGAAGAGCACGAGGAAAACATAGTTTTAAGAGCAGAGGACAGATAATCTCTTCTTCAGTATCTGTTCAGAGATGACAGGTACCTTTCATAGGCAGAGGTTCTAGCTCTTCAGGAACATCGCCAGAAACTCGCAAATCAGGAGCAACTTCTTTCACAGCTTCTGATGCTTTGAAGATATTAGTATCATACTTGGAGGTTAGGGATTCAGTGGAGGCATTAATCACATTAACTGAACCAAAGTAATTTTCATAGCTACAAAGTTGCTTCCTTCAAGAATTGCCTGAGGTAAAAAGTCTTGACGAAAGGAATCAAGTCTTATTTGAATTTGTTTATTATTCCCCAGTTTACTAATGCCATGCACATAATAGGCATTTAATAAATAAATGAAGGAAGGAATGATAAAATGAATGATACCTTTAGTGGAAGGTGTTTTAATTTTAAGGGGAGCAGCTATGGGGGTTTCCTTTATAGGGACCACTTCTTGAGGTGATTCAGGCACTTGAAAGATATTAATTCACTGTACTTCAGAGTAATGAAGATCAATGAAGTGTTTCAGTCATAACTCTACCTACAGGAATGCCCCCGACTGGGAGACCTCCCCGCTCCTCAAACCTAATTCTTTGGTATTAGTATGGATATTTGAGTACCAGGGACGATTTTCTTGATCACCTCAGGCACTATCAATATTTGTAATTGGACTTCTTGGAATGGTAGATGTATAGAAAACTAGATCATGGAAAATTAGCTTCAAGTGAAAAAAGTTGATTTTTTAAAATAATTAACAATGTACCTTTAGCTATTAGTTTGAAGAGAGCACAACATCTCCTTATATGGGTTTGCTTCATTTTGTACCTTCACCTTACGTATGATAAAAAGGTGTTTGTTTTTCAAGTATAGGAGAAAGAACAACCCCCAAATTCTAGACTTAGAAAACAATTTGTCATAGTGTTTGGATATTCTTTAAATTATAGAATATCATGGGTAGTGTAGAGAAATTGTTATTCTAAGTGTTTTAAAACTTTCTCATATTTGATTTATCTAAAAATATTCAAAATGGAAAAATGTAGGCCTCTTTAAAGACAAAAGACAATGAGAAGAACTCCTAAATATTCAGGGCAGAATTCTAGCTTTAATTGGTTTTCATTTTAACTGCTTTGGTTTTAGAAGGCTCTCAGGTAGAGATGACATAACAGAACAGCTCCACATTAAATGTAATTTCTTTTTCTTTAAGTCATAGCTGTCTGAAAATAGTTCTATGAGATTCAATTCTCATGGGAAATGAGTTTGTTCAAATTCATATGTTTGTTCTGGTTGTAAGTTTATTTTAATAGAAAAGCACTGCCAAAACGTGGTTATATTATATTCTGGAATTTCAACCCCATGGAGTACAGCCAAGCACCTCTGTCATTTGTAGGCACTGATTTCTACACTAAAGGGGGTGTGCTGAGCCAATTCAAACTAATTTGGTGGATATAAGTGTTATAAGTCATGTAGATTTTTTTTTCTAGCTAGTCTGATTTTTATATTTTACGGACACAGTCATAGCTATTTCCTATTGAAGAATCTGTCTGGGTCACATCTGCACATTATATTTATACATATTTTCCCTGGAAGCCTCATAGATAAACTTTATAGCCCAAGCGTCTTCATGTGTAGGTTAACTTTTTTTTTTCTACCTGTTTTCTCATAAATGACTCAGGAACATACATATACTCAGTCAAGCTTCTGATTTGGGGACCCATTTCTCTGAAATTACTTCTTTGTGTCTGGGGCTTTCAAGATATTAATACTTTTACATGTATTAAGCACAACTACAATCATTAGATAAGAAAGTCGACTTTCTTCTGCCTTGTACCTTTTGGTGATGGTGTTTTTCTTCTAGCAGCAGAAGCTGGTCCCTCTGGAACACCTTCTTTGGAGACTTTCAACTCTTCAAAGATATTAGTAGGTTTTAATTGAAAAAAGGCAGAGACATGAAGACATGACATATTATGAAAGTTAGGTATATTAACAGAGATTGTAACTTTAAAATTTAATTTTTGTTCTAATAGTTTATCTTTGTACATTCCTGAGTGGGACTTTGTGGGTGGGGCAAGTCATAGATAGTTTCTTGTCTTGGGCACATTAGGTCCTCTAAATACATTAGTATTTTAGCATTAGAATCTACACAAACACTAAACTTATTTCACAGACTGAAGAAGAAAGCTTTTCTTATTTAGATTTTAAAAACTAAGAATTATATCTTTAGCTGGAGGATGCTCTGAAATTTTGGGAACAGCCTCAGGTAACATCAACTGTGGAAAAACTCTTGTATCAGGCTCTTTAAAGATATTAGTAGGTTTATACGTAGAATTTGTAAAAACGGTGAATTAAATAACATGCAATTTTTGAGTCTTGAAGGCAAAGATATTCATCCAACTTTGATGTTGTTGAAATGTACCTTTAGTTGCTGGTGTTTCTTTCTTTTTAGGAATAGTCACATATATATTATCCTCTGGAACAACTTTCTTGGGTGGTTCAGGCACTTAAAAATATGAGTATGGTTATATTTATAAATGTTGAAGTAAATATTGAGCTATTAATATGAGCCAAAAATAAGTTTTCTTCAGATGGAGTCATTGGTGTATATACCTTTTGCTAGTTTGATTTTTGTCTTTTGAAGATGAGTCACAGGTACTTTTTCTTCTGGGGCTGATTCTTCAGATACTTCATAAACTTTAAAGATATTAGTATTTATTCAATGAGGGTGATTTCAAAATGGATGAAAAACGGTGGTAAGAAAAACATCATACTTAATACACATACATCACTCAAATCGCCAGTAATACATAGACAAAAATTAGTGACAATAACATGTTGGTTAGGAAAAAGCTTTTATGATCATGATGATAAAATTGAGGAATTCACTGACCAGGGACTATATGATTTTTCTACTTTTTCCGCAGACATATACTGGTAAAATTGTCCTATTGCTCTTAGTTTTTATGGATTTGTGCATAAAGAACAAGGTCAATGTTGAGTTGCACGTGGAGAATTCTCCTATATTTGACCCACTGGAAATTCATGTAAGCCCGTATCCTTTCCAAGAATCTAGTTATCTATATTTTCAAACCGTATCTAGTTTATGGCTTCATAGTTTAACATGAATGTGAATACCATTTAAGGATTGGAATCAGAAAATTAATATAAAAAGTATTAAATAGTTAGAAAATAAGGCAAATGAAGAAAATAAAGATTTCTCCAGCTTTTAGAAAGGAGGACTGCATGATAATGATAACCAAACTCAAGTATAAAAAGGGTATTCAAAGCAAGGAATCATTAAACATTTTTATCTTAACCTAGAATTATAGGGTGACAAAAAAATGCGTTTAAATGGAATTTTTTATATTAAAATAAATGGAAGAATATCTTGACTTCTAGAATTTTTACTACTCAGATTATTAAATAGTATCCTATTCAGAATATTTTATTATTCAGATTATTTTACTCTCAAATTGTTTAATCATAATTTTGCATGAAAGCCAAAAAGAAACAAACAAACAAAAAAACCAACAAAATGCCTTGAGAATTCTTTTGGGGTTCTAATGGCCTTGTAAATCTAGGGTCATTTGAGCAGCATATTGTCAACATATTTCCAAAGATTGCTTTAAAGAGTAAAAAAATAATAATGGTGGAGTATTTTGATTCTTTAAAATATTATTATGAAGTTAGTTACTTCATAGTCTAAGAAAATAAACTGCTTCAAAGGAGAAGACATTTGTACACTTAACAGATTTATAAGACAAAACAACAAATTCAATAAGACAAGTAACATCAAAAATTGGGCATTGTTATAAGTATAGGACTATTTATTTCTTAAATTGGTAAGGAAATATACTTTGAGGTTACAGCCACTTATATTATTTAATTTTAGCCAAATATTTTTGGCGTGTTAGGGTTTTACAAGATATTAGTATATTTACTTTTAAAAACTGTAAAGACAAACACAAATGAAACCAAAGAGAACCACCAATTTTTCTACACTCACTGTGCATTGTTATGTCTTCAGAAAGAACTGTAGGTAATTTTTCTTCTTGAATACTTTTCTTAGGCACCTCAGGAACTTTAAAGATATTAGTGTATTAATTGCTATATACGACAAATGTAAGATATTAAGAATATAAAAAAACAAGATACCTGGATTTAATCTCACACACATTCACTTTAAATCATGAATAACTAAACAAAGAGTTTCTGTTGTGATCAGAATCAGTCTATACCTTTAGCTGGTGGAATTTCAGGCTTTTTAGGAACAGCTTCATGAACCTTTTCTTCTGGAACAATTTTCTTGGGTACTTCAGGTGCTTTAAAAATATTTGATTGTTTTGTTTTTTAAGAATGTCATAACTGGGTATAAAATATCCAGACAAAAAGGGGCATCTAACAAAGAGAATGTCAAAATATTCCCGAATTCTAAGTCAACTAAGCATCTACTCACTGCATCTCTTTAAGTTGCCTTGACAATGAGTTCTTGATTTGTCCTGTTAGAGACATTCTGCCCTTTGGGTATAACATCATTTTCTATTGCAACTTAGAATGTGTTTATTTGTTTCCAGAGCTACTTGACAATGGCTTCCCAAATAAATAATGTATGAAACAGAAGCTGAGGGGTCAATGCTTTATAAATATTGCTTAAAAAGAGGACCAATACGAACAATAACAACTTTAAGGCTATGCCTATGTTCCCAGAGGGAGGATTCTGTTATAGAGCTTAAATTGAAATTTAGATCATTCATTTATATTGTGGCATTGAGAGGAGACTGATCTCTCTCTGTCTTCTCCATTGGGAGTGAATAAAAGGGGGTTGTATATCAGTGGCGAATTGGCAAAGGTAGGTACCTTTAGCTGGAGGAAGTTTGGGCTCTTCAGGAACACGAACTTTTTCTTCTACCACAATTTTCTTGGGTACTTCAGGTACTTTAAAGATAGTAGTAATAATATTTTTACTTTTAAATATTTATAAAGATTTTTAACAAGCATAGTATAAGAGAAATGCAAACACAGAACATAACAATATAAAATACAGACATCACTTTATCAAATATATTACAGTATTTAATGACGGTTGAATTTTTTATAATAGATAACACAACAGAAAGCCAGGGGAATTTCCCATGTTAGAACTTGAGAAGAAAAATTAACAAGACACCTTCAGCTGATGCTATTTCTGCTTGTTTTGGTGGAATAAGTGTTACTTTCTCTTCCGTGATAATGTTCTTAAATGTTTCACTGGTTTTAAAGATGTTAGTATGTATTATTCATTAGATACTGTTTTTGATTTCTATTGTGAAATTCCAGAGGTTTACATACAAAGCAGGGACATTAAACACATAGTTACTATGTATCTATATTTACTAGGTTATTAAAATTGATAATAGGAATACATGGATTTATTAATAAGAACATTAGTGGATATGTACTCAATAGTACCAAATGTGGATTAACTATTCAGTTAATAGAGACATTTGCTTTGGGTATTTTAGGTATAACAACAGTGAATTTGTTTTTTGGTAGAACTTCCTTGGACCCTCAGCCACTTTATAGATATTAGTTTGTTTTAGAAATTCCAAAAACACAAAACACAGAACAAAAACATCAAGTAGAATGCAAACTTGTAAAACAACCAAGGTGTTACTGTATGTACAATGAGGAAAGTAACTTTTTGCCGATAAAATACCTTTAGCTGGTGGCTCTTTTCGAGGAACAACTTTAAAGGGTAGTTTTTTTGGAGGGATGATTTTCTCAGATATCTCAGGCCCTTCGAAGATATTAGTGTTTTGGGTTAGAATAAACTCTTGAGGTATTGTGGAACATTACTATTAAAGTTAGTACAATGAGGGATCTAAAATGCTTTATCTGTTTATATTTTTTGAATTTAGACCACACCTACTTCCAACAAAGACTTGATTTTACAATATTTCACCTATGTTGTATATTTACTATGTATACTAAGAGCGCGCACACCCACATTTCTTCATATTACATACACATTATTACTTTACACAAGAAATGGAGTGGTATTAGAAAGAATTATTTGTGTTATGTCTTATCCTCAGAATATACTAGAATGCAGGTGCTATTACCAACATTTCATTTACTTCATGTTATTTCTCTAATGAAAATATCATAAATGGTGGAATCTTTTGATAAGTAATTATCAGTTTGTGAAGAGTTGACTGAAATATTAACAAAGTGATAGTTATTTTGCCTGAACATGTGAATTCCTCAGTGAACTAAGGAGCTTCTTTTCCACTCACTTGATGACACCGGTCAGTTATTTCTGATACCTGTATCATTCATGTAGCATACTCAGTTGAATTTTAAAAATAATACAAAAATTCATATAGTGATCTGATGAGATAAATAGATATCAAATATTACTATCCTGTCTGTTAAAATTATAGTCTGTATGGTTAATCTCTACTCTGTATCAATCTTTGTATGAAATCGTTTCAACTCATATTTAAAGCATTTCATGATTTTTAACTTAAAATAGGTGGGTTTCTAGTGTTTCAAACTGAACATGAAATGTACTTTAAAAAAGTTAGTTAGGGCAAGATATAACAATTTTTAATATCTGCAAAATCCCCTATACCTTTAGGTGGAGCTTTGGGTTTTTCATATATTTCCACTTCTTCAGCCTCCAAAACTTCTATTACCCTATGAACTTCTTCAACTCTGTGTACTTCTTCAACTCTACGTTCTTGTACTTTGATAAATTCTTCTATTTCATGAACCTCTTCTTCTTCAAAATATTCTTCAACTTCGTGGAACTCTTCTCCTTCAAGAGCTTCCACTACTCCTAATTCTGTTGTTTCTTGTACCATTTCCTCTTTGTGGAAGGCAACTGATATTTTTTCTTCAAAGACAGTCCTCCCTGAAAGAGCATCTTTTTAAAGATATTTTTTTTTAACACAGAAGAAATGAAGATGTAAATTGAAAATATAAAATACAAAGAAAAAAAGGCTTTCATGCAACAATGAAGAAAATTAAAGATATTTCTCAAAATACCTTTAGCTGGGGGAACGACTTCTTTTTTGGGCACAGGGACTCTCTTTTCTAGGATTTTCTTTTCTGGGACTTTCTTTTGTACTTCGGGCACTTTAAAGATATAGTTTTAACATTTAGGACAGTTAAGAGCAAGCTTTCATAGACAAAGACATCAAAATCAATCAAGACAGAGACATAAAACATAAAAGCTTTAATGAAAAAAAATTTAAAGAAAGTTCAGATTTAAAAGATAAGCTGTACCTTTGACTGGAGGTGCCTCTTTTTTCTGAACAGGAACAGGTACTTTTTCCTCAGGAACTTTCTTTGGCACTTTAAAGATATTAGGTGTTACAGTTAGCTGACAATACTCAATGATAAACATGAAATTAAAATATTAGAAACAACACCAACAATAACCAAAGTCTAAGAAGTCACTCTGTGCTATTAGACACCAATTTCACGGGCAATAAATATATTTTCTCAAGTCATTCATTTGTGCTAACCATACCCTTAGAAGAGGCTATGTCCACAAAGAACCTGTGTTAGTCCTATTTTTTTTAATAGCAGTAATTACCCACGTTGGGCTTATTGCTACTATTTTTAACTTAGTAAAGACATTTTTGCCTTTTGAAGTCTTCACATAGGTGCCATATTCTGCTGGGCACTATTATATCTGTTGAAGATGTTTACGGTGACAGGGGTGCATAATCTTGTGTATTAGAGCACTACTGAAGCATCAACTTAATTAGAAAGCAATGAGAAGTAGACCTTTTGTAATAATCTTGAATACTTAGACCAAATATTACAGAAGGGTCATGAGGATTATTAAAGTAGTTATTAGCCAAGCAGTAGAACAGATATTCCCCCTATAAAATAATACATAGGTATAATTATTTTCATATACATAAGAAAATTTTTTATGTAATGGAATAAAATCTATGAATGGGAGATGGGGAAGAAGGATCCATTGTTACGTGTGTAAGTACAGAGAAATGTATTATTACCATTAAAATCCTCAGCTATTAAAAATAAGAAAATCCTAGAATAGTTTACACACACACACACACAATCCTCCATTAACATCCTGAAAAAGGC